>NC_071506.1:100114867-100418867 GCF_027887155.1 Malaclemys terrapin pileata
AACTTAATTATTCTCAGGGATGGAAAATGATAGGACTGAAGTAAATTGGGAGTGAAGACCTGAAGCTTGATTATGGCATGTTGTTGCCCAACATGCTTTTCAGTAGACTCTAGTGGAGAAAAAGACACTTTATTTTTGGTATGCCACATTGCCTCAGGTTTCCCACTTCAACACCATTTTTCCACTCTAGCTCAGTATCTCCCTTTCCCCTGCAACAGCCACTCCACTCTTCCTACTCCTCTTTTCCCTCAAGTCATTGTACTGCCCCCCAACTGCTTTCCCCATGTCATTTCTTTTGTCTCTTTACAACCCCTTACTTATCTGGCTCTTCAGTAGACAGGCTATCAGGTCCAGTCCCACTGCACTGGCAAAAGAACACAGCAACAGCAGGATCAGGGAACAGTAGAAAGGAAGTTGGAAGAGGCTGCAGCAGTAGAACTGGGTTCTAAGGCACAGATCAAAAGAGAAGCCAAAGGATCTAAGTAGAAGGAGCAGAAATGGGCATTAGCAGCCTGAGCTGGATGTCTGAAGAAGCCTGACAGACCCAGCAGGTGAAATCATTTTCTGAGGGACGTAGATTCCCCGGGGCATAGGGCATCTAGAGTAGGGGCTGTAGATTCAGTAATGATAAAGTAGCTGGAAGAGGAACTGTAGAATGAGCTCAGTGAGGAACAACAATGCAGGAAACTATGTGGACATAGGGGGGCAGCAGGACACAAACAAAATCCACCTGTCTGTCTATCTCACGAAATGCAGATAGTTCAGTGTTACAATTCTCTTCAGGTGCATTTTTTGAAGGTATCTCAAAGACTTGATATATCAGTTAAAAAATCTCATATTGCCTTGTACCCATGAGATAACACTGGGAAATGCAGTGAGAAGAATTTGCACTGTAATGGCCAAATTCTTCCTTCAGATGACTTCAGCAGGAGCAGTGCGAATACCATTGGGCAGAATCTGGCCCTAAGAATTAACTGATGTGGGTAAAGTTAAGCAAATATGCAAATTTTTGCAGGATTGGGGCCCAAGGAATGTGCAGAAGGAAGGAGCTGCTTGCATTGTACATATTGTAAATAAATACATGTGCCTTACACAGGCAAGCAGTAAACAAGCAATGACCAAGATCAGGTGTGGCTGCTAAAAATGCCTATTATTAAGGTTACCCAACACTTCCCATTATAAGACCTTGTTTTCAGTTTCTCATAATGTTGCCAAACTTTAATTGTTCTAGCTGAAATATTCTATGCCTGGGTCTCCCTCAAGCTGAATGTTTCTGGAAAATTTCAGCCATAACAGATCAGCTGTTTCCAAGAGCGAGGCTAGGGGAAAATGAATTTGTTTACACTTAAAAAAAATTCTGGCAACCATTTCTTTGAGAAGCTCTGGCACTCTCCTGCTTTAGAGCAGAGACTTGAAGTTTGGAAGGGAGGTGGTCTTTCTGTTAGGGAGGTACTTTTTGCTATTCTTGTGCAAGCCTGCCAAAATTTGGCCAAGTCATAAACCACCGAAAAGTATCTGTTTGCACATGCTCAGTTGAAACGTCTTAGATTTTAGCAGCTAAAATCGCCCAAGATTCCATCCTCACTGAGCATGCTCCATTACTTCACAGTTCCTAGTGCTGATCAGACTGGGCACATCCCCACAAAATAACAGAGGATGCTCTTTCCAGACTAGAGGCTGGGGCAAACCCAGATTTTCCCTGTTATGGTTGCTTGCAACTACTTCAGGCTGTGGTGCGGCACCAGAATTGAGCGAGCCTGTTCCGCCTCTGCTTTCTGTTCCCCCAGGGGCCCAGGCAGTATGGAAAAGGAAGCAATCGGATCCAAATGCCCAGGGGACAAGAGCCAGAGGTGGGCGAGAGAGTCTGTGCAACCTTAATTTGGCCCCTGGTGCACATGCATTATGATACAGTCTTTAATTACATGATCACATACTAGTTTTTCCACAGGACTCCTGCCACATTCAGTGCACAGGATGAACCTGTTCTGGGAATGAATCAGGAGGCTGTTGGCTGTAGGACCTCTGCTTCTTTTGTTGTAGAAATTAGATGGTGTGTAGGGAATGAGTAAGGCTACATTTTAGTCACGGGTATTTTTAGTAAAAGTCATAGACATGTCAAGGGCAGTAAACAAAAATTCATGGCCTGTGACCTGTCCATGATTTTTACTATATACCACTGACTAAAACTTGGGGGGAGGGGAACAGAACTCCCCTCCAGGTAAGCACCTCCCCGCACCCGAATCCCCAGCCCTGAGCCCCCCCACACCCAAACTCCTGTTGCTGGGGCAGTGGGGAGAGGAGCGAGACTGCCCCAGCAGCAGCCAGTGCGCCTGGTCTGGGAGTTGCCCAAGCAGCTCAGGCGGCCCCCGGGCCAGGCACACCAGCTGCTGCAGAAGTCATAGAGGACACAGAAATTCACGGAATCCATGACTTCTGTGACCTCCATGACAAACACGGAGCCTTAGGAATGACTCAAGAGATTTCAGGAGAAGAAAAGACAGTCTCATGGTTAAAGCATCTGAAAGCTGCCCTGGAGAACAGAATTCTATTGCTGGGTCTGCCACAGAGTTTCTATGTGATGCTGGCCACTTTTCACAGATGGTCACATATTTTCTGGATGCCTGACTTGGGACCCTGGAGTTACAGAAGTGGTGACCACTCACAGCTGCAACTGAAGTCAATGGGAAGTGCTTTGAACATATATGTATAATGCTATGTACTCTGAAAAATCAGGCTCAAGGCATCTCAAATTGGGCACCCAAAGTTAGTGGGTACTTTTGACCTTAATTTCTCTGCGCCTCAGTTCTACATCTGTAAAATGGGTTTAATACCAACCCCTTCCCTCAGAGGGGTGTTATGAAAATTAATTCATTAGAATTTGTGAAGCACTCAGATATTACCAGAGGTTAGGGGTCTATTTCAGGAGTGAGGGGGTGAGGTTCTGTGGCCCACAATGTGCAGGAGGTCAGACTTGATGATCATGATAGTCCTTTCTGGCTTTAAAGTCTATGAGTCTATTACAGTGATGAGCACCACAGAAATGCCCATAAGGAAATGAATAATTCTTATCTTCAGAACAGGTTTGAATAGCATGCAGTAAATAAGGCACAGGCTGCACACATTGATCAACAAGGAGAAAACAAAATATTGAATAGCTGCTCACTAAGTGAGCACCATCCATCCAGTGCACTGAGTAAGCCAGGTATCCTATGGAAAAAACAATAAGTGATTGTGTAAGTAAAGACTATATCATAATGCATACACTCAAGCAGGCCTCATTAGGGTTGCACTGGCAACCTCAATTCTAGCATTTCCAGGCTTTTGAGGGCTTGACTTTGAAGGTTCTTTTAACATAGTTTTCTGTGTGTGTGTAACACATACATTTATCTATACTATCACATGTTCTATACACTAATATATATGGTGCATTTTAGGATATATATAAATTCATGAGTTGGTGGTGGCCATATTACTCATGAGTGACAAACCATAAGTGTGCTATTGAGGTCTTCCCAAACAAGTTACAGAACAACACACCATCACATATTTTGTTTCTGCTACATTTTAGAGAAAAGCTTTTAGAAAATTATTTAGATTTTTAAAAACATTTTATTGGTGCTATTCTTGAATCTCTTCACCTTTAAAGCCAAATTGCCTTAGTTACTATGTACAGCCACGGGGGGAAAGAAATACTAGAATAAATTCGGAAATCCCTTTATAAATCCTCAAAAAAAGCTTTTCAGGGTCACAGAAATATTGTGAGAAGTGACAGATCAGTACCTGAAATGTTAAAATACTTACAAGCATGTTGTAGTTAGGGTGACCAGACAGCAAGTGTGAAAAATCAGGACGTGTGTGTGTGTGTGTGGGGGGGGGGGGGGTAATAGGAGCCTATATAAGAAAAAGACCCAAAAATCAGGACTGTCCCTATAAAACCGGGACATCTGGTCACCCTAGTTGTAGTTATCAAAAAAACAAGCATTATAAGCCAGGAAATTCAGAGTTAAGGTTAAACTTAAAAGGAACCTGAGACTGATGTTAGGCCATGACTTCAAGGAATGGGTGCTAGCAAGATTTATTACGCCAAATTCATTCCATTCAAACCCACTGAAGTCAATACAGCTTTTGTGGTCACTGATAAGAAGACACTGTTTGTAATGGATGGGTAAGATAGTCTGACTTTTAGATTTTCTCAGGTTGTCTGTAAATGGACAGATTTAAGGTGGTTTGGGCATTTTAACCATGAACTTCTATAGTTTCAGATGTTTGAATTCCCTTTCTGTTTATGCATAATACTAATCTTCCTGGCCAATTAAAGAAATATTTTTTGTCCATTTTGACCATTAAGTTACTGTTGTGGAGTCCCAGCCTTAGCTTCACTATCTCAAAGATTTTTGTCTGGACTTTTATTTTTTTATTGTCTTGCTTCATTAGATAACTTTTTATTGTCATCTTCGCAGCTGTGAATATGATACTATAGGAAGGCACACCCAACATTCAATAAATTCCATATCTCATACTACCAGAGCACACCATTCTGGAAATTAGTATCACTTTCTGCTCATTTCCAAGTAAAGAATCTTGTGGAATTTATCTCATCTTTTGTGGTTCAGATATATACTTCTGACCAGATTGATTTTAAAACATACCTGTTTAGTAGCCTAACTAGGCCCCAGTCCTGAAAGTAGATTAATATGAGCAGACCCTCCCACTGACTTCAATGAGGATCCATGCAGTGAAGTCCATGGGGTGGGGGCAGGATAGGGGGAGCAGCATTGCTTGCATGAATCCAATTGCAGGATCGGGACCTTTGTTAGAAGGAGTCCATCTGAATGGACCCTCTAAATCTGTCTCACAGCAGACTATCAGTGAGGAGTTCTAAACAAACTAACAAAAAACAACTACCAGTTTTCCTTGATACCTAAAAACGTAATGCCTTTTGGGCATTATTTCTATTTTCTGAGGGGTCTGAAGACATACAATCTCAGCAAAAAAAAAGTATACAAAACAGTGTTACTTCACTTGAAATACATCTGAACAGCTGTTTCTCACATGAGGTGTTATCCTTTTAAATGATTGCAAAAAAGAGACATAAAAGCCAATGGTGTTAACACATACAGCAATCTACATTTCCCTTGCATCACAGCTGAAAAAGGAGATAGGTCAAGCTGGTACAGGAAAAAAAATCAGGTACCCCCAAACAGGGGTGGATCCTTTGCCAACAGAGATGTTAGCAGTTTTGTTTAATGTAGTCACTTTGAACACTACAGCACCAGAAGTCATATAGGCACAGAAACAGAAGACAGTAAAGACCAAGCTCCATCAATATGTGCACTGTCTTCCCTCCTCCCTCCCATCCACCAGCAATTGCAGGATATAAATCATATGGGATATGCCCACCCAGTCCTAACAGATGATCCCTGCTCAGTGCTCCAGAGGAGGGGGACACACTCCTCAAGGTTCCTGCCAATATGCTGTGGAGGTAAATAGAGCTGTGCAAAGATCTTTACCGGTGATGAAGCCATTTACGGAAAGCAAATGTTTTCCTTTGAATTATTTCCATCTGAATTATATCCATTTTCCCACATGCTGAAAGCCAGTATTTTGCAGGTGAAAACTGCCTTTTCATTTTTGTGAAGGCAGCATTTCCATTTTCACTAGTGTGAAAAGCTACTTTTTACTGTCAAGAATGACTCTGGTGAGCTTGTATATGGTAAAGATTACAAAATTTCATGAGATTAACATCTCTTTGATGTCAATAATATGAACGATTTATTATAATTTATATCAACAAGGCATGGCAATTAAAAGCACCTTCACTTATAGTCAAATCAACCATTAAAATAGACCCTGGCTCCCTGAACTAACAGGATCCCTAACCTAAGATCATAGAGCTGAAAAGTTTTAAGCATATTTGCAACTTTACATACATGAAAGGAAAGTTTTAGGAATGTTACTCACATAGGTAGATTTTTGGATGGCCTAAGTCAATGCTGTTCCTGTAGCCACTGTTCTCCTTCACCACATCCTCTTCTATGTGTTACCCACATTGTATACATTTAGGTCCTGATCCTGCAAACACATATGTAAATAACTTTACTCATATGGAAAGAGCTGTGGTTTTAATCAGTCTACTCACTTGAATAAATGTTTACAGAAATGGGCCTTTAGTCAATCATCTCTGCTGGCACTCTGCTCTACTTGGAAAAATGAGAAAACACACATCTACGTGCTATTGGGTTAGGAACACAGCACAGTCATCTATGGTCATCAGCTACAATGTCACATTGTGTGGCATAAATTCAAGGAGGTGGCTTCAAAGAAACAGCAGTAGTTCAGGGTGAACAGCTTGTAAAATGAGCCACCATCAGCGCTAGCAGCCAGGGGCCTAATTATACAAGTTAAAGGACTAGAAGTAGTGGCAGCCTCACAAGCCTTTTATAAGGATTAGCCACTAGAGGGAGACAAAGACCCACACTCTTCTAGCGTAGTTTACGCCTACACTTCATAACTCAACTCAACAGCCATAGCGAAGGACTGAGTGTTCTTAATTAATTAACAGGCATTTGTGCAGCAAACATGCTGACCTAGAGCAGAATGCAATAGTTCAGGGGTGGAATGGCAGCCAGTATGACCTCTAGCCTGTTAGGCCAAAGTTACCATTCAAGTTGATAATTTTCTTCTTTGTATGGCTGATGTAAATATGGAGCAACAACTATAATTTTACATTTAGATGGTTAAGCCAGATAATTGCGTCTGGAGTAGCAGAATGTATTGCTGTGATGCCTCCTTCATATTTGTGAATCGGGCATTGAGTTGTTATATGTTCCATGATCTGTTCTGGGTGACCACAGTCACACACTGGAGAGTCTTTAAGTTTCCATTTGTGCAGCAAGTATCCACATCTGCCATGGTTTGTGCATATGAAGTTTAGGGTTGCCGATGACCTTCATGGGAGACCGAAGCCAGGGATCATCTGTGTTGGGTCTTTCATGAGGTGTTTATTTGTTGACTTATTTTGGACTCCATTTGGCTTTCCAAGCTTCATCAGGGTTGAAGTTACATTGTTGAAGGTTAAATGCGTGGGTCCAAAAGGGCTTATGTGACTTCAAGCGGCGGTAAGGGGCATTGTTAAGGTCCTGGTGGATGGGAAAATATTCACTTTCCACTATCCTTTGGAATTTCCGAAGGGTTGTGGCATCACGGCGAATGGATGGGGAAGCAATGCACGACAGCACTGGTAGCCAAGGTATTGGGATCAACTTGTGAGTTCAAGTGATCTACCACATTGCAGTGTTCAGTTGGACATCAACAAGTTGAGTATGGCTACTTCTTGTCTACACTGGTGCACAGTACTTGGCTACGGAGTACACACGGCCATCACTGATGTCCATAACACTGATGGTCCCCAGCTTCTGCTTGCCAGTTTCTGGACAAGGTTGACCCTTGTCTTCATCTTGGCAGCTACCTTCTTCAGGTGGTCGTGGAAGGTTAGCGTGCGATCCAGCTTCACTCCAAGATAAATCGGAGTGGGGTCATGTCGCACAGTGACCTTCTACGGCAACACTTTCTAGTTAATATTAATTAGCAGCAGGAATAAGGATTGGATCAAGATTGCCTGGGAGAGGGAAAAAGGATTGGAAATAGATTTCTTCAGATTTAATAAAGTGCCTGGGCACCATGCAAATATTAAAACACACCAAAATACAAAATCTAAATTACAAGGATGCTACTAGCCAGACCACAGAGCTGCATGATGATATAACAAAATAATACATTAACTCTACAAAAATAAATGTTGTAATAAGGCCATACATCTATAACAAATAAAAACCAACTATAAGGAATGTGATGCCACAATTCTTCCAATCATTCCCTCAGCCTGAGAAAAGCCTGGGAAAATAAGTGTACCTTTCAGTGTGTTCCAAAGATTAAAAATGAAGATTCTCTTGGAACTAGGAGAAAACAAGTTCCAATGTGAAAAGCCCTTCATGAAAATGCACTGCTACAAGGCCACTCTTCTTTAAACCAGAGAATTGTCACCCTGGGTGCCCCCATGGCATAGTCAGGATGCTTAGACATGATGGTGATGCATGTGGAATAAAATCCTAAAACAGAAAGTTGGGGCTTTCTATTTATGGCTTTGGATTGGTTCAGGACAGGCTTGGGGGGGGGGGAGGGGCGGGGGAGGGGTCAGGAAAGAATAAAAGAGGAAGAAAGAGAAGAGCCGGAAAAGAAAAGGGATGGTGAAAAGATTGTCGGATAATTTTATCAATTCAAATCTGTTAAAAGGTGAGGGTTTGATTGGTGAAGGAAGGGAAACAGCTCAGAAACATTCTGTAGTTGTTGAACAGAAACATATCTCTCTTCCTGAATCCCAAATGCCTGCCTAGAGAACGTATTATGGGCAATAATCTCCTTCCCTCCCGCCAAATAAAAAGGACAGCGCCCACAGTTTTATAAACTTTCTTTGTTCTCAGTGAGATTTTGCTGCCAACTGGAACAAAGATGTATGTCAGTAGCTGCCAGCTGCACTGGATTGTTATTTGGTTCCTAGGTGTTGATTTGGGTTTTTACAGGCCTACACATCTTGGTCCTGCCTGAGCAGTTGCGTGTGTGTGTGTGAGTGAGAGAGAGAGAGAGAGAGAACTGCCACAGCTGTTATAGGCTGCTGAGGTGGTCAAACTAATGCTCACCTGATTTTAAAATCTGCTGGCCAGAGATGTAGGGTGTCCTCAGTAAAGGGTCCTCAGGTTTGGAATTCATTTCTTCTCCCATGTGCAGTGTGATGAAGCACAAGTTTGCTGACTTTTAGGGCAGAGTGCAAAACAATCTCTATTCTCTGGTGTTTGAGAGGGACCTGCCTTTTCTTCTTCTGGCTTAAAAAGGCAAATTTGTGTGTGTTTTGGTTAAGTTATACACTCGTGCCTTCCAGAGCCATAAGAAAGAGCACATTTTAAACAATTAAACAATAGGATGAAATAAATCAGGCAAACAAGTTGCATGCTTATCTCTCTCTCTCTCTCAAACACATTCACTCTCTCTGCCCCCACCCTGTCTATCACTACTCCCAGTGGAGATGTTTAGGAGAGAAATGCAAATATACACCATAGCACAGAAACAGTACAGTATGTCCCCTGGCTACCCCAAAATTACTGATTGTTTGGGGCCATGATGTAATCCCTTCTGGAGTTGCTCTTAGCATGGTGGTTCAGCTTTGCAGATGTTATTTGGGGAGAGTGGAGGAAAAATATTCCAGTGGCAGTCCATCTCCAGTTTCCAGTTCATGACTGAAATCTGGAAATATCATTTTGTCATTGTTTTATAATGTGCTGTGGTTGACTTCAGACAGTGCTCATGGAAGTGAATGAAGGATTAGTCACTGGTTCTAGTCAGGCATCCTGAAAGCCTGTAGGGCCTGATTGTGCAATGGAACAACTCATCTGAGTAAGGCTTGCATTATTTGGCTCTAATATTCAAGCTTTTCTATTCTATTTTATTCAGGGCCTTATAACTACACACATCACAGTGGTATCTGAGTGCCTTCTAATAGTGCACTAAGCAACATGTCTACCATCTGTCATCTTTCTTTCTTTCTTTCTTTCCTTCCTTCCAGATTCTAGGGACAATTCCACCTATCTAAGAATGCAGTGATTTTAAAGCCAGAACCCACAGTAGGAGTGTACAGAAGCACTCCACCTGCAGGCATTTTCCAGTAGGCGCAATGCCTCCAGGAGAGCTGAAGTACACTACTCAGTGGCCACTGTTACACCTTTTATCAGGCTCAGCTCATGGCCCCTGTGGAGCTGCTGGTGCAGCTAACAGAGCCAGACTCTCCCAGTCTTTTTCATTCAGACAGCACAAGAACAAGGACTGAGGTTTTCCTCTGTGTGGGAGGTAAAAGCTCTTTTACACTATTCTGAACTTGTGCACCCACAAAGGGTTAGCCACAACCTAGCCCCCACCTCTTTTCTTATATGGACAAATGCTTACAGGGAGTGATCACCCAACTCCATTACATTTGTGGCCTAAGAAGGATTTAAAGCCATGTCTCTAGAAAAGAAATGCTGGAGCAGCAATCCACTGTACCACCTAGTGCTGGACAAGCAGACATATTAATGACCTTGAATTCTAAGCCCTTTGATCTGGCAATGTTTGGAAGTGCTGTCCATTTTTTCCCCCTCTCCCATCTGGAAATGATGAAGTAAAATTCAGTTTGAGGTCACACTTGTCCCCGCATCCAAATCCATCACATATTATAGCCTCTCGTGTTAGCACAAACATCCTTTAGAATGAAACTTTCCTATTACCATTTCCATTACGGAATCATTTCATCTGTAATAATTTTCCATCAGAGGCTGAAGAGGAGTCTGCTGCAGCTTTACCTGCTGTTCATACCAGGCACGATTGAGAGATACCATTTTTCTTTGTGTTTGAAACCAACAGGAGGAGGAAAAGGCTCCATAAATACAGCCGATCAAGAGTATTTTATATCTATTGCTGCAATGTGAAAGCCCACCTGTAACAAAATAGGAGAACGCAAGGCAAGGAAAAAAAAAAGATTTAGGGAAAATCAGGGCAGAATTAATCCTTCATGTTGAACTGCTTCTGTAGTATACGGCAATACAGTTATTGCAGACTCTAAGGGCTATTTTTCAAGGGTTAAATGTCACTCATATCAACCTCATTATGAACTGAGGTATGGGGAGAGGTTGGGGGGGAGATACTGCTTTCTTATGCATTTCAAATTGAGCCGCTCTGGCCTGGAGATGACCCGCCACACGATTTTAAAATTATCTCTGTGCGCGCTCTGCTTGTTTTGGAAATGCTCTAAATAAAAATAATGGACTGTCTTTTAATAAGTCTCATTGTGAAGATTCCACATATCAAACAACGCAGCGCAGCTTGGAGGCAAGCGACGGGCATGTGTGATCTAGCTGGAAGAGAGACAAATGGTGATGGGAGCAACTCCATCTAGGGACCGCTGACAAGAAAATGGCATTCGCAAACTGACACATCTGTCAGGGTGGAGAATATTGGCACCTGTCACACAATTTCAGTCATGACTTTTAATAAAGCTGCTTTCCCTTAGGTAAAATTGGAACTTGACTGTAATATTAGCTGCAAGCACGTCTTGTTTTCCCCTTCAGAGCTCTTTTGTACGTGAGACATTTCAAATGAATCTTAAAGCTGAAGTAATGATGTTTACTACTTCTTTTTTTTTTTCTCGCTCTCTCTCCCTACCTAAGTCTGGATTTGAAAGAGATGTTGTACTGAGTTTTTTTCTGTGCAAAATGTCTCCCTTCATCTACTAATACCAGATTTTTTCTGTATATGTGTTGCTTTTTTCACTCTTTTCTCCCTCCCCTTTTTCTGCTGGGCTGTTGTTTGAGTGAATTTAGCCTGGGGAAGTATGTATATCATAAAAACTGGGTTGGGATTTGTTGGCTGTCAGTCAATAAATCAGCCAGAGTTTAATTACCAGGCATGTGATGGGAAGCGGTGACAGGCACCAGGTCTGTTGGATAGCATTTCTTATGGGGCAGCCGCTACAAAAAACTAAGTTAGAGAGTGTGTGTGCATGAGAAGACATGGGGGGAGGAGGGGGAGGGTGGAAGAAGAAAAAAAGAGAAGGACAGGGGAAGGAAAAGTTGAGGAATCCTACAGCTGGAATCTACTATTATGAGAAAAAATGTTTTGTGTTCTTAAAACAAAGACCTTGAACAGTCGTCTCAGGAAAAAATAAGATTCTTAACTGAAGCGTTCCCATGTTTTGCTTGAAATATGTCAATGTGTTCTGAGCACTGTCTGATCGCGGTACTAACTTATGCTGCACTGAAGTGCATCCTTTTGTTTAACTCTTACAAATATTTTATCAGAAGTATTTTTTTAAGGAAAGAAAATAACTACAGTTGAGAGAGCACATCAGGAGAGAAGGAACTAGAAAGAGAACTATTGTATTACAAAATGACAACAGGTTAAAGGGCCTTTCACAAAATGGGAGTAAATTTTTTTAATAAAATATGAAGGTTATATAACATTCCCAATGAGGAAATCAATAACCTTTTTTCCCCCTACCCCCTTCCCTTTTGGGCAAATTTCCAGGATGTGTGACCATGGAAATCATGTACAGTTTTTTTTTCAAAGGCAATTCTTACTTGACATGGTTTTTATTTTTGACTAGTGATGAGAGATGTCATCTTCTTCCTGTCATATGCCATAAAGCATTATGTAGAGATACTGCAGGATGTTTTGACTGAAAAGATGCTCTATTTTCTTTTAACTATTCTCCTGTGGTGTGTCTCAGTGTGTGTTTCAGAAATCTTTTGTCCGCTTTAAAGAATTATGGGTAATGGATAAAAAAAGGCTCTGGCTTGAGGTAGCGTAGCTGCTCCTCAACTGGCAAAGCACTTGCCTGGGAATGCGGGGGAGCTTGGGACATTTGAGAAGGGAGGGGGAAATGTTAGGAATTGTGGGCAACAGAAGGAGAAGAGCTGGGCTTCATTTGGGAAAATTCAGCAAAAAACAGAATGTTTCAAATTCCACAGAAATCTCTGTACCAAAAGTCACTTTGCAGAGTGAATTTTGCTTTATCTCCTATAAATTTTCCATCTTTCAAAAATAGGACCACAGCAAGGGTGTTTGTTTATAGAGATGAACTCACACTCTGCCAGCGTTTGCAGCCCTGTCTGCCTATTTGTCAGCTTCTCCCACAATCATCTCTTGGCTTCTTTCACACAACTCTGCATGTTTGGGGTGACCTTCCTGAGCTCACCTGCAAGGCCCTCCCCTGTCCCCATTTAAATCTTTCCTGAACACCCACTTCTGCCATGCTGCTTACAGTGAGTCAAGCTGTCTTGTATGTAAATTGCCTATTGCTCCTCTTTTCCTATCCTCTGTCTACTTGTCTGTCTGTTCTGAGGGTGTGAGCTCCTTGCAGCAAAGACCTTCCTTACTGAATGTTTGGTAGGTGCCTGGCATACAATAGACACTATCGTCAATAAATAATAGCTGCAATAGGCTTAACTGAATAAAATGCAAAATCGGCTAGATTTTAGGGCCTGTCTCTACATTTCAGTTATATTTGAGAGTGCATGAGGTGAGCAAGGTGAGTAAGTGGAAGGGGCTTATAGCCATATAAAGAATCTCACAGCCAAACAAATCTAGTCAATTCCAAACTCTTACCTGTTCTTTCTTGTGATCAGCTTTCTCTTTTTGCCTGGAATTTTTGCAGCCATGAAAAGCAGCTTTAAAACCAATGCCTTTTTTCTCTCACAAAGCCTCCCCGTTACCATTGGGCTAATCAGCTTCACAAGGCCCTAAAGATCTTGTAGACCCAGGCAGGAAGAAAAAATATATATTTCAAAACATTTCTCTGGAGTTCTCACACCATTCCCTACATCCTACCTTGGTTATTTTGTAGATGCCGACCCAGATTTTCCAGGGGACTGCTAGGATGCCCTATGATATCTTTCCAGCTGCTAGTTTGCTCAGCCTCAATAAACTTTGTTTAAACAGTGCTATGGTTAAGCACTTGTTAAAATAAAATTTATTGAAGGAGCAGCACCTTATGGCTGATAGGAATTCCACTGTGGGGAGGCCACCAGCTGGAAGGATTCTTCAGGCACCTCACCAACCCCCTCAAAAGTCAGGGATCTACAAAATGTCAAAGACAGAATAAAATTTCATGAAAGAAAAACATTGAGTGTGTCGCACACCTAATAGCCTGCCTCAGTCCCTGTGCTGTATTCAATGGTGAAACAGGACTGAGGTAAACAGGCAGTAATATCCCTCATAGCTAAATCAAACCTCTTTCATTTAGATCAAACCCATACTCAAGAATAGGAAGATCTCATGCTTTATCTTATTACTAGAGATGAGTAAGTAGTGAGAGAAAATACACACAAGCATTCTTGTGAAATCTGAATCCCATTTCTGTTTAGCACTGCTCACATCCTTGTCTATTTGTGATGGGATCAAATTCCTTTTGGTTGGTTGCCATTTATAAAGATGAGGCCAGCCAGTTAAGGAAGAAACCAAATACCATGTGATTTTAATTGGCCAATTACAAGCTCTGCTTATTACTTTTCCCCCCTTATACAAGTGAAAGGAAGGACAGATGCCAAGAGGGCACTAACTAACCTCTGATGGGCTTTCCCACTGGAGTTTTGGGATACTGCTGCACAACACTAAACTGTATTCATTTGTTTACTGTAACAGCTATAAAACATGTAATCAGGGAAGCAATTTCAAACCGGTTTCCACCCACAGTAACACAACGAAGCTACACAAAATCCCAGCAGGAGTCTAAATCCATGACTATCTTTGGCAGAGAGTTAACAACCGGATGAGCTGATGATGGAGGTCTCAAGTTGTGAATGTGAATCATCCTCCCAACTGAATCATTTTCATTACTAACATAGCATAATGTCAGATTATCATTAGCCTTGTCAAAGCTTGACTGGAACTATAACACTGGGTCTGAGCACACTGGACTTCCAGGGTATTCAGATCTGGATCGCAACTTCATAGCTGGTTTCTATCTCTGCAACCACATCCCTGGATCTGAACATACTTGAATTTTGAATAACTTCTTTTTAAACAAGCAATACTTGGAATGTATGGGCTTGGATGGAAAAATTATTTTCTCTTTTAATTGAATTGGTTCCTTGATCACTTCCTTCATTATATTTGTCCATGTTTTTCTTTCATCTAAATGAAATAAAACCCCTATAATTTTATCCTTCTTCATTGTCTTCCACAAGCTACTTATAGTCCTGCCTCCACACCAGAGCAAAGAAACATTTTTTAAACTGGTTTTCTTTTCCCAAACACAGGAACAACATAACCAGCAATTTAGAAAGTTTTACTTTTTAGCTACTGATAATTAACTTCCCCTTGCTACCTAAGTATATCTCTCTAGCACTGCTGCTAATGCCTATAGCAACCTTGCTCTCCTCATTGTAAGTACACGTGCTACTTGAGTAAAGTGCAGCTTGACAATCAGAACTGTGTGAAGCTCATAGGTGTCACATCACAGGGCTTTAGGTGAACATCTTTAGTTTTGGCTCATGGGGTCTTCGCCTTCCACGTTTAGCTCTGAGCCTCAAAGCTTAACTTTGGGTCACTTAACAGAACTGAATTTTACCCAGCTTTGCCTCCAAACTATAACTGTAACTTGATTTAGATGGAAAACCTATATGGCCGCAGGTTCACTCAAAACTGGGCTACATTTGCTTGCAAGTAGAGATTACCTCAAGCCACAAAGGGCCTGATTCTGATACCATTACTCATCTTGAATAACACCCTACTCCATGAGCTGTTCCACTGAAGTCAAATCTATGTATCAGGATCTGGCCCACAGGCTGGGGATATTTGGATCTCGGATTCTGGTTCAGGCCCACCTCTGTCTGAAATGCTAATGAACTGTATTGACATTATCAGTGAACAGTGGTCTATGCTTCAAGTTTGTAACAGAAATTGAAAGCAAGGGAGTGTTCCATGGTTTCAGGTTTCACTACAAGTACTTTACACGGCTCCTCTTAATGGATCCAGGGGCCATACAAACAAAATGCATTTCTGAACAGTCTCTGCTTTGATGCACGCCTTGTCACTCCCTAAGTGAAAGGCAGTTTTTACAATTTCTATGAATAGGCCTAAAGTGTTTTTATTTTTGTTGGGTTTTTTGGTTTGTTTTGGTTTGCCTTTTCTCCTGAAAAAATATTTTGCACAGCTATCTGAGTCCAGGGACTGGTCACTTAACTCAAGCATCAATACCTAGATGAGGGAGTGCCAGAGACCAAGGTCCCATCTCTTCCTGAAAAGGAATGCTCTAATTGGCATTTATTTAGGGAAGTGTATGATGGCCTCTAGTGGTGCATGCTGTATGTGTACACAAAAACTTCACAGTCTCTCTTCTCTATTTTTGAGTGACACTGGAAAAAAAGTTTTCTGGATCTACTGACATCAGTATATTGTTACAATATGAGTAACAAGACAGCCCACTGACAGATGGGCCTGTTCCATTTACAACACTCACATTCTCCTTTCTTCCACACTCGAAAGAGGAGGATACACACCGCATGCTGGGAGCAAATGCAGTTGATATTTAACAATGACACATTATGTACTACAGATTTCCTGTGAGTACGCCATCATGTTCTTGTGCCCAACATCAGGGAATGACAACACACGACTTCTACTTACCTACCATGTATACAAACATGCATAAACACACAGAGAGAGCACATGGTTAGACACTAAAACCACGCTTTTGTTCTGTACTGTCACAGAGATACTCAGCACTCCATCAGACCAGGATTGACCCAGAAAAACCAAGACCATGGGACATTCTCTTTCTCATCAGCACAAGGTGTTTTGCATTTGGACAGTACAATGTGAAGAAGTGCTCTTGCTATAAGTGCAGCTTCTGCCATTACTGCACTGATGCCCATCTCTGAACGTGATAGCTATTAATTAATTGCAGTCAGAAAAAATATAGCTCTCTGTCCCTCCCTCACCCCACATGCAGACATATATACACGTAAACATAATAAAGGTCTGTGTGAGAGAGAAACATACCAGAAGCCATACTAAACTACATATAACTCTGCTTTGAGAAGAGACTGTTATTCAAAACAGCGAAAGCTTTCATATACTGTAAGGCCAGAGAGTCTGATGCTTTCTCAATAGTTTTCTAAGCAATAATACATAGATAAGGAGGTCAGAATCTGCCAGCCCCTTTATAACATATGCACATCTCTTTGTGAAGACACTTAAGCCTGGATTTAGTAAGTCCAAGACAAAGCTCTAGAGGCGCCTGTCTCTTTAAATCCGTCTCCTACCAAATGAAATTTGTGGCCCTGATGAATGGCAAAGCAGAGTCATCCATAAAAGGGCAGAAGAAAATCACATTCATTTGCATACAGTAATTATTCTCTGAATCAGGCCACCTTTATTGCTGGCAGAAAATCTACTGTCAGCATGGCTCTATAGATCACGTTTGAAAATCTAACAGCTGAGGAAAGTAATTGTTTGGAATCCATGTGGTCAAGCAGTCCTGTCATAGACATGTCAATTACCATGTTTCTAGGTAGACAACAAAGTTTTTACATGTCAGTCAGCAAGCCTATATTTTCCTTTCCTTTCCTTTCCTTTCCTTTCCTTGTGTGTGTGTGTGTGTGTGTGTGTGTGTGTGTGTGTGTGTGTGTAGATCTGTGTTCTTTTGGCTAATGTCACGGGCATCTGGAGGAAAATAGCAGGAGTGTGAATGTTTATACACACGTTAAGTGGAAGGTGGTGTGAACTGTGTGGGTTGGTGGAGTTTTCAGATTGCACTAAGATAAACTGGATATTTTGTTTGCCTTTTTCCATTTTTTTAAACCCACTTCCTTTAAAAAGAAACAGGGGACAACATTTCACAGAGCAATGTAACTTCATCCTTTCAATGTGCTGTCAGGGTACAGTTTATACTCACTCTTGGCTCCAAGTCTGTGGGAATAAGACTGAAAAAAAAAATAACTGACTTGCATTTCAGTCCTTAACATTCTGTTTAAAATGGGAGTAGTAGGATGGTGGATAGAGGCCTGAATGGAAAGAACTGATGTGATCCTGAATCAGCAAATGAGTTAAGATTCATTGGGCCAAATCCTCTACTGCTCTGAACTGCCAGAGTTCCAATCAGTAACTTCTCTATCTCCCAACTTTTCTCAAATTGTGATATATCAAGGATAAGACATGCATAACTGAAATAAGAAGTGTTCCCACTGTTCTAGTTCTTCTTTAAGTAAAGCACCTTTGCCTTCAGATCACCAATGTACATCTTCCTGGGATCCTGCAAGGAACTGATCTCTGTGTCGAGTTTCTTTAATGTAAATTCAGTTATGATTATTTTTTAAAGGAAGATGGTAAAATCTGAGTGGCAGAAAACACATACTCTAACTGAACCAACTGGGTAGATTAGAGCAGTTGGAGCTGCAGGCAACAATGGAACATTTGGTGCTAATAATGTTAAATTCCCACATTAAGGAAGAGGAAATACTACTCAGAGTTGCCAGCAGGGAGCCATAGCCAAACATTCTCCACTCACTGTATTACAGCCACCATTCAGGGTAGTCTCATTATCCCTGTTGTGCTATAGGGAAACTGAGGCAAAGAAGATATGGGCAACATTTTCAGAATTGTCCACTAATTGGGGTGCTTCTGCTTCTGGGTGCTCAGTGTGAAGCATCTGTGATCTGATTTTTGGAACTGCCAAACACCCACAATTCCCATTGATTTCAGATGCAGAACTAAGAGCACCCATAGTTTGAGGCACTCAAAATTAGTAGATTACTTTGGAAATTTTGGCCAAAAGAACTCATTCAAGGGGACAGAGTAAGTCAGTAGGAGTTCCTGTGTGCAGACTACTAAACCACACGGCCTTCTCTTTGAGTTGTAGCCATGGTAGGCCAAAAAGTTGGGGCTGGATGGTGAGTGCCTGGGAAAAGGTGGAGACATTGACACATACCAGGACAGGTTCTCTGCGATGTTAGCAACAGATTTATCCATGGGTGATGCCATGGAGCCAGGTTCAGGGAATTCACTTTAGAATGGGAGAATAACAAGTATGTTAGAAACACACCATCTGACTGAATGACAAATGGCTACACAAAAAGTTCCAACAAACAAGGCCTACAGCAGACTCAGTAGTACTTCAAGATGCTAGTTATTCTCCAGCAGATCCTAACCTTCCTCACCTTTTGCTTCTTCAGATGGATTGGAGCAGGAGATAGAGATGCAGTCCTGGAGCAGTGAATTATGATTCCTCTGCTGCACAACCCTTTATAATCACTCAAAATTTTCTCTGTCATTCCTTTTTGCATTCACCTTCACCATCTTTTCCTAGCCCAGCCAAACAATTCCACGTTTGCCCCTATTGTACTAGTCTTTCTTTCTACCACTCAACCTATGCACCTAATTTCCAACCATGGTTCTTTCCCCCAGATACAATCAACTCCAGCCAGTCCCTAATGATTTTTTGCTCCCCAGGCAGCACCTGTCTCTCAGACTCCATCCCCTAATTCTCCCCACAACAGTCCTGTTTTTGGTGACAGTGAAGTCATGAGGTGACTGTCAGTGCTACTTCGATACTCTGGTGTGAGTGCTTTTGGTGTGATATTGTACAACTGGTACAATACAATCATGAAGTTTATGAAGTTTAAGAGGAGACTAAGGGGTGATATGATGGAGGTATATAAAATCATGAGTGATGTGGAGAAAGTGGATAAGGAAAAGTTATTTACTTATTCCCATAATACAAAAACTAGGGGTCATCAAATGAAATTAATAGGCAGCAGGTTTAAAACAAATAAAAAGAAGTTCTTCTTCATGCAGCGCACAGTCAACTTGTGGAACTCCTTACCTGAGGAGGTTGTGAAGGCTAGGACTATAACAGAGTTTAAAAGAGAACTGGATAAATTCATGGTGGTTAAGTCCATTAATGGCTATTAGCCAGGACGGGTAAGGAATGGTGTCCCTAGCCTCTGTCTGTCAGAGGGTGGAGATGGATGGCAGGAGAGAAATCACTTGATCATTGCCTGTTAGGTTCACTCCCTCTGGGGCACCTGGCATTGGCCACTGTCGGTAGACAGGATACTGGGCTAGATGGACCTTTGGTCTGACCCGGTACGGCCTTTCTTATGTTCTTATGTTATGTTCTTATGTTTAGATTCTGTCTAGCTACCATCTAAGCATTTATGCCCCACTCATCACAGGAGTATCTGAGCAACCAAGTCTAACAGGACTGTTATTATGTCACCTGGTAGAACTAGTTAATTCTCATATAATTTAACCTTTTCAAGGATTTGTCTGAAAACAACATTTTAATTCTTATAGTCTATGGCCAAGACTTTCTAGCTTGGGTTCCCACAGTGAGGCTCCTAAATCCATATTTAGGGATCTAAATAAAAACAATCACATGTGAAAATGATGGCTTATTTTCATAGCCCAGAGAGAGATTTCTAAACATTACAAATATCTCAAAGTTGCCAGAAATGCTTATGAGTTATGCAGTTCCTCAAACAGAAGTGCTCACAGCACCTGTCTATAATCATCTCCACTGGTCACACCATGGACCAAGCCCAAGTGACTTGAGTGACAGACAGCAAATGTGTAATGGAAGCAACTACAAAAACGAAAGAAAATATGAAGGAAAAGATTAATTAGTTAGATATGCAACAAGTCTAAAATAACTAGAGCTGGGCCCAAACCAGAACTTTGAAAAAGCTTGATTCTCTTCTGCTTTTTTACTTTGCTCATTTATATCTGGGTATTGGAAGTGCAAAGTGGTTGTCAAATTTTATTATGCTGAACCGATGGCATTTTATACTCTCTATAGATGCATGTGTAAATGATCACACAAAGTGTAAGGCAGTGTAAGGAGAATTAGACTAATTCTTAATTCAGGTATTGTTTAGGATGTTATAACCTAACCATACATTTCTATTTTATTCATTCATATATCCGTATGCACTTATTCTCATATATAGTTTAAAACATAAAGGAGAATTTGTTTTATGTACCTCGTGGATTAGAAAACACCTGGTTTTAAATGGCTCCAGGAAGTGGACAGGGTTTAGAGCCTTCTGTCACTATCCAATTCAAAAACTACTCAATTTTCCATCATGATCTGCCCTTTTTTCTCCAGTGCAGTGGTAGATAAGGTCTGAAAGCTAGTGGAAACAGCTCGTGGAGAAATGCTTCCAGTACAGGAGCCCTCTCAACTGATCTATCCCAGACCCTAGTTTAGGTGACATGTCTGGGCCAATATGAAGGTGGGAAGAACATCTAGCACACCTAGTGTTCTCAGCTGCCCATGGTCAGAGCATAAGTTCCCCTCTGGTTCCCCCAAGAAAATGCAGGTGGCATAAAGTCACCTTTGCCTCCCACCCTGGCTCCTGTGCCCAGGAGAATGAGGGTGCAGGATGGCAATGGTTGAAGCCTATTACCATTTAATGGATCTTCAGTGGCCTATGCAAAATGGGTTCTTGTTCTCAATCCTTCTTTTACAGTGAATCCATACCCACATGACAAAGCTCACAGTCACAATCGGCACTAATTTGCAGACTTGTTCACAGCCTCACAAAGCAGAGTATAGACGGCATATGGAGAATGAAGTACTCCAGAGGAAGCCTCGGCCAATTAGGGTTGAGATACATTAGTGGGGCATTGTGGGGGAAAGCTTTCATTGCTGCTCTTCCTGCTCTCTGAATCAGCTGGGCACTTTAGTCTCCAGTTGGGCATCTTTTGTGAACACTAAATTCACTCAAAATACAAAATAAAAAGAAACAGAAGGAGAAAATTAATACTCGAGCATTTCTGCCCGGTGATACTCTTCCCAGCCTAAAGCTCTGTCAAAGTACCTGACCCCTGACAGAGCTAAAGTAAAGCCATGTAAATGATGTACAGATATATTTTTTTTTTAAGCAAGTGGCACCAGCTCATGGCTCTGCTGTTTATTAGAGGACAAGCTGCCAATATTGGCTTGCTCAGATGAGCACTTATAAAACCACACCGATATATGTGTTTGCATTCCTCTTCGGCTAAAAATTTGTCAGAGAAGAAAGGCATTAAACCTGTCACCTCCGATAAAGATCAGATGTTTGATTTCAAACAGAAGAAAGCAAACACTCCACTATGGACTCCATTAACTCCTTGAGTACTCTAAACTGTTGGACAGAACTGGAACACAGTACTGCTTCCAATGAGATGCAATGCTTTCTTCACAACCTCTTCGCTGCTGAATTTTCTTGAGGGAATGTGACAGCTACACACAATTTTTTCCCTTTGGCTGTCTCTCCAGCATTTGCTAACCAGAATGTATTGATTGTCTGAAGAAAATGTAACTGTTCAATGGAAACTAGGTTGTATATTTGTTTGTATATGATGCTGGTGTCACTGCTTAGGTCGACATTTTTAAAAATGTTCCCTAATGGGACAGGAAATGCTATGATCTATTTCACTAAAATAAAGATCTAGGGGATTTCAGAGATCTCTTTGTCATTTTTCAGACAACAAGAGAAATATGTATATGTCCTCTGCTCCCTTTTCACCTTACCCACATACATACCAAAAGTGAGACAACATCCTTGATTAAAGTCTATGTTATATATACTACTATTTTAAATACCCAAAAGCAACCTTCCATATCTAATTGGCCTAGTGGAACAGTATTGAGCTTTAGTGAAGAAAAGGACTCTGGAGGAAATAGCAGAATTCTACCCCCTTATCTCTAAATGTCTTTATGTATATATCAAGGGATAAATTATATTTGGGGCTGGGGGATAATAAGAAGTACTAATAAAGATTGTCATCTGGAAAATACGAGTCATACAAGACTGAAAATATAAGTAACTATAAAGTAAACTTTTATGATCTCCAGTTTGAGGCAGATTATTTGGAAACATTTGAGATCATGCCACACAAGTGTTTGCTCTATTAATCCAACAGCATAATAGTTGCCTGGATACCCACATCATTTCATCAGCCTTGGTGGCCTGTTACCAGTTTTCAGAAAATGAAATGTGACCCCTGAGGACTGTAATTGGGTGAGTATAGTAATTTAGGAATGTTCAGAGGGATCTGGAAAATCTGTTCAGCCAACTCACTTACAGTCAGCCATGGCAGAAGGGTATTAGAACAACTAAGAATCATGTATGGTGCATGTTATCCATGTTGCTACCCAGAACCTTTTTGTTTCCTTGTTTGTTATTCACGTCATGTACGTTGAACTCCAGAACCATAATGAGCCTAGAGATAATTTTGCTTAACTGTAGGATTAACCCTGTGCTATGGAATAAATAAAAAAAAGAATGCCAATTCCATACTGGCTGAAACAATGGTGCATTCATAGTACGATGGTGCATTCATGTCTCCTCTTACACAAAATATTTGTTATGATTCAGCTTGAAACATATAGAGTAGTGATCTCATATTTTAGTGGAGGTAGTAAAGGCCTGCTGGGATTCAGCTAGGTTTGTGGCATTCCATTTAACTCCATGTAACCTGATGCCATTTTGAGGCAGGTAAACTGTGCCTTAATTACACTGGGATTGTTTAACACATCTCAATATAGGGTCAATAACATGATGCATACTATCAAAAACTAACATTGTACATGTTTTTTTCTAGGTCATATAGGGTGCACTTTTTAAAAGTCTTTCATTTATTATATTTCTAAGAGCTTACAATGCATCATAGCACAATGGCAGCAGATTGCATTAGCTATATGATAAATGAACATTAAAGGGCAGAGGAAGACCATATGCTCTATATAGGCTACATTTTAATACTTGGACATACCAAATCATGAATTAAACATTCCCAGTTCTAGTCAGTGATTATATAGTATAGCCCCTGAATCAAGAATGGGGGGGGAGGGTTAAAAGAAGGTAGAGGGTCAGGACTTTAGCTACTGTAAATCAGTGTGACTTTATTGATGTCAATGGTATCTTTATTGATTTCAGTGAAGTCCTGCCAATTTACACCAGCTGAGGTTGTAGCCCAAAATCTTCAGATCACTGGTGACTTGGCTAAGGAAGAAGTGGACATGCCAGAGCTTATTTTTCCAACCAAGCACTAATATGGTGTTATTAATGAATAATTCTGCCCAAGAATGTTCTGAACATTGGCAGAAGCATAATTGTATGATAGCATTATTAGACATATTTTCTTCTCGTTAGTAAACTCAGGCAAGGTCTTCTCCTGGCTCCTCCTTCATTTCCTCAAACAATCGAGGGCTGGGTGCATCTGGTATATTGTATGCTGACAGCAAAAGTGCTATAATTCTGTGGTTTGGTTAATGCTCAGCTAACCAACTTGCTTCAAGGTGGATGTGGGCTGCCCCTATCAGGTTTGTTAGTAGGTTTTCTGATATTTTTCAATTATTCCTTTGAGTTACCACTCAGCTGGCAAGTGCCTGAGGCAGGAATGGGTGGACTTTTAAATTTTGTTGCCAGGACTTTTTATGATAATTCCAGCTGTAATTCATGTCCTATTGCCATTCACTTGGCAAGTTACCCAGGAAACGCATAGTCATCGTTTTACTTTAGTTGCCAGAGTCTAAAGTTTTTGATGATCATTCCAGCTGTTCATTTGAACCACTGCTATGTATGGTACTCTGCCCAGCCTGTTGTCCCATTATACATGCAGTGGGTGTATTCCAAAAGAATCACTATTACAAATACCAGAGACATCCTGGGCTCTGTTTTCTAGTTTCACTCTGTTTAGACTGTTCATAAAAAGGATTTAAGTGGGAATTAAGTAGTGCATAAGCCTTGCGTGAGCTCTCTAAACTGGGCTGAATTTTAAGCCTTAATGAATTTCAAGTACAATATTGCACTGGGATAAGAGAAGTCATGTGGGTCCAGATTTTTAAAGGTATTTAAGTGTTGCTGCACACAGTGTAGATTAGAACCTAAATCTAATTTCTGAAAATGATTTATGCACTTAGGAGCCTAAATCCCATCAACCGCCAATGAGATTTTGGCTCCTAAATGCCTTTGAAAAGTGAGATTTAGGATCCTAATTCAGTTAGGCATTGCAATGCTGAGCACAGCAACGCCCAAATTGCTTTATAAATCTGGGCCATATGTTATGTGTGAACTTAAAATGGCAAATTTGTGTGCAAAACAAGTTGCTATTGTCAGAAGAAAGAAAACCTGTTCAGAGCCGTCTGTGAGCCCATCTGATGAGAATTTGCCCACCTACTGGTAGACACAACTTTAAATAGACCACCAACATTTATTTGAAAAAATAACAATTCATTATGAAATAGCCTGTAGACCTTTTGGTTGAAAGTTCACAACTTGTGGCTGGGGATCCTGAGAGATAGCTGCAAAGCAGAATATTTACTGACTTTGTAAATATTCTTAGCTTGCACACTATTTGCTGTTTCATTGACATATCCCACACTCCAAAAGGTAGATTTCACTATAATGATCCCTTCTTACCCCTGAGAAGAAGACAAGAAAACTGAAACAAGAAGATGGGTGCATAATACATGGCTCCTTTGAGGCGGACATTCCTACAGTTCAAATTATTCAGAGGTTTCTGCAAAGCAATATTTACTATTCTACACCAGAGAAGAGAAGCACTAAATTTGAAACAGCTTTCTAACCACTAAACTACACCAAAATTTTTCCAGACCTGGTACATTACTTTCCAAGGCGGAAGAGTGTACTATTCGGGGTAGAAAACACTGTAGAGAATTTCTCTTTGTAACTTACTCTGGTTAAAGAAATATTCCTGTCAGAAAAAGAGTCCAGTAAACAAAAATCTAATAAAAAGTTAACACAGTTGGGAAAAGAAAATATCTAATTCTATTGATACAAGAGTTGAGTGAAGAACACATAATGACTGTGATTTTAACCTTTTTGCAAACTGTCTGTGCACATACTGATTTTTTTAAAATTCGTTTGCTATTCACAATAGTGGATCAAAGGATTGCTTGTGAATTGTTTCCTAGAAGTATTCATAGAATCATAGAATATCAGGGTTGGAAGGTACTTCAGGAGGTCACCATCCTCAAAGCAGGACCAATCCCCAACTAAATCATCCCAGCCAGGGCTTTGTCAAGTCTGATCTTAAAAACCTCTAAGGAAGGAGATTACCCCACCTCCCTCGGTAACCTATTCTAGTTCTTCACCACCCTCCTAGTGAAAAAGTTTTTCCTAATATCCAACCTAAACCTCCCCCACTGCAACTTGAGACCATTACTCCTTGTTCTGTCATCTGCTACCACTGAGAACAGCCTAGATCCATCCTCTTTGGAACTCCCTTTCAGGTACTTGAAAGCAGCTATCAAATCCCCCCTCATTCTTCTCTTCTGCAGTCTAAACAATCCCAGTTCCCTCAGCCTCTCCTCATAAGTTATGTGCTCCAGCCCCCTAATCATTTTTGTTGCCCTCCGTTGGACTCTTTCCAATTTTTCCACATCTTTCTTGTAATGTGGGGCCCAAAACTGGACACAGTACTCCAGATGAGGCTTACCAATGTCGAATAGAGGGGAATGATCACGTCCCTCGATCTGCTGGCAATGCCCCTACTTATACAACCCAAAATGCCATTAGCCTTCTTGGCAACAAGGGCACACTGTTGACTCATATCCAACTTCTTGTCCATTGTAACCCCTAAGTCCTTTGCTGCAGAACTGCTGCCTAGCCATTTGGTCCCTAGTCTGTAGCAGTGCATGGGATTCTTCCTTTCTAAGTGCAGGACTCTGCATTTGTCCTTGTTGAACTTCATCAGATTTCTTTTGGCCCAATCCTCTAATTTGTCTAGGTCCCTCTGTATCCTGTCCCTACCCTCCAGTGTAACTGCTACTCCTCCCAGTTTAGTGTCATCTGCAAACTTGCTGAGGGTGCAGTCCACACCATCCTCCAGATCATTAATGAAGATATTGAACAAAACCGGCCTCAGGACCGACCCATGGGGCACTCCACTTGATACCGGCTGCCAACTAGACATGGAGCCGTTGATCACTACCCATTGAGCCCGACGATCTAGCCAGCTTTCTATCCACCTTATAGTCCATTCATCCAGCCCATACTTCTTTAACTTGCCGGCAAGAATACTGTGGAAGACCGTATCAAAACCTTTGCTAAAGTCAAGGAATAACACATCCACTGCTTTCCCCTCATCCGCAGCAGGGCCGGCTCCAGGCACCAGCTGAGCAAGCTGGTGTTTGGGGCAGCAGCTTGTAGGAGACAGCATTCCACCCAATCTTGGGTGGCACGGCCGCTGCTTTTGTTGTTGTTGTTGTTCCGCTCCGGCCGCCCTGTAGGGGGCAGTGGAGTGGAGGACGGGAGCGCCCTGCAGCAAGCTCAGTAGGGCAGCCCGCGTCCTTCTCTCCCAGCTGACTGTAGCAGTGCGGAGCCCTCCCAGCAGGGGGCACAGCGGGAGGGGCCATGTGACAGCGCCCCGCTGAAGCCCTGGCCGCCCCCCTTCTCTCTCCCCCTTCCCCCCCGCTAGCTGGGGCACATCTTCAGGGCAGTGAGTCCCCCTGCACTCTGGCTCCGGCCGCGCCGCAGGTTTGTTTTTTTCTTTTGCTTTGCTGTTCTGGCCGCCACGTTTTTTTTTTTTTTTTTTTTGCTTGGGGCTGCCAGAAAGCCAGAACTGGCCCTGATCCACAGAGCCAGTTATCTCGTCTCCAGCACAGCCACCCTAATGCAGCATTTAACATACCTCCTCTCAGACAGATCCCAGGCAAACTCCCTCTGTTAATCTCCACTGTTTGCCGCTCAGCTGGTTCACTGCTGACTGTATTTGACATTTGTGATCTAGTGTGTGCACCATGGCTTTGGTCCCCTAAGTCACATAGCATTGTTGTTAGTTTTATGGCAGGACTCCATTACACAGTAGAAAGATCTTACAATCTCAGTAGACAAGACAGACAAAGGGTGGAAAACAGGTAACACTATTATCTCCATTTGATAGATCGGGAACTGAGGCAGAGGGTATAACTACATGGCAATTAAAAACCCATGGCTGGCCCATGCCAGCTGATTCAGGCTCTGGGGATCAGGCTAAGGAGCTGTTTAACTGCAGTGTAGGGCTAGGACTGGAGCCCAAGCTCTAGGATACTGCAAGGTGGAAGAATCCCAGCTGCAGCCCAAAACCCAAACATCTACACTGCAATTAAGCAGCCCCTTAGCCCAAGCCCTGCAAGCCCGAGTCAGCTGGCACAGTCCAGCGGCAGGTGTCCAGTTGCAGAATAGATAAGTGATTTATCCAAGGTGACAGGAATTCTGTGCAACAGTCAGGAATTTAACCCATATCTCAATTCCAGACGGCTACTTTAAGGACAAACCATCCTCCCTCTAGTATTGCCTCTGACCTGAACAAATGACCCTTCCCACTCACAAATGGACTTCAAAAAGGGACCTCCAGTTGCTTCCAGTGCAATACTTAAAATTCTTGTACAAACATTCTTGTGAACAAAAATTCAGTCACATGCATGTTTGCAGAAAGTGAGTACGATGGGTCACAAATATTAGAGAACATATTACAGCTTTTATTTTAAAGTATAATTTCAAATCTCTTTTGTGCTGCATTTTCCCCCACTCTAACTGATAAAATTATTCATAACACTTACAGAATAGTTACAGGTCTTCTAGAGTTTACATTGTTCTAAGCGTTTATATCTCAGGCATAAAAACTACCTAACTGAAATTTGTCATAAAAGATTGATTTATAAAAAATAATAATCATGTGACTGCTTTTGAATTGTAAGAGTTATTTTTAATCACCTTTATACTGTTCAACTGTTGTCCAAGATTTCCATAAGTGACTAATGATTTTGCGTGCCTTTTTTGAGCATGTCAGAAAGTGCTGACTACCCACTCTCTGAAAACCACGCCCTTTTAAGATGTCTCAGTTTAGGCACCTAGGAGTTGGGGCACTCAAAAATCACTAGTTGCTTCTGGAAATCTTGGCCATTGAGTTTTTTGGTGACTGCTTAATATCATTTAGTCTGTCCTATTTGTACATATTGCCTAGAGATGAATTAATATGACATTCTGTTTCGGTGTTTTCATTGGATTTGATACAGGGAGGTTTTCACAAGTGAGAGACAAGTACCCAGTGGCCAGGTGAAATGCAAACTTTTCCAGAAGGCCCTGTCAGTGTATGTCAATGTGGAACATAAGTACCATCAACCTCTTCTGAGCAGAGATTGCATGCACGCTTTTTCTGATGTAGAAAAGAGTTCACAAGGGACCACAGTAAATTCACCAGACTCCTTTTACTTGTGATCTGCACAATGTTCAAAAACATATTCCTAAATGTGTGTCAACTCTTATGTTGCTACCAAACAGATTGCCAGTTCTCTCCCTTATAAGCTAAATGGTCCAAGGACAGTGGGCCAGATTATCCTCTTTGTTCTGGCCCTGTTGCATTGTTCCAGAGCTGCAATGAGGTCAGAAAGTCTGCAGATCTTGCCAGCGGGGGATTTCCCCAATGTGTGGAGAACCTAAGTGACACAAAACCAGAGTATTTGGCTCATAGGTCACAATCCCCTTGGCAGCCCCTAGTTATGGGGCAGGTCTGGTGTACTGGGCACGTCTGGAGAGCTACAACACTGATTATTCTCAGCTGGTGTGCTGGCTCTTGAGGGCAACAGCCAATCAACCTATTTCAGAGCAGTCTGGAGGGAGGCAGTGGCAGAAGCGGTGGTGGTGCAGGGATACACAACCAGTTCTTTTTGCCCCTCCACCTCCCCCAGTTGTACCTAGTAGATATTGGGTGCAGCTGGGAATCAGGGCCAGCATTCTTACCTCCTTCTGAAGTATCCATCAGAAAGCTCTATGAATCTTCCTTGGCCAGATAATATGTCAAACCTCCATTCTTTTTCCATTTATGCTTGTTCTCATCCCCTGAAAAACTTTGATCTTTAGATTGATTCCTTTAAGCTGATGCTTGATCTCTCTGTCTGGATCTCTTTTGTCAGTTCTAACTCTGGTTTTTGTGCTGACATTCTTTAAAGTAACAAAGAGTCCTGTGGCACCTTATAGACTAACAGATGTATTGGAGCATCAGCTTTCGTGGGTGAACACCCACTTCATCAGACGCATGCGTATGCACCCACGAAGGCTTATGCTCCAATACATCTGTTAGTCTATAAGGTGCCGCAGGAATCTTTGTTGCTTTTTACAGATCCAGACTAACATGGCTACCCCTCTGCTACTATTCTTTAAAGTGTTACTAGACTTCATTCTCTGTATGTCCACATAACTGGGAGCATAAACTTATTATGTTCTGCCACATGTCCTCACAGGTTGCGAGCAACTGCCGTTACATCTATATTCAAACACAAGCAGCTGCTATTTAATCCACCCTCATTCCCCTTTCAGTCCGTGTCAAACTGTAGCTGAAGCTGCTGCTTGAGCATTTAATAATTTTGACTCTTCCTCCCCGCAATCCCCCCACTCATGTGCAAATCTGTAGAGGCTTCTTTTAGCTCCACCACACCGTCACTGATGTGGGCCCTACTCAGTTTAGATTGTAAGCTCTTTGGGACAGGGACCATCTCTTATTATTCATATTTACAATGCCTGCCTTGATGGGGTCCTGATTTCCATTGAGGCCCCCAGGCACTACTGTAATATAAATAAATAATAAAGAATAATAATAATACTCTGAATGTTATCAGAAGCAGACTTATTGCACCCAGATTCTCATTTACTTCCGATGTCAAGTATAAAGGGATATGGCAGGGCGGGAGATACTGAGGAGAGTGGAAAATAAAAAGTGTTTTTTCTTGTTTAATAATGCTGACACTAGGGAGCTTTCATTGGCATGCATAGGCCAGACTACAACCAGTTCAGGGGCAACCTTGCTACCTCAGTTCATGCTGGAACTGGCAGAGCATAACGGAAGGAAAAAAAAACACTTCTCTTCTTTTCCAGATGTGGACAAATCTCCACAGAAGTGAATACACCACAGACCATAAAGTATTCCCCTCCCTTCTTTAGTGTCACCTCTGATGTGATGAGGGTAACTAATTCACTCTGAACATCCATTATTACACTGATGAGGTCTGACTGGCTGCCCTTACTGATTGACAAGAAAAAATGAGCCTTCTGAATATGGTTCTAATCCATATTCCAATGAAGAAAAGAAAAAGCAACAGGAAAAATCACTTCTATCTCTTTAAATTTTAGAAATTACAACAATTAGGCTTTCAGGTTTCTAATTTTCGATTTACAGATGTACTGAGTCACTTGACCTCTCTCGGAAGCATCTTGTCCTAGCATCCTCATAGGTATCTGTGTCCATCTGGCAGAGATATTGTAATTCAAAGCCCAAACTCCGATTGACTGCTGAGCTGTGAGAAGTGCTGCTTTCATATACTCTGTCATTCTCCCTCCTCAACTTCAAAAGATTTAGAAAAATGCAAAGGAAACAATATCATATGGTGAATTCTGTTTATGTGCATGGCTTAGTCATCCTTACTTACATCACACAGCCAGCTAAACAGACTGATTCTCAATACATAGCTGTCACTCAAGCTAAGCCTTATATTACTGTTAATGTTTGCAGATAAATAGTTATGCAACTGACAACAGCTACCCTACACAGCATACAATGCTCTAGTCCAACAAAAGCTCAGACCAAAGTGACCCGAGGAAGCATAAACTTCCATTAATCAGATTGAAATATACGATTCCACTAGATACAATGCTGTAATGAACATATTTTTAAAAACTGGCCAATTTATTTATAGTCCCCCCACTATTGCCTATAATTGTCAATTACAGCATGTACCAAAACTCTGGCACAAGGCAGCTAATAAGATTTACATGTAACGAGCAGAATGCTTATCCTTTCATTTGTATATAAAATCATTACAGTTTTAAATTGGTGGGTATTTTCAGATTGGTAGAAGTGGATGGGAAAAGGAAGATTAGATAAATAATGGAGGATTCATACATAAAACAGTTATGCTGAAAATAGATGATAATATATCAAATTTAAAATCTAATTTATTGACTTTGACCCCAATCCTTGCTTGTATTAGGGTTGCTTTGCCTGCCACCCTAGTGACCTGAAGTAGTCCCTAAAAGTAGCATAGCTGGCAACAGGAGGATCACCCTAATGTTGAGGATTCCTCTGGTGGCACAGAGCTGGTGAAACAGTTCTTATACCACAAAACCTGAAGCTGGCACCAAGCGGGGGAAGGCTCATATAAGGATGCATGTGTCCAGGGTTTCCATATCCCCCGGTAATCCCCAGCTATCATAATGGTTCCTTGGGGGCATTAGCAGCAGACATATTTAGAGCAGCCCTCAGACTTCTCTAACATATATCGTGGGATTGCATACCCAGAATTTTATGAAAATGGTCATGTATATTCTGCTGATTGAGTTGCGCTGTGTGTTTCTTGGTTGTACCTGAGAATCAGGGCCACTGTGATGATTATTTTTTATTACACTTTACCAGGCCTCACAACAGCAAATATGTTTAAAATGCAAGTTGTATAAACTGTTGGCTTCATTCAGTCTCACAACAGTAAGAATTGCAAACTCCCGAGAATCAAACTGGGTTCTTTCCTTCTTTCTTCGTCACCAGCAATAAAGGTTTTGCTGGACAAATTAAGACTTCAGTGACACATGTGCAACCCCACTGTCATCTATGGGCTTGCACAGGTGTCACTGACTGAAATTTGGTAAAAAATCCTGCTGATGATGCTTGAGAAAAAACTGTCTCTTTGGGCCTATAGGAAAAACAACATGCTAGCTGATACATTTTAACTAACACAGTTTTAAACAGAACTTTGCATCTGGTGTACACAGGGCAAGTCATGTTTAAAATGGAGTTAACTGGTCCTGGTCAACCATAAAGGGGATCATCTAGCTAGCAGCCTCTCTCCCCCACTTCAGGCTGAGGTGGGCAAATCTTCCACTCAGAGAAGCACAGTAGCATCTCTCCGAGTTAGATATTTAATGAAGACACTAAACTATAGATCTTTGGTAAATCACAAGCATATATTTCTATCAAAGAGAGGCATCAGCAAGGTAAGGCTGTTGATGTACCTTAAAAATCCCAAGCATACGATCCCCATGTTGAGGAAATGTTAAAAAGGCAGCACATATTGCTTTAAACCAGCCAATATTCTTGCCAGAAAGTCATTTTGGAAGTGGAGATCAGAGAAAAACTAAAGGGCCAGATCCTCAGCTAATGTAAAAATGGCTTCAGGGAAGCTATGCCAATTCATACCAGATGAGGGGCTGGCCCCAGACAACCCTGCTGTACAATGACATCTCAGATCACTAGAAACACTATCCCAACATCAAATTGGGCAAAAAATAGAAAGAGGAGAGAACAGAAGGGTGGGGAGTTCAAGCAGGAGGTAGAGAATGGTGCAGATCACAGGAAATCCTAACCCTTTTTTATGTCTGCCACCTCAAAGAATATTGCCCCGTTCTGTGCACTGTGACTTAAAAGTTGACCAACAGTGTTTATTTATTATTAACAATTATAAATTAACAAATAGAGTCCTTATCATATAAGCAATTATTTAATTAGACAATCCTCTCAATTTTTTTCTTTGGAGAACAAGGACGAGAAGCCATTAGTGACGTCAAATGTGCAAGCTGTCTTTTATGCTCTTCCTAAGTAGCACTAATAAGAAAACCATACTTGAGATTCAATGGTCATTACAACATATACGTTTTAATGAAAATCAACCAGAGGTGAAAGTAAGCTGGTATGCCCCGGTACAGCATACCGGCAAGAGCCGGTTTGCCATACCGGGGCGGCCCGGCTTCGCCAGGGGGCAATTTAAAGGGTCTGGGGCTACCAGTCCAATGCCAAAAAGGACTGTTGTTCTCATATAGTCTGACCTTCTGTATACACATGGCACAGAACTTCCCCAAAACAATTCCTAGAGCCTATCATTTAGAAAAAGAGCCAATCTTGATTCCATTTGTAGGTCTGTTTAGATTTTTTTTTTAAATATATTTTTTCACTCTCTTCTTGCTCAAAAATGGCTTGGGGTTAGATCATGCCTTTTTAGGGAACAGCCTGAGTTGGGTGAGCTGCATAGAGATGGTTTGTTCCTCAGGGTGGAACAATTCCTTCTCAAGATTCCTGGAGCCAACAAGGTGCATATAAGCTTCACTACTCTTTAGGATGAAACAGACTGCTTCTTCTGATGAACACATCCTGGGCAGGGCCATGATCTTATCTCTTCCTGTCTTCGTTGGAGCATGTGGAGAAAACAGTCCTTGTGCTTCTGTTGGAGCAGGAATTGTAGCTGTGGCTGGTCCTTATGCAAGTAACATAAAGAGTACCTAGTTAGGGCATAGTTATTACATCAGGATGTTCAAGGCACCATCAAAGATGTAACATTCAAGGGAACAAACTACTATGAAGAGGCAAACTTGGATAGTCCTAGTTTAAACTGTTATGGCATTTCAGAGGTCTGTTATCATGTATGATTGTTATAATTACTACACTACAGCATTGGGAAGCTGAATCTTCAAGACATGCTAAAACACATCTTAAATTAACCAGCAGAAAGAGTTGTAAGGAAAAAAAGTTATTTCCATTCTCCATCAGGATGGGTGGTGATTCTCATGGTTGAATGTAGCCATCTGCTCATAGAGCTGAGCAAAACTCAGTGGGTTTGGATGGAGTAGGTTCATGAAAACCTGAGTTTATGTTGGCATCCACTGAGCTTTGGGTTTGAACAAACAGCCAAATTCAAAGCAAAATGGACAAACCCACTATACTTTGCTCAGTACCAGCTCAAAACCAAGTGAAAACAGCAAGGATTGCAGTGTTTTCACCTGAAAGCAGAAATCACCCTAGGCTCACTCAAAAATTTGGCCCACACTTGCTGAGAGAACATTGATGAACCTGAGTTTTGGATTCTTAATGAAACCTGATAAATTTCTGTGTGAAAGCTTTGCATCATTCTCTACTAGCTTCTGTTCAAGCATGGCCTTGGGTCAATTTCTGAACTTTGGATCTCTGAGCTGGCTGAAGTACTTTTGTGTCCTTTGCATTCTTGGTGTTCATCTTGCTTATTCAATCATTATTGTACAAAGCCACTCTGATTCCAGTTTTTCCTACTCTTTCTGTTTTTTAAAATTCTACTTCAAAAAGCTCATTTTTCACATTTTCCTCATATCCTGAAGATCTTTGACTACTGGCTGCTCGAATGATCGGGGCTAACCTATGATGTCAACCGCTGAGTGACATATCCCAAGCCAAATAAAACAGGATGCATACCCTCCTCTGTCTTGAAATGTTGGTATGCATTACAGATGTGATTATCAACTGAGTCATAAATGGGACCAGAAATGAGTCCTGGGGATTCACACCTCATTCTCTGGTAATGAACTGTGGTTTCTACATGCTGGATCTCCACTAGCTGGTTGCTAAGGTGCAAATGTTACAGAATCTGGTATGCCCTATAAAAATCACACAATTCGAAACAGAAACTCTTTCCCACCAAGCTTATCTTCATAAATAAAGTTAGACGATGCTAAGCTTTTCCAAGAACTCTCAGTCCCATATGCAATGCTTACAGAGGGATAGTGATTTACAGTGCATGAAATAAACTTCCAAACTTGAACTTTTGGGACTGCACCAGGGACTGATTCTGGATACAACTGTTTAGAATTTATCTTAGTTAGAAAGGGTGAGAACACAGAGAGGGAAAGAGAGAGAGAGCGCAAATTAAATAGTGCCACACTGGAATAGCACATGAAATGATTGGCACTGAAATCATGTAATAAAGCAAGTAATATACTACAATACACCAAGTATAAATGCTTAACCAAACCCTGGCTTGATGAGGTTTTATTGTTTTTAATATGGGTCTGGAAAGGTTACCTGATTCTGCTCTCCTTTTGGGGCAGCACAAGAGTTAAAGAGGCAGAGATGTGTATTGCAGATGCACATCCCTACTGTAGAGTAACTAGTGTTACTTAAGCAATAGATGCTACAGGGTATGGTTTACTGATTAATAACACCATGTCTGTAGTGTGTTGTGAGATATGAGTAGAAAAATAAAGCACCTTTGACCACCCTCCTTGAACCAACAGTACACAGGATCACATCAGCCCTATGCTTTTATAGAATGATTTTATGAGGTCAGGAAGAAAAGTCTAACCTCATCACCTTCCCTTCCGATACCTACTACAGATTTATTTTTCACATTGTGAATGTCTATTATTATATATTGGTGTTTAGCCCTCAAAAATGAGTTACACACTATACATTACAGATTAAAAGTCCAGAGGCTGAAGAACATAGGATAAGATTTCAGACATAGTGCAATGAGATGAAGTAACAGAACAGTAGGAAGGGGATAAAGAGGGAAAGGTAAAGGTTACAGCAGTGAGATCATTCAGTTGAGGCATGTGTTCATCATTTTTTGAAAACTTACCATGTTAAATAAAAAACAAGCTATGTTAAATTCTTAAGGTTGCCTGTCCAACTGTAATTCTATCCCCTTGGGTATAAGTATTTTGATACCATCTTTAATTACACAATCACATACTATATTTTCCAGAGGATTCCTTCCCAAGGAGCCACTCTGCTGAACCGGATCAGCTGAGTGCACTGTGCACAGGCCTGCCCCTGTATGCCCCATGCTGGTGTGGGGCTGATATACCTATCCAGGTGAGAGTTCCCCCACACTAGAGGAATCCTCAGCTATTGCCTTAAGGCAGCTTTAAACCCCCCATTTTTTCCCCCAAAGGGACATTTCTCTGCAATATTTTTCCTCATTTTTTTCTACATTCATTTACTATCCTGTGTCTTTCAATAGCAAACAAGGAGAGCAATACTTTATTTATAGAATCATAGAATATCAGGGTTGGAAGGGACCTCAGGAGGTCATCTAGTCCAACCCCCTGCTCAAAACAGGACCAGTTCCCAACTAAATCATCCCTGCCAGGGTTTTGTCAAGCCTGACCTTAAAAACCTTTATGGAAATATCCGTTCATACAGAGGTGTAAAAACACAGATCTTTCCTTTTTTATGATAGTTCCAAATAGGACAACATATACAAGCCAGCCTGGCCATAACCCCACATGTCACAGATAGGATGTGCCTTGAGGTCCTGATTCTTGAAATCAGTGGGACCACTCATGTTTAAATTAGGCACGTGCTTACATGCCCTTGATGAATCGTGGCCTGAGAGACAGAGAGGGTGAGAGAGGAGAAAAAGAGATGAGAGAAAGAGACTCTCTCCTTCTTCTGCTAGCAAATGAAACACAATGAGCATTGAAACAGGTTCAAGCAGTCCTCAGCTTTGTGGGGGAGGCCTGTAATTGATTCAAGTCCCTCTTGTTAACAAAATGTACAGACTAGCAGAGAAATTTTCTAATAATCATGTGAAATTAAAGTTCTATTGCTGACAACAAAATTACAATTTACAGTTTAAAGATGCATTCAATTATGGTTACCCAGAGACAAAGAAGATAAGAAACATAAAATAAATCTGGAAAGAAAAGAAAGGACTGCAAATTTACATCCAATCTTAATCCGATAATCTGTCACTAATTATCCAAATTGGAATCACCATTAGGATGACCATTTCAGCTTCAGATCACCGTGTCTTTTGACCTGGAGACAAATGGGTAAATGTTCTATCACTTGATCCAGGTCTGCTTTAGAGTCAGCAAGAGTATTTGTTGCAGGCCTACTTTAGCTGCCATTCTTAATTTGGTTTTAATGTGTGAAGAGTCTTTGTCCACTTCATTGTCTGTCTCACACTTTGAACAAGCACCGAAACTTGCATTAACAACTCAGTTTTTTAGGATATAAAGCTGATTGTTATACAGACAATTTCCAGAAGTTCACACTTTAAGATGTTCACACTTTCTCTGTATCTGTGTAGCTCTGGCTAGCTATGGTAAAATATGCAATTGGTGAATCCAGGGAGGAAGAAGCAATGTTACATATGTCTATTTTGATCATTTCACCTTTTTGTCTTTAGTTAATAGAGATCTAATGTATTGGCAGCTGCCAAAAAATAAAGAAAGCATTGTTAAGGATAACCTGTTCACTGTTTTCCACTGCTTAGGAAGTGATACATATAAGGCAGTTTTGCCAGCTTTATGTGTTGTTTGCTGCTGATGTTGCTACAGATACCTTTCTCCTTTCCTGATTTCTCCACCTTAGAATTTAAAGAAATAAAACTTTAGCACCCCAGTTAAAGGAACCTCCTGGACTTTACCAATTTCTAACCTTATTGGATCTAGTTCTAGTTCACTGAAGTACCTGCTGTGAATACGCTAGGAAACAGAAGGCTGAGCCATATTTCTTAAAATGCCTAGACACAAACAAGTGCTGCAGTGTGTGCATGGGGATCCTGGATCATTTTCTGACATGCACATAATTCTTAATTTATGATGATCTTCAAAATGACACCAATGCTTCTAAAGCACAGTTCTGTGTCACAGAATATCAGAACATGGAGGGAGGGGGGGAGGAGGTGTGTGAAACCAATGGACAATGCCTTCCTCCACCCAGGAAGTCTAATGTCTCAGTAAGGGCAGGTCTACACTAACCCCCCAAATTTGAACTAAGGTACGCAGCTTCAGCTACGTGAATAACGTAGCTGAAGTTCGAAGTACCTTAGTTCGAACTTACCTCGGTCCAGACGCAGAAGGCAGGCTCCCCCGTCGACTTCGCGGTACTCCTCTCGCCGAGCTGGAGTACCGCAGTTGACGGCGAGCACTTCCGGGTTCGACTTATCTCGTCCAGACAAGACGCGATAAGTCAAACCCAGAAGTTCGATTTGCTTGCCGCCGAACTACTGGGTAGTGTAGAAATTGGATGCAACAGGCTGTCCTGCTTCAAAAGCCAAAAAAGAGCCAATGGTTCCTTCTTTAAAAGGACTTTATTTAGGGAAACACTCTGAAAGCTACACAACCTTGCCCTAAAAATCCTAGTAAATATTCCCAGGTAATATTATTGTGGGATAAACATGAGTGCTAAGAAAGAACTGAATCTAGGAAGAGACGGATCTTTATTTATTGGACCCAGTGACATGATCCGGGAAACAGTTCCAAAAAATTGTACCCCTGTTACACTGCCATTTTTTTCAGAGATTATATCCCCGTCACTCCACTGACACAAGAAATTAATGTTATATCTCTCTTTTTTCTTTTGGAAAGCAAATGAAAATAGAGTCTAATATCAATCAAACCAATTACAAATTAATATAGCCGATAAATAAAACACATATTTGGGATGGAGGTCAGGACAGATTAATTGAATTTCTTAACATACGTCTTTTATTGGACAAATATTAGTAACTACTATCTCTGAACTTGAATGGTTCTTTGACCACACAGACATTTCTAGTTCCAGGTCTTGTGCTACAGACTGTTCAGCTGTTGAGAAGGCTTTGTTACAAGGAGCACAAGACTGGGGAGTGAGGAGACTTGGATTCTATTCCAAATTCATGCTGTGTCCCACCAATATCCTGCGTGACCTTAAGCAAGTCAAATAAGCTCTTTGTTCTTACGTTTTTCACTATAAAACAGAACTAATAATACTATGTCACTTGACACAGGTGTTGCGCGGGTAAACTCAATGGGTCTGATCAGCATTTACACCCACTGTCAGAGCTGAGTAAAGTAGTCTTAGTTTACAAGAGAATCAGTCCAATAGTTGTAAAATACTTCGAGACCCTTGGATGGAAGGCATTGTACAGTAGCAATGACAACCATTGTTATAATTCTACAGAGATCTTTCATATAATAATGAATCACTGAATCAGATATACAGTTTTATTAGTTTCCTTCAAGTTCTAAAATGTGTCCTTCAGAAACTATCTAATTATACAAGGCTTTCACCTATAAATCACTGGGTGAGCTCTAACAAAGCTAATTTCTTTCAAAGGGGTAGTAGATACACAAAAGTAAGTAGGGAAGAAAAAAATGTTCCTTGCTCAATGGGTTTTCAATAGTAGCTAAGGTCTTTATCCTTATTCCTTCAGCATATTGACTGGGAAATGCATAATAACCAGTTGTAAGATGCCAATTAATAGATTTTCTGTTATTAGTAAAACATCTCCTACAAGTAACCCTTGATGAAACATCATGTCTCCTGATTAAATCAAAGATATCCGTAGAAGTCTTGATCAGACGAGCTCTTACCTGAAGTTTTTCTGTCCTTTGATCATCATTGTGCAATGATTTCCCTAGCATCCAATCCAAATTTGAATTGGGTTCACTCCTGTACATTTTGCCTACCCCAGTTCACCCTGAAGTTTCAGCTGGATATGGTATTTTCCTTCATTTTCTTTCCTAAGCTATTCAGCAATGCTCTTGTTCATGGTTAAACAATTTCTGCATTCCATCCCAGAGGTTGTTGCATTTCAGTGCAGTACAATGCAGTGTTGTTGTAGCAGTGTTGGCCCAAGGATATTAGAGAGACAAGGTGTGTGAGATAACGTGTTTTATTAGGCCAACTTTTGTTGGTGAGAGAGACAAGCATTTGAGTTTACACAGAGCTGAAGAAGAGCTCTCTGTAAGTTTAAAAGTTTGTCTTTCTCACCAACAGAAGTTGGTCCAATAAAAGGTATTATTTCACCCATCTTGTCTCTCTAATGGCAAGCAAGGTCATTCCTGTGTTTGGGAGCCTCCTAGGGATTGAGGGAAACTTAGTATGCCCATGGAAGATATTATTATAGTGTGGGATATGCATATGGTCATATGTAATGTCTAATGCCATCAAAGAGAAGCAGCATCAGCAGGTCAGGGCATGGATGAGACATGGGAAATGGTTTGAAGAGAGAATCTTTTCAGGAGAAAATTTGGACCTGATTATGGTATAAATCAGAAGTAATTTCATGTTAGTCAAAAGAGTTACACTGATGTAAAACTAATATAGGTGAGATCTGAAGCAGAGCCTTGATGTCTTATTTACAAATTGTTGTGTAGCTTCTTGAAAGTAGGACAGCATGTCTCCCAGGCCTTAGCAAATGCACTCTCCAGATGTCCTAATTTGAGGTACATTTCTGACAAAGGACACTGTTTATATTGCGAATGTTGTAGAAAGAACTATACCATAAAGCACTGTAACAGGCACAGGGCAGTACTAGAACATACTGTTATGGTTCACTGTACCTGTAAAATTCATGACATTATTGGCCTCTTTCAGTTGCAGTGGAGTACTTTTACAGTAATTTGTCACTCTGTTTTCAGCAGGGATAATGGACCGTGCCTTTTTCTAGGAGCAGATTATTTGGCCAGTGGCAGCTCTTTATATTTGCCACAACAATTCCCATCCCCTGTTGCCCCACCCAGGACACTGTAGGCAATAATATATCTGCTGAATTAACATTTCTTTACCAAAAATTAATGACATCTATGATAGCCAGTGTTAATTGTTTTTGATACGTTGTTGCTACTGTAATTCTCCATTCGAGCTGTGCTTTATTTCCTCCATGCAACAGGCAAATAACATATTGCACATTTCACTGGGGCCAAAATAAGTACATAAATACTATACCTTACCCCCCTCTTCCCACAACACCCAGACATTCTCTTTGGTTTTGCCATCTCTATTGAACCAAAATCTAGAAGCTAAGCAATAACAGCCTTTTCTGCAGTTTGAGATGAATGTGATATAAAAGTATATGGGAAGAAAGAGTAGAGAAAAATCCTCTGCTGACCTGAGGGCTGAAATTTTTCAATTTTAATACTCTCCTCTACCTGCACCATAACATCAATGGTGAAACTACCCGTCTCTATCTTATTTGAAAACTCTCACATGCTACAGGCATTATTTTCCATGAGAAATGGTAGCTGACGTTCCAGACTGAAGTGAATTTGGTGGACACTGTTGTTATGAAAATGGTGTGTAAGTTTAGGGCGATTCTATTCTCCCATCACAGGATATGAGTGATATACATAACATCTTAAATCAATTGGAACTAAGCATATTCTGTAGGGAGGTGAATAGATCCCTTTGCATTTATACAAAATGACAATGGGACACAGTACCAGGTACTCCAGCAGCTTTTAATTTTATTATAGGCCAGGTCTACATTTTGAGTGCTTTGCCTGTATAACTATACCAGTATACCATACCGGAAAAGCACTCCTAGTATGGACACAGCTGCACTTTGGCTGGGATAGTTTATTCAAGTCTTCCCAAGTGAAAGAAACTATGTAGTTTTTCTGGTATCACTGTGTCTATACTAGCGGCTTTTCATGGCACAGCTGTGCCAGTCAGAGATCACACCTTGTCACACCCCTAATCAACATAGCCATGCCACCAAAATCTGTAGTGTAGACATGGCCTTTTTTAATGGTCTATTGTCTGCAATATCCTCCTAAAAACTTAAAAATTAAATGTCTTTCCCTACTAATTTTGGCACCAGTCCAGCAAAGCACGTAAGCACATGCTTAACTTTAAGCATGTGAGTAGCCCCAACGTACAACATAACTACAACAGGGCTGCTCACATACTTAAAATTAAGCATGTGCCAAAATGCTTTCTTGGATTGGGCCTTTGTCTCTCTGTCTCCATTTATTAACCTTGTATTGTGCTGCTCCTAGCAAAGCAGAATAGAGTACGTCTGCTTTTTGTATCTGCATAGTTAATCATATCAGGTGAAATGTATGCACAGTTCTGGGAACAGTATTACTTATTTGCTGTTGCAAAGCATCAGGGAATTCACACACTGGGTGAAATCCTATATGCGCTGAAATAAATAGGAGATTTTTCATGGACTTCTGTGGGGCCAGGATTTCACCAACTATCTTTTAAAAGTCCTACACTGAGCTTCTCAGAAGCTTCCCTGAAGACCTCATCAAAAGTCCCTGAAGTCAATGAAAATAGACCTATTTACTTCAATGGGCTTTGGATCAGGCCTGTACATAACATTGGTCAACAGATCCTGATCTCTAGATGGGAAATCATATACATAATGTAAAACAACTAAATCCATCAGATGTATGGTTGTTATACCAGAATCAACAGTAACCATAACAAGTTGTTTATACAAGTGTTTCATTCTAACACTGATTTCCTCTTATTAAGAAATTTTGAAAATGTATGCTTTCAGGCTGAAATTTTACAAGCTTGTTCTCTGTTTAAAAGTAAATTTTGTATGTGTATATATCAACTTTGAGCAAAACCAGCACAACCATTACCAAGGAGAAAAGAGTAAAAAAAAATAATTCAAAATTTCAAGCTCTTTTGAACAGCTCTAAAGCCAAAAACGGGTGGAGGGAGTAAGCTGAAATCATCCACTTTAGGAAGTGCTTATGAGTATTCTGGTGAAAACTAGTTTTGATTTGACCAAGTTATGATCCTTTGAAAATTGCAGACTGACTACAGGCAATAGATATCTCCTTTTTTTTTTGTTAAGCTAATAATGTGTTCACACAAGAAACATTGCACTACTCATGCACATGTGGGTAAGTTAGCTTTGTAGTGAAAAAGTGTGCATTGCCATGGAAAACATGTAATCAAAGGCTATAATGTAATATATATGCACAAGCTGGAAAGGCCAAAGGTAAATAAGCAACTTTATTGTTGTCATTTCCAATTTTTATGCACACTTAATAATGCAACCTAAGAACATAAGAACGGCCATACTTGGTCAGATGAAAGATCCATCTAGCCCAGTATCCTGTCTTCCGACAGTGGCCAATGCCTACCCAACCCATTTATCTAGTTCTTTTTTGAACCCTGTTATAGTCTTGGCCTTCACAACACTTCCTTTTGTTTGTTTTAAACCTGCTGCCTATTAATTTCATGTGATGACCCCTAGTTCTTATGAAGGAGTAAATAACACTTCCTGTTATTTACTCCACACTAGTCATGATTTTATAGACCTCTATCATAGTCCCCCTTAGTCATCTATTTTCCAAGCTGAAAAGTCTCAGTCTTTTTAATCTCTTCTCGTACGGAAGCCGTTTCATAGCCCTAATCATTTTTGTTGCCTTTTTCTGAACCTTTTCCAGTTCCAATATATCTTTTTTGAGATGGGGTGACCACATCTGCACACAGTATTAAGATGTGGGCGTACTATGGATTTATATAAGGACCATATGAATTGTTCTGTCTTATTATATATCCCTTCCTTAATGATTCCTTAACATTCTTTTAGCTTAGTTTTACAGGAGTAGATATACTATATAGTCAATAGACTACCAAAGAAGACTGGCCAGTTAGAGGTGGATTCTGCCCACCTTTGTCTGCCAAAACAGCACTGAAACCCTTGGACACTACTACTAGGTAAGTTTTGTATAACCTTTGGACTCTTAGGGGAAACAAATCTTGCCACTTTGGAATTGTTTATTCCATCACTTCTTTAAAACCTCTGTGTTTCTAAAAATGAAAAGGAATGTACCCTACACTCTGCCTGCTTGTGCATATGCAAGTACATTGGCTGATTTTGTATTTAAGATGAATTAATAAGTGAACAAATTGTGAACTTTTTGTTCTTTCAATGATTCTTCAGTCCTAGTTTGCATCACCTACAGGGCAATTTGCCAATCATTCCCTTAACATTTAACATGGGTGTGACTAGAGGAGGAACCGGAGAGGTTATACCACTCTGAAAAAGTGCATTCCATGACCTACTCTCACTTGTATCATTCCTCTTCCCTCTTCCCTCCCAAACTGAACTACTGGTGGTGTGCTGTGAGCTGTGCAGATGTTTCTCTTGCATTATTGCAGTTTTATTTTTGTAAGAGTCTTCTCAGAGCAGATGTTCCTTCTATGTGTATGCACCCTACTTCCCACTGTAAACACTTTAGCTACACAAACAGCAGATTGTCTTGCTTCTGTCATTCTGATCAAGAGAGAGAAAATGCTGCTGGCTTTCTTTGCAGAGTGCTTAGTGTCTCCCCTTCCTTCACCACTAGCCCTGCTCACTGCAGATGTCTTCTCTGTCTGTGTTTCCTAAGGTTTTCCATTGTATCTTACCTTTTATTCTAAGGATCTCTTTTTAAAATTTTGCTTCCTCCTGAATCTCCAGAAACTGTCTTCATCGTCTCTGCTCTCGTTGTCGGACCCTTCCTCTCACAAGATTGTGTCCCCCTCCTCTCACAAGATTCACTAATTCACTTCCGACTCTGGCCTGAGTCGACACAGTTCTATTGACTTAAATGGAATTACTCTTCCTTGGAGAGGGATAAATTTGGACCAATGTGTGCATTTCCTGCACATTATTTCAGCTGTGGTAATAATCAGGAGCCTTGTGAGTCAAAGAAAAAGACTCTCCACTGAGGAGCCAAAGGGTTACTTTGTCTTGGGTGAGTCAATAGAAGCTATGGCAAACTTATCTCAATTGTAGTATCATCAGGAGCGCCGCCAGCTTTTCTGCTGCCATAGGCAGCGGAGGGTCCCGCCCCGAAATGCTGCCCCCCATAGAGGCGGCGGAAGGTCCCGCCGCCGAAATACCGCTGCGGTCGCCGCCCCCGAAATTGTAGCACCCTAGGTGTCCACCTAGGTCGCCTAATGGGTTCCGTATCATGAGTATCATGAGTCCTTACTTAGAGATCAAAATCATGAGTCGGATCCTCCCCACAAAATCATGAGGCTGATATAAAAGTGATACATTGCATAGTTTTTTGGCCTGTCTCCTGATATTTCAACATCCATCAACTTGTGTGAACCTAAGAACGTAGGAATGGCCATACTGGGTTAGACAATTGGTCCATCTAGCCCAGGATCCTGTCTTCTAACACTGGCCAGTGACAGGTGCTTCAGAGGAAATGAACCGAACAGGGCAATTATCAAGTGATCCATCCTCTGTCATTCAGTCCCAGCTTATGGCAGTCAGAGGTTTAGGGACACTGAGAGCATAAGGTTGCATCCCTGACTATCTTGACTAATAACCATTGATGGACCTACCCTCACCTCTAATTAAGTCTTTCAGCCCTCAGTTTTAGGGCTTGCAGTCTCCTTCAGTCTCCTGGGTGTTTTCTTGGACACAGCTTGATGCAGGGTTATTGCCCTGTTGCTGTCCCAGCCCTTTCTGCTACCTCTTTCTTCTCTGTACCCTCCTCATGACTTGCAGCGGTGTGTGGGTATGATCAATCTGTTTGCTTGTAAACAGGAAAGACTCTCCTCCCCCCTCTGTTTATGCTCAGAATGGGGTTTGTAGACCCCATTATAGTAACTCTTTGCAGTCAGCTTTGGTCTTAATTAGTTTGAGTAATTTAGTATCATCTGCAAATTTTGGCTCCTCACTGTTCACTCCCTTTTCCAGATCATTAATATTGAACAACACTGGTCTCAGTACAGATCCTTGTGGGATCCCATTATTTACCACTTTCCATTGTGAAAACTGACCATATTCCTCTATTCCATATCTATTGGTCCACGAGAGGACCTTTCCTTTCATCCCATGAGTACATACTTATTCACATGCTTGTTGACACTCTCAAATAATTCTAGTAGATTGGTGAGGCATGATTTCCTTTTACAAAAGCCATATTGACTCTTCCCCAACATATCATGCTCATCTATGTGTCTGATAATTCTGTTCTTCACTACAGTTTCAACCAATCTGTCACCAGCCTGTAATTGCCAGGATCGTTACTAGAGCCTTTTTTTTAAAAATCGGTGTTATATTACCTACCTGTCAGTCATATGGTACAAAGGCTGAATTAAGCAATAGGCTATGTACCACAGTTAGTATGACTGCGATTTCATATTTGAGTTCCTCTCAGAATTCTTGGGTGAATGCGATCAAGTCCCGGTGACTTATTACTGTTTAATTTATCAGTTCCAAAATCTCCTCTACTGACATCTCAATCTGGGACAACTCCTCAGATTTGTTACGTAAAAAGAATGGCTCATATGTGGGAATCTCCCTCACATCCTCTGCAGTGAGGACAGATGCAAAAAATTTATTTAGCTTTTCTACAATGGCCTTATCTTCCTTGAGTGCTCCTCTAGCACCTTGAGCATCCAATGGCCCTACTGATTGTGTGGCAGGCTTCCTGCTTCTGATGTACTTAAAAAAATTGCTGTTAGTTTTTTTGTGTTTTTTGCTGTATGTTCTTCAAATTATTTTGTGGCCTGTCTAATTATTCTTTTACTTTTACTTGCCAGAGTTTATTATGCTGCTTTCTATTTTCCTGATGGGGATTTGACATCCAATTTTTAAAGGAATTTTTTGCCTCTAACCACCTCTTTCACTCTGTTGCTTAGCCATGGTGGTCTTTTTTTATTTGTCCTCTTACTGTTTTTGTTTTTTATTTGGTGTATACATTTAGTTTGAGCCTCTATAATGTGTTTTTAAATAGTTTCCATGCAGCTTTCAGGCATTTTATTCTTGTGATTGTTCTTTTTAACTAGCTTCCTCATTTTTGTGTAGTTCCCCTTTCTGAGGTTAAATGCTACTGTAGTAGGTTTCTTTCATATTTTTCCCCTACAAGGATGTTAAATTTAATTATATCATGGTCACTATTACTGAGTGATTCAGCTATATTCACCTCTTGAATCAGATCCTGTGCTCCACTTAGGACTAAATCAAAAATTGCCTCTCCCCTTGTGGGTTCCAGGACTAGCTGCTTCAACAAGCAGTCATTAATGGTGTCTAGAAATTTTATTTCTGAATCCCATCATCAGGTGACATGTACCGAGTCAATATAGGGATAGTTGAATTCCCTCATTATTACTGAGTTTTCTGGTTTTGTAGCCTCTCTTATTTCCCTGAGCACAATCACAGTTACAATCACAATCCCGGTCAGGTGGTTGGTAGTATATTCCTACTGCTATACTCTTATTGTTCAAACATGACATTTCTATCCATAGAGATTGTATTGTATAGTTTGATTCATGTACTATTTTTACTGTATTTGACTCTATGCTTTCTTTCACATATAGTGCCACATCCCCACCAGCACCACCTACTCTGTCATTCCTATATATTTTGTACTGTGGCATTACCACATCCTATTGATTATTATCATTTCACCAAGTTTTTGTGATGCCTGTTATATCAATAGCCTCATTTAATACCAGGCACTCAAGTTCACCAATCTTAGTATTTAGACGTCTAGTGCTTGTATACAAGCACTTATGAAACTTGTGAATATTTATTTGTCTGCCTTCATGTGATGTAATTGCATGGGACTCTTTCCTACCTATCCTTTATCAACTTCTGTCCTCTCCTCTTTACTAGGATATAGAGTATCCTCTTTAATAAATCCTTCCAAAAGGATGTTTTTGTCCTAGCTATGTGCTCCTCTGCACCTGTCAGTTTTCCCGCAGCCCTTAGTTTAAAAACTCTTCTACAAAACCTTTTAAATTTTCCATGCCAGCAGTCTGGTTCCATTTTGGTTTAGGTGTATAGGCTGCTTCTATAGGTGCCTCCTTTCCCAAAAGGTTCTTCAGTTCCTAATAAACGTAAAACCCTCTTCTCTACACCATTGTCTCATCCACGCATTGAGACTGTGCAGTTCTGCTTGTCTTCCTGGCCCTGAACATGGAATTTGAAGCATTTCAAAGAATGCTACCATGGAGGTCCTGGACTTTAATCTCTTACCTAGCAGCCTAAATTTGGCCTCCAGGACCTCTCATGTGTGATCATTTCATATTGAAAATTCAGTCTTAAATGTACATATAGAGTTACCTCTTGTCCCCACAGACTCAGTTCCTCTCTCGTACTCTGAGATGAGATTCTCTGACTCTAACTTTTGAGATGAAGAGGCTGCCATTATATTCCGCTCCATTCCCCTTTCCCATCACCATCCTGCTTCCTTACCCATCCCAGGCCCTCCTCACAGTCTCTCCCCCACCCAACCTCTTGTTCCTCACATGTTCCCTCTCTTTTTCCTCAGTTCTTGCCTACACTATGAAAATTACCTGTTGCTGCTAATCAGTGTAGCAGAACGAGTGCAGACATAATTTAATTGAAATCATAGACAAGGGCAAATGGTGTTCAGCAAAAATTCAGAAACAGTAGTTAAAACTTGATTGCATAAACAAAGCTCTATATTCCTGCATCCAACAGTCCTCTTGCCTGTCCCATATATATATATATATGGGACAGGCAAGAGGATTGTGTGTGTATATATATATATATATATATATATATATATACACACACACACACACACACACACACACACACAAAGAGAGAGAGAGATACACCTATCTCATAGAACTGGAAGAGACCCTGAAAGGTCATTGAGTCCAGCCCCCTGCCTTCACTAGCAGGACCAAGTATTGATTTTGCCCCAGATTCCTAAGTGGCACCCTCAAGGATTAAACTCACAACCCTGGGTTTAGTAGGCCAATGCTCAAACCACTGAGCTATCCTTTCCCCCCCACCCCCCATATTGCCTGCCCTTCTGTTTACTTCACATTCTGTCTTCCTGCCCCACTTAACTTCTCCTTCACGTTCTCCCTCCCTGCTCTCCACTCTCACAAACACACTGCCTCCTTCTTGTCCCCACTGCCATTTCCCCCACCTGCATGTAGTCAGGTTCCCTGTCTGGCCCACACCTGGTGAATAAATGACCACCATCTTCCCTCAGGCTGGCCTGCTTTCAGCCTCATGGAAAACAATGTAGAGGTGGCAGTCATCTTAACTAGGTGCAGCCTCACTTTCACTTGCAAAGACTGTAGGAGAAGAACAGTCATCTTAACTAAGGATAGCTTGTGGCTTAAGTTCCATTGACAGGAAAATAAGATTATAAAAACAAAAAAACGTTGTCAGTTTGAACGTAGAAAGCAGGCCATTATGAAAAGCCTAACACCTCCTCAAATATCCCTAGACTAATGATAAATATGTACCCCTTGGAACTTCTGCAACTGGAAGATAATCTCTGTATAACTGAACCATTATTTTTGTTTACCTATGAAAGTGGGTATACCGTTTAATGAGTACAGTATATTACCACTGCAGTTTATGGAAATGATGACCTTGAACTAAATGAGATTTCATTTTAAGTTTTCATTCTTGTGCAGATTTGATTCTCTTACATGTTGGTGATAGATGTAAAAAGCAAGGTATTACATGATAGTGAATTGGTGATATACCAAAGTACAGTGTCAGGTCTGCTCTCTCACAAATTACTCCTTATGTACTCCAACCCTACTTATTGTTATACATACTACAGCAGCACATTTTAAATGCATAGTTTTGTGAAGTTTACAATGGTCATTTGTATATTTTGCATATATATAGTCCAGGTCACCAGTGTTGCCATCTCTCATGATTTTAATGTGACTACTGCAGTATTTGGTGCTTTTCTTAAAGCCCCAACTCCTGGAGGCAAGTGATTAGGTGACAATCTCAGCTCTTATTTGAAATAAAGTAAGTTTCTAACTCTCACAGGTGTGAACAGCTAGAATACAAGTATCCTAAGAGCTAAGAAACTAGAAGGCAAATCAAAAGAAGACAAATTTTCTTATTTTTCTAGAGCTCTTGATTTTGGGGTGCCAAATCCATGATTTTCATTCAGTTGAGGTTGGCAATACTGGGTCACCTAAAAGTATTACAGCTGTGCTCTGCTGCCCGAGAAAGGTCACATGTCTCCTCCAAAGTCACAGAGTGAGTGAGTGGCAGAGTCTGGAACAGCATCCAGTAGTCCTATCTACCAGTCTGCTACAATAGACAATAATAGTTAATAAAATAAAAACAATAAACACAATATTTCAGGAGGGGGATGTGTGTGAAGTCGGTGAAGATTCAATTAAAAAAAAAAGACTTGATTGCCCTAATGTGACTTCGTTTCTCCATCTCCATCCAATTCACAAGAAATGAAATGGGAGCATGCTCAGTTTCATTCTGGGATGCCTTGTGCCATCTGCTGGATTTTGACTGTAATTGGTAGTTGCAGAAGCCTGAATTACCGCCCAGCTTGATCATGACTTGAGGCGTTTCTTCGTACTTATACTACCAGTTTAAGTATGGGTTTCCTACTGTGTAAGGCAATTCTACTGCACTAGACCCACAATAAAGATTTTTAAATGTGAAAATTAGTCTTTGGTGAATAAGAATTATTTTGCTAGCTGCTGGAGAGACTCAGGTAAAGGCAATGACATCCACATGAGTGGGTCATTGTGTTAGTGTTAACGTTCAACTGTTATTGCTGTATACACAGCAGTGTGCACAGATGTTACCACTTTTTTATCATTTAAAAACAAAGAGGTAATTATATTTAACCTTTTTTCCCCTAAGAGGTCAAAACAATCATATGTCACCAGGTTCGGCAGTTAGTGACATAAATGTTTATTTAAGCAGTAACTATATCTCACTGAATATAAAAGAGATCCTAGCTAGCTCAAAGACATACTGGGGCCATCATTAACTACAATACTCTCACAGACTGTTCACTACCAGATTATTGCTGACATCAGTGAGTCTGACATACCGAGGTTCCCTATCACTTCGTCAGACAAATATGCTTCTGTGAGTTAAATTCCTGAAAGCATGCTGTGGAAGTGTAACTTCATGGTTGCCCCAGGATACAAATAACACTGGAATATCCTCCCTGTAAGTCATCCCCATCAACATTCTAAATTCTATAAACTAGAAGAGAAGTGGCCCCAGCTTTTTTCATAATCTACCTTCTCTCCTACTCACGTGATTCCAACTCCTGTTTGATTGATGAGATTAATGATCTCAGACTACTGAGACTGAAGACAAATAGCCAAATTCTTTCTTCTCTGAGCTACACCCATGGAAATCTGGAGCAACTCCATTGACCTCAATGGAGTTAAATTGGATTTACACCAATGAAGGGGAAAACAGAATACAGAACCTGGTGCATAATAAGAGCGTTGACTTGCTGTAACCATAGGCAAGGAATGAAGAATTAGAAGTCATTCTTCACTGGTCAGTTGAGAACTGGCATATAGCATGTACATCTACTTTAAGGGTTTGTTTTCACTACAAGGGTAAGTTGACCTAAATTACGCTACTCCAGCTACGTGAATAATGTAGCTACGTGAATAATGTAGCTGGAGTCAACGTAGCTTAGATCGACTTATCCCAGTATCTTCACTGCACTGCACTGATAAGAGATGCTCTCCAGTGGACTTCCATTACTCTTCTCGGACAGGTGGAATACCGGGGTCATCTGGAGAGCGCTCTGCCATTGATTTAGTGGGTCTTCACTAGACCCACTAAATTGACCCCTGCTGCATCAATTGCAGCAGCATCAATATCCCCGTAGTGAAGACCAGCCCTAAGAAATGAATTTTTGAAACTTTCACATGATACGTTTGTATTGTCCTTGAAATGACACCATGTGTTCTGTGTTTCAATAAAATTTAGACTTTTAGCTGAGGGTGTACTGTATGAAGACAGAAAATACCTGTGTAGATACACTAATGTAAAAAGCACAATGTGCCCTCCAGTACAAACTGTGTCTAATTTGCTTACTAATTTAGGAGCATACTTAGCCTCAGGGACAGAATGGACTTTGCAAGCACCTATACCTCCTAGCAAACGGTATCATCTGGAAAAAGATTTTTTTTGTTAAACTGAGAGATCTATGGAGTAGCTGCCTAAAGCAGAAATACTACAAAACTCATTAGCCATAGTAAAATTAAATTTGTGCTCTCCAGTGTGACAGACCCAGACCAGTGGTGTACAGGAGTCTGGTAGAGGGCAAATATACTGGTCACTGGATGAGTAGTTTTCTGTTCCCTGAGTGACCAGAGCAGAGGCTGCACTAGAGTAATCAGGAACCTGCTAGAACCAGTTAAGGCAGGTAGGCTAATTAGGACACCTGGAGCCAATTAAGAAGAAGCTGCTAGAATCAATTAATGCAGGCTAATCAGGGCACCTGGGTTTTAAAAGGAGCTCACTTCAGTTTGTGGTGGGAGTATGAGGAGCTGGGAGCAAGAGGCGCAAGGAGCTGAGAGTGAGTGCTGCTGGAGGACTGAGGAGCACAAGCATTATCAGACACCAGGAGGAAGGTCCTGTGATGAGAATAAGGACGGTGTTTGGAGGAGGCCATAGCCCAGGGAGTTGTAGCTGTCATGCAGCTGTTACAGGAGGCACTGTAGACAGCTGCAGTCCACAGGGTCCTGGGCTGGAACCCGGAGTAGAGAGCGGGCCTGGGTTCCCCCCAAACCTCCCAATTGACCTGGACTGTGGGTTCTTCCAGACGGGAAGGTCTCTGGGCTGTTCCCCAACCCACATGGTGAATCTCTGAGGCAAGAAAATCCGCCAATAAGTGCAGGAGGAACTTTGTCACACCAGATAATTTGAAATTATTTTGTCCATGAATCTTTGTTCAACAGTGCTGCATTTCTCTTCTTCCCGCTCATGTATTGTTCTTGCCCTCAGTCTCCTTTCCGGTGCCTTTTAGAGTCTGGCAGCCCAAGTCTCTCAGTCACTGGCTAGGCAGGATCCCTGCAATAGAAGGTGGGGGTGCCACACTGAAACTTCCCTGTTCTGAAGCATAAGGCCTGATTCTCCACTGCCTTGCATGCTCTGTAGTCATTTACCTCTGGGAACATTATCTCCAATCCTTGTTTTTCATCAAGCACAAGGGTTTTTTTGTTTTGATTTGTTTTTTTTTGCGGGGGAGGGAGGAATGCTGGGCCAGTCCCCAGGCATAATTTAGAGTAGTCTAATACTGGGTGCCAATGACCTGAAGAAGCAGATATGGCAGCCAGGGGTCAGCAGAACATACAGAGGCCCTGGAGACTTGTCCCTATGCCAGCAGCAAAGAGGAGAGGAAGGATGTGGGAACTGCTATGTTGATTATGTGCTGTTAGAAATGATCCTCTCAGGGATGGCTTTGCCAGCTTTAGGGCCAAAAGATGCAATGGTGCAATACAAAGAAGCTGCACCTCAGTGGATACTCCAGTGCCTTGTATCTCATGTAGTCTGATTTGATAATACTTCACACTTACTTTGCACATATTTATTTATCCCCTGCTATTCTGGAATCTCCACAGAGGAGAAAGACCTCAGGTCTGGCTACTCAGGTGTCTGTGACATGAACAGCCAGTTGGGGCCAAATAGGGATCTTGACTGATATATCAGGGCAGCCAACTGCAGGCCCCTGGGAGCACGCACATGTCCGGGACTGCCCAAGTATATGAACAAGCATGGTGTTTGGGGCAAGGGAGTTGATTGCAAGTGATGTGCTTCCAACTCTAGCTTTTGAACGGAGGGTGAATAGGTGTAGAGAGAACCAAGGGACCACTGGTTCTAAACTGGGTCACTGAGGAGAGAGGAATAAGTTGGCTGTACCAGTCTTGAAGTGGCAGTGCTCCAGGAAGGGCATACATGTAAATGATTAAAAAAGGTTCAGGGCAACAGAGAATCAGGCCCATTGATGGTAAAAAAAAAAAAAAAAAAAAAAAAAATCCTGCTTTTCTCCTTGTGAGAAAATTCATGGAAGTCTAGGAATGATACATTACTTCCCCTGTGATCTCACCACTCACTCCTAAGCAGTGAAAGACTGTTTTCAAGGTGCAAATGTAAGTATCTACAGTATTTCATAAAGAGCTAAGAGGGTTATCGTTTGGGTAGAGTTCTCAGGTACCATTCATAAGGAAGTAATCCAAACTTTCTACAGATGAAAAGCAATAGGGAGGAAGATCAGAATGTGCAACTATTTGCAGTTGGAAATGAATACTGAGGTTTAGTCTGTGTTACACAGTGGTAGAAGGCTTTAAATATGGCTCAGTTTATCAGACTGTGGATTTGTTTGTTTTAGGGGGGAGCTTTTTTGTTTGTTTTTCTTTTGAGAAGAGAATAATGTTGTAAATACTAACGAGGAGCTAAATCCCAAGGAATCCCTGTGTCATTTGGCCCCTTGCCACCATTTATGCCAGCTCCACATCCAGCCACTTGATTCTATGGATGATCACTTCTGGTACAGAGGTAGAGAGACTTTGTACCAGTTCTCTGCAGGTGCTGTGAGAAGAAGGGTCCCCTTGCATACTGGTCCCTAATCACCCCTGTGTTGATTCTGCCCTAGAAGCTAGCTCCTAAAACTGTAGCCTTGCAAGAGGCATGGATTAGGACTGTTTTCTTTAACACATTTTGGGATTGTCAGGAAGAGGCTTGTGTCTCTATCTCCAAATCACGGGGAGCTGGGCAATCCTAACGGAAGCCCCACTTCAAAATTGTCAGGCAGGACTACCAGTTCTGGATCACTCAACACATTCCCTCTTCACCTCTTAAATGGTTCTCAACAGGAAAGAGTATACCTCACTCCAGAACATCCCCACACATTCTATATGTGGCATAAAATTAAAACAGCTATCTATGATGACACCGTATGACAGTCTATGTGGGTGCACTTCTGTAGGACTTTTCATCCAAGAATCTCAAGCTCTTTACTACAAACAATTAACTGGCTCACTCCAGGGTGATAGGGAGGTAGATATAGCAGATGTGTAAACAGAGATGCAGCAGTAAAGTGACTTGTCCATGATTGCACAATCAGTTAGTGGCAGCTCCAAGAGGAGAACACGATAGTTCCAACTCCTTGGGCAGGTCTTCACTGTACAATTAACTGAGGTGATTGGCACCTGGGTGTGAGCAGCCACTCTGCAAAGCCCTACGCAAATTACTGTGTCCTCACTAAAGCTCCACTCACCCATGTACGTTGCTAGGACTTCTGGGGCCATAACCCAGGTTTCTTTGCACTGCAGTTAGCTGAGGCACTCCAGTGAAATGAGAAAGAACTGTCTTGGTCACCTGAGGTGAATTGGGAGAAGGCACTGGAAGACAATCGACACTCAAACAGTTTAGCCTACATCCTCACTGCAAAGAGGGCAGGTTACCAGACCGACTGAAAGTGGCACCGGAGCTTTAGTCTACAACCTTACAAAATAGCTGAGTTTGAATGCATCACTACACTCAGGTGAGAAGGTGGTCTGTGTGTTGATGGGAGTAAAAGCTTGAGTTAATTTAGCAGTGAACACAACCTGCCAGTCTCCCTCTTTGCTCACTCTCCTGGTGTATATGTAGAGCTAGTCACAGTGTTTTTGTTTTGTTTTGTTTTGTTTTGCCAAAACATTTTTTCCCTATAAAAAATGTCTTTTCATGTGAAATTTTTCTTTGCTTGAATTTTTCCTGTTTTTTAATGATAAATAAATAATAAAACAGAAAAAAAATCAGTTTTCAAAAACATGTTTGGAAAACTGCTTTGCTTTCAGTCTAAGTGATGCTGAGATCATTAAAGTTTCTTTGTAATAAACTGTCTGGCTACTTTGGGAGCAGTTTGGGCAGCTTTTAGAAGTTATGCATTCAACCATCCTCAGACAGGGGGTAGAGAAGTGAAGGCAGAAGACTGAAAGAGAAAATGACCGGAGAGGTGGAGGTTAGAGCTGGCAAGGAATTTTCCAATTTTTTTTTTTGGTCAGAAATTGCCAATTTGCCAAAACAGAAAATGTTCATGTAAAGAGTTGGGTTTGATGAATCTCATGATCCTGAATTTTTTTAAAATGGTTAAAATGTCTCCTTATGATTTTTTCTAAACAAAAAGTTTTATTTTCCAGTTTAAAACTACTTTTTTTACTTGGAATTTTAGTTAATTTACAATAAAAAAATGTGAACAAATTAAAAAGATCAACATCAAAATGAAAAATTTGGAAATTATCTAAACAAAATGAGTCTGACTCAATCTAATTTTTTTTATTGTTAGTTATTGTTTGCCAAAATTTTTGAGATGTTGATTTTTCGTTCCTAGTTGGGATGGAAAACCACTTTGAAATCTCGAAAACTCTCACAGGATGGGACGATTGTTTCCCACCCAACCCTTGTGGAGGGACTGTAGAGCCCTAACAAACCTCTCAGGGCAAAAGCATTAAAACCAATAAAATGTATCCAAAGAGAACATAAACGATCTTTCTCTGTGTTTCCATGCACACCGCATCATGAGGAATATGGCATCTTGTACTGACAAACACTTGTGTTTAAGTACCAGTGGGAAAGCCAACAAGCCAGTTGAGGAGACCTCCATGGGGAGGGAGATTATCTCATATCTGCCTGTTGTAAGGTTTCTTACACCTCCCTCTGAAGCATTTGGTGCCAGCCACTGTTGGAGATGGAACTCCAGATTAGATAGACCTCAGGTCTGATCCAGTACGACAATAAAATATACAGATTTTAATAAAAGAGTGACCCTGGGGAGCAGTAATGGTTGGATGGGTTTTTGTAGGCTTTTCCTAGGCACCTCTTGTTAAAGTTTTGTTGTTCAACTGAAGGGAAGCCTGATAGAGTCACTCCCTCTCTAAATACTACTAAACCACCCCTGCGAGACAGAATCCATGGACCTCATAAAAATACTTCTGAAAAGCAATTTTGGGGCCTTTGGAATGGACCAGGTTACACCAAATAAAAATAGGAATGTTTTGAAAAAAAAAAGTTCCAAGCAAGGACCCCTGCATAAAATCTCTAATCCATCCCCCCATTTCAATTTCCACGGGCTGAGCTCCGTGCAGTACTATCAATAAACTTGGTATATTGTTTTAGAGCAATGTATAAACATTCTCAGCAAATCACAGTTTAATATCAGTGTGTTTGACAAGTGCTTCTGCCTCCCTCCTTGGTGAGATGAGAGAGAATTTTTGCTTAAGTGGGAAAACAAATGGTTACATTCCCCAGTCAGCCACCTCTTCTCTCTGCAAACACATGCTATCCAGGTTTATCACAAAGGAAGGGAATTTTCTTGGAGGGGCCCTAGTTACAATGTTGATAGCAGACATCATTGCATAGCAAATGCACAGAATATGTAGCCAAATGTTTCTTGTTAAACACAGTGTGACAATAGATGGCCATAGATGTCTCTGTATTAACGATATATTTTGATCTGTATTCAAAATGTGATTTATGTGCTTGATTTCTAAGTTTGTTTGTTAGACAAACATGAGGGACTGAGGGCACTCTGCCTGTTCAGTCAATTTCAAACACCCTTACACACAGTCATTAAACCAATGATTGCAAACTGTTAAGAATGAATGGGTTCACCCATCCAAACAATGGAGTAGCTGAGACTGGGGCAATCTCAGTGATATAACCTGAATGGATCCTTTGGCCTATCAGGGAGGAAAAAACAGTCTGAGAACACCTGGGCTCTGAAACGAAGAATACCACTGAGTAATAGGGTAACTGATTTCCGCTGGAATAACAGGGCCTCTCTTCTACTAAAGAGTCAGACACAGTCTCACTCAAGGTAGGCAGGTGAGCCAGAAGCACGGCAGGGCATGCTGTCAGCTGGGATCAGGGTGGGAGAGGTCCATAGAAGGATCTTTATTTTCTCACAGAACACGAGGTAGTTCAGTTCTGTTCCTGTAACTGAAGGGGAAAGTGTGTGTGTAGTTTTGTTTGGAGTGGAGCATACGGTCACATGAAGATATGTATGTAGGATGCTTTAAAATTTTTAAGTCCTTTTTTTCTCTGATGCTTTGTTCAAACCTCTAAACAAAACACTTTGTTTTAAGAAGGCTGTTGGTCAATATCACTGGTCACAGTCTCCTGAAGAGAGGATCAAGCAGGTGCCTGAACCATCGGGCCTGCAAGAGGATGAGCAATTGATATACAGGGAGTAGTGTTCCTGAGTTCCAGTCTAAGAGTGGAAGAATTGTGAGACTCCATCTCAGGACAAGTAAGGACAAGAGGCCAAACACCTGAGGGAGTGCACTCAGTGAGATCAGAAATGAGGTAGCATTGCAGCGGTAACAGTGACACATGACCAAGACTGAACTCATTATCTTTCTCCCTAAAAGATCCCATCTTTCCAACAGTCAGTAACTCCAGTATGGCCGATAGCTCATCTCCCATTATTCTCCATTATGCAAACTCAGCTTTACTAATAGCTCTCATCTTCACACTCATGATCATGTGCCTAGCATTGTCTCCTTTTCACACTCATGATTATGTGCCTAGATTTTGTGCATTCCCTTAAACTGGGCAGAAACACTAAACAGGCCTGACATGCTTTCCAATAGAGGGTGTTGGTGCAAATACGCACTACACAACACATTACATGTCTCAGCTCTGACTTCCACTCCCTCTGCTCTGACATTCATTTTCTCCCATAATTTTCAATGTCTAGTTAAGCAAATCAGAACCATCAATTATGCCTTATCAAATTTTTGTCTGTGACCTCCCTCTAGTATATGTGCTGCTTGCTATTAGCTAATGCCATACAATTAATTTCTTCTCGGTATTCCTTCTGTGCTCAACAAGTGGCAGTGGTTGTGGCCAAACCATCTTTTCAATGTAAACCTTCCCGCTCTAACATGGGAATGAAATCACTACAGATCTATTATTTCTCGGAACAGGATATTTCAATTTGCATAAAATATTCTGCATTTGACTTGGTGCCAGGAAGAAACACCTAATGCCCATTCTTCACATTGATCTTGCAGTGGCATTAAGAATATAAGGAATCACCGCACTAGCCTTAAAACTATCTTTTCCACCTTTCTTACTTCCTAGTTCCCTTTCTGATTTACAGTCCCATGACTCTTTGAGAGCCCTGTCAATGTCATGACCAGGATAATGGACAAAAGGGAATTTTTTACATGATGTAATTTCACATTAAGCAGGATGGTTCACAGGTTCTAATGTAAGGTCAACTGCAGATATTATAACCCCTAAATTGGTTGAAAAATGATAATTTGAGTCAAAATTTAAATAAAGATGTGTGTAAGTCAGTCACCTCAAGGGAATACTGTTCCTCTATCTAAGTGACACACATCTTAACATCCACATGCACAAAAATTGTACAGACAGAACCTTCATAGGGACACTGTTAGACTAAATTGGGTGGAATCAGCCCAAAAATTTCTCTTCTTATGCACAGCATCAAAACTGCAGCTTTCCTTGAAATCCCTTTTCGAATAATTTACAACATTCCAAAGATCCTACTCTGTTCTGTCATTAGCGCGTTCTCAATAGAAAGTTCTCTTTAAACTTATTCAAAAGAAATTTTTTTAAGAGGAAATATAAGTATTATAATTGGAATGAAAGTAAAATACTTACTAAATACTTTTCTCAATAGTTCCAGGTCTCAGCCAGTGCCTTTTCCCATACATCATACTCATATTAAAAAAAAAATCAACCATACTAAGTTTTGAACAGTAGAGTTAAAAAGGTGTCATCTATAGAATAAGATTTCAGGATTTTCATTCTGTCTGGGTGTCACTCTGAAGTCCAGAATGTCTGAGTCAATGTGAAGCAATGGAAACAACTACAAACATGGTTTAGAGCTCTCTTTGTTTAGAATATTACCAGGTTCAATTATTACTTGGCTTTGCAGTCTTTTACCATCCAGTTTTTAAGTCCTCGATCATTCTGACTTTATGAATTGCACCTATGTGACAGCATGGACTTTCAACCACAGTAAAGCATAGAATCATAGAACCATAAGATTAGAAGGGACTGTAAGGGTCATCTAGTCTAACCCTGTGCGTACATGCAGGATTTTATGTGTCTAAACCATCCAAGAGAGATGTCTATCCAGCCTCCTTTTCAAAACTTCTAATGAAGAAGCCTGCAAAACCTCTCTAGACAGTCTGTTTCATTATCCTACTATTCTTACAGTTAGGAAGTTTTTCCTGAGATTTAATCTGTGGGGATGTTGAACCAATCGGTATGGGGCTATACATGTGATAAACACATGATTCTCCTTCTTGTCCAATCCGTAGATGTGTTATTATAGCCTAATTGTGTTATGTAATGTAGAGAAAAACTATAAAAGAAAGCTTGCAATAAACAGAATTCGGATTCAGCTTGCAACCACATTGGTCGTGTGCTTTATCCGCTCCGCCTGGAACCCCACATTAATCTAAATATGCTATGAGGTAGTTTGTACTCATTGCCTCTTGTCTTGCCTTGTGGCAAGAAAGCATAACTTTTCTCCTCTTCTTTTATGTCAGCCTTTCAAGTATTTGAAGAATGCTATCATGTTCCCCCTTAATCTCTTTTCCAAACTAAACATACCCAGTTCCTTCAGCCTTTGCTCATATGGCTTGCATTCCATCCCTTTGATCATTTTAGTCACTCACCTCTGGATTCTTTCCAGTTTCTCTATAGCCTTTCTATAAATTGGTGACCAAACTGGACATGACACAGTATTCCATCTGAGGCCTACCCAGCACTGACTAAGCAGTACTATCACCTCCTGTGATTTGCATGTTATGCCTCTGTTAATGCAACCTAAAATTGCATTGGCTTCTTTTGCAACAGCATTTCATTGTTGACATTTTGAGGTTGTGATCCACCACAATTCCCAGATCCTCTGAGCAGTGCTGCTGCCAAGCCAGTTATCCCCCATTCTGTATGTGTGCATTTGGTTTTTCTTCCTTAAGTGTAGCACCTTCCATTTGTCTTTGTTAAATTTCATTTTGTTATCAATACCCCAGTTCTCCAATTTATCAAGATCCCTTTTATTTTTATCTCTATCCTCCAAAGTGTTGGCAACCCTCCCCCAGCTTTGTGTTAATTGCAAATGTGATAAGCATGCTCTCTATTCCTACATCCAGGTGATTAATAAAGATGTTAAACATCAGACCCAGAATAGATCTTTGTGGAACCCCACTTGAGAGCTTTCTCCAATCTGACATCATTCCATTAATAGTTACTTTTTATTGTTGTTTAACCAATTCTGTAGCCACTTAATAGTAGTTCTGCCAAGCCCACATTTCTCCAGCTTACTTATCAGAATGTCACGTGGGACTGTGTCAAAAGCCTTGCTAAATTCCAGGTATATTATGTCCACCGCATTCCCCCCTAACTACCAAACCAGTTATCCTGTCAAAGAAGGAAATCAAGCTGGTTTGGCATGATTTGTTCTTAGTAAATCCATGCTAGCTTCTAGTGAATCTTCCTCCTCCAAGTATTCACAAATTAAATGTTTTATACATTGCTCTGGTATCAAGGCATGTATCCATGCCATGCCAAGCCAACAGTCCTAGACCATTGTGATATCAGAGATAACTCAAGCAATCAGCACTCATCCTCTACAGCTAATCTGCATACAATAGTTTCATTGGTTGTTTGAGGGAAACTGCACAGATGATGGCTTACTTGGCACAGTCTATCAGATTCAAACATCACTGAGATTTTTTTTTCAACTATTTTTTTTTTATTTTATTTTATAGACGTGACTTTTGACAGCATAGGCTTTCATCTACTAGTTTATTTTCTATGAGTTTCATCAAATATTATGGGCCACATTTTCTGCTGGCATAACTTCATTGATTTTGACAGAGTTATTCCAGCAGAAAGTTTAGCTCTACAAAATGAGTTGGAACCCAGATGTATAATATAATATAATATAGATAAGTATTTTATTATTATTAATTAAATCCTAGGAAAAAATATCAGTTGGAGAGGCTACACTCACATTTTCAAAAAGCAATCAGCACTAATACACAATATTTTAAATTGTGTGCAGAAGTTCAGAGATGTTAAAAAACTGACAAGTTAGAGGATTTTCCTTTTTCATCACCCTATTAGCAGACCTTTATTCAAACCATCCCAAATGTTCAGTTTGAGGGTTAAGGGGAGGTGAAGTTAGTTCATGTTATCCAAACCCATGTGACCATTCCTAATCTTAGTACACAAGGAGGAATTCATGACCAGATGGCAAAGAGAAGAAAACTATCACCACAAAAAACAAGAACAAAAAGCACTTGGTTGTACATAAGGTAGAATCCAAGCTTTCTGCTCTAGATGCCTCTTGCATCTTCCGTTTGAATTCACAAGCCTGTGGATCTGCCACCTGTCAGATCTTTGCTTCTTTCCTTTACACAAAACAAATATGACATTTGTGTATTGCTTCTGCCTCTCCTTGGCTTCATTCTCTAAGGACTCTTCCTCTTAGGGGTAAGCAGGGGCAACTATTTGATATCATATTCAAATAACACAGGGATGGGCATGGCACAAGAGCTCTTATGCCTCCCAAGAAGAAAGAAAAGAACAAAACATGCTTTCTTGCCAGGTTTCGACTGGCTGCTGGGAGAACCAGATGTAATAATGCCAATCAGTCCTTTTCCTTCCAGGAATTCTTTACTATTCATTTATACCCTCAGACAATTCCTCTCTTCAAATCCAAGCTTTCTCCCACCTTCCACCTCCAGAAATTAAGCAAAGAGCTTTTACTCTCACAGGAATGTTTTAGATATTTAGCAGATAATTTAATTCTCTGCAAAAGGCATTCACTGCTGCAGAGTGGAGGTCAGACCTTCATTGCAGGCAGACAGGCTCTACTTATTTTCCTGGCTCTTCAGATTTACAACTAACACACTGGCAGGCAGCAGTAGTGGATATGATATAGCATTGGACACCATCCTGGATTTTAGTAATACCTTTGCATTGCCAGACAATTATGGCCATAAAGTCCAGATTTTTGTTTTAGTGGTACTGTCCCACCCTCCCTTCTGTTGGAAACCCTAATTTCCTCCTTGCCCCTCTCTCTTTGCTGTCAGCTGTGTGATGTCTTTAATGGTTAGCTCTGGATAGTTAAATATAGATTCAAAATTTTTTAAGGGAGGAGCAAATCTGGCAATGCTCTGTGGCCTAACTGGTCTCCCTAAACTAGTACTGACTACCCAGGATCACTTCCAACACTATATGACCCTCTTACAAGCTCCAGCCAGTGTTTTAGAAATTAGGAATAAAGCAGTAAACAGAAATGCAATGACACTTCTGAGCAGTCTCTCCGTTTCTTTCTCTTTATATCTCTCAGGAGTTACATGATTCACAAATGACCTCAGTAGCTTACTCTGTTGGACTAAAGGTTACTTACTAGAGAATCTTTGGAGCTAGAAGAGGAAGAGCAGGCTTGGGGCTGAGCTTGTACAACAGATATAACTTAGGGGTTACTAGAGAGAGCTGATTTTGAGGAAAAGAGTAAAGAAGGGCAGTCTTGGAAGATATAACAGTGGATGTGGTAATCCAACCTCCCTCTTCCCCTTCCTCAAGCTCTTTTGAATATTTTTCAACAATCCTGACCCTGAAAATATTATGAGTCTTTTCTATTTCTTCTTGATCTGATCTTCTCCTAGAACTTAGGGTAGGATCGGCAGGTAGTAATCGATCTATCGGGGATCGATTTATCGTGTCTTGTCTAGATGCGATAAATCAATCCCCGAATGTGCTCCCCGTCGACTCTGGAACTCCACCAGGGCAAGAGGTGGAAGCGGAATCAACCGGGGAGCTGCAGCCATCGATCCCGTGCCGTGAGGACTCGAGGTAAGTCGATCAAGATATGTCGACTTCAGCTACGCTATTCTTGTAGCTGAAGTTGCATACCTTAGATCGATTTCCCTCCTCCTCCCCCTCCCCCAGTGTAGACCAGCCCTTGGAGTATTCCTACTCTTCACGGATCATTCAGACATGCACAACTTCAGGAGCTCAGAAAAACTATTAATAATAACTGCTGAAAAGGGGGGGGGGAATCCAAATTCTTTGTTATTTCATAAAGAGTAAAATTCTCCCAGTGTAGAGGGCTAGCACTAGGCTTATACAACCACTTCAATTGCATTTACTTCTGCAAAATGGGGTTTACATAATGCAGAGGCCCTGTGTCAGCCTACAGCACCTAGTGCCCAATGCTAAGGTTGCTAGGTTCAAGTAATTTCAGGTAAACAAGGTGCTTTCAAAACGAAACCAAATAAAAAACAAACACTGTTATTTAAAAGAATAGATTGCAGCTAGGTTGCCAACTTTCTAATCGCAGAAACCCGAACACACGTGCCCTACCCTTTCCCCGAGGCCATGCCCTGGCCATGCCCCTTCCTGAGGCCCCATCCCCGCTTACTCCATTCCCCCGTCTCTCCGTCGCTCGCTCTCCCCCACCCTCACTCATTTTCACCGGGCTGAGGCAGGGGGTTAAGGGTGGAGTGGGGCCAGAAATGAGGGGGTAAAAGTGTGGGAGGGGGCTCCAGGCTGGGGTGCGGGAAGGGGTGAGGGCTCTGGCTGGGAGTGCAGGCTCTGGGGTGGGGCTGAGAATGAGTGGTTTGAGCTGCAGGAGGGAGGGCTGGGGTATTAAAATTGACCCGAGCAAATGCATTTGGGTACCATTAATAATAAAATGCAACCAGAGTGCTATGAAGAGCATAATATACATCTAAAGTACAGAGAACATACAGAGTAGAAATAAAGGTTGACTTAAATTTTAAACTATCAAAAACAAAAGACCAGACACCTTGGTTCTTACTGTCACAAGACATTTTTTTCAATAAAAATAAAACATAACATGTACATACCAATTTATATATTTTTATAATACACTAAGACATGTTATAGCATATCTCCATCATATGTAGAAATGAGGAAACATTTAAAGTTGAAAAAAGTTTTAGATCCCTCTGAGGCTTGTAAAAATTACGTTAAAAATGATTTAGAAAAATATTATTTCTAAAGCAAAACTAAAAATTCTGCCAAGTTAATTAATATACACTGCTACCATCTTGATATCTGAAAATAAAATCTCTGTTTCTATGCACTTCTAGGAAGCATCCTGAAGAACACGATACCAGCTCCTAAACACAGCTGTTTAAAAAGCCTTTCTTTTTCTTTTGGTAATGTTGTAAGGCTCATGAACCCATTGTGCTAGGTTCTGTACAAACATACTGTTAGACAAAGTCAAGTTGGAAAAGTGTCCCTTATCAATCATCATCATATGACAGGAAATGGAAAAATTGAGCTGTTTGTGGGAGTTACAGAGCAAGTAGGAATCAGACATCACTAGTGATCATGACATTATAGCTCAACTAGATCAATTCCCTTCCACTCTGAAACCTACTTCCTCCCTTAGGGTCAAATTCAGACCAGGGCAGAGGACACATACAAAGCTTTATGCTGATCACTTATGACCCGCTTATCCCATAATTCACATCAGAAGGGGTGTACATGATCTTGGTGGGCAATCTGCAGCACTCAGGTGAATTTTATCCTTGAACACTGTGCTATTATACAAGGTGATTGACTGTGCCTCATCAACACATTGTTATGCAACCTTTTATTAATAACAAATGAGGGACTCATGAATCAATTCAATTAATTAATTTCTTCTCGGTATCCTTTTGGTACTTAACAGGTTGATCTGTCTACAAAATGTACATTTTCCTACATTCCCTTGGGCTAATGACATTTAGATAACTTTTTCCCTTGGAATAAGGCCATTCAACTTAAAATTAAAAAGAGGTACTGTACAGAGATTGTGTTAGCTCCATAACTTGCTATTAAACAATATGAGAATGGAGAAGGATGAGATGCATCTTCTTTTGTGGTTGACTGAACCCTGTGAATACTGGCCTCTCTGCCTGAAAGAGCTACCTACTGACTCCAGTCCTTCAGCCCAGCCTCACGGCACAGAGCCCTGTCTGCTTTCCTGCTGGATAGAGCCTGTGCAGGAGAAGCAAGCAGAGAGGACCACACTGAAGCACATGCTGGGTCAGGAGGGGATTCTGTCTGACAGGGGGCTGGGTGGGAGGGACACAGTATTCACAGGTTGCAGCCTTCAGCTCCCTTTTAACTCTAGCCCTTCACTGTGGCCCCATCTGCTTCCTCTCTGCAGTGGGGGAGTGAGATGGAGGGAAATGAAGGAAGTGGGATACTCACCAGGTGATAGTTGAGGAATCTTTCCGCTATCTGCAGCAGTTAGATGGTGGTGGCTGCTGGTTCCTGGCTCCCTACCCAACTGCCCTTTGTTTTTGGTTTTTACCAATTTTCTCCATTTTTTTTTAATATTTGAATAAAACCCGATAAATTCCTGGGAAATAAAAATAAATAAATATAATAAAAAATGACAGGCCATAGAAATGAACCAATCATTTGTACAGTGAAGAACCTGCATTACCTTGCAAACTTCAAGACTGATTTTGCTCCTACTTAAGTCAATGGGACCCTCTGTTTACTATTCCTTGGTTTGGCCACCTTCATTCTGCGTAGCCCCTTACTCCACCAGCAGTCCCACCAAAAATCAACCTTACTCTGTGAAGAGCCCTGTTGATTTCAGAGGCTGGGGTCCCACTACTACGTCTCCGCCCATGTGACAGCTTGCTACCTCAGGCAGCTGGACAGCTCCACTGGCTGGCTTGTTCATGAGGGCTGTATCTTCCCCACTCCATTTGGGATTCCATGCTCCCCGAAGGAAGGGGCTGCTATTCTGCCTGGCCCTCAAATAGGCTGTTTTAAGCAGGCACATGAAGCTCCTTGTGCCACCTCCCAGGGAACTCCAGGCAGACCCTGGTCACTGAAAGTGCATTTCTTTATCTCCTGTTCCTGATAGTTGTTGCATGGTGTCACCCATAGAACTTCATTTTATTTGCACAGCTCATGAACCTTGTGACTCTTACCAATTTAATGAACTTTTGAGGCTGATAAACTTACAATTAGAAAAAGATCCTTTTTCACAATGTGATGCAGATTTGTAGATGTTCCTAATACCTATTTCTAATGTTCAGGGTTTAAGACTAAGTGCCAGCCACCTGCCAAGCCAGTTCCCAGTGTCACTTATATAAATATGCTTTTGTTCTTAGAATAAGATATGCCAGGTTTCATAAAAGCAGCCATGTATAGATATAAAAGATTTAAAAGATATAAATAATAACCTAGAAGCCATGATTAGCATTTAAAGGCAGGATCAGCAAATTTCAAGGAAGGGATCAACCAACTTTGGTAATTTAACAACTGTTTAAAGTACATTAGCAATATCTAGTTTAATCTTAGTGTAATTTGTAAGATATTTGAGTCTTTGTAGAAAAAAATCACCATAATACTAGAACACCAGGAATTAAGCACAAAAACATAAGTGTGAAGTTTCTGAAATAAAACACCAGAAGTTTCCTATTTATAAAATTGTTGAAAATATATATACATTTTGAGCAGGGAGGTATATAAATTAGCCAAGATATTCTATTTTTCCTGGCTTTACAATTTTGGCAGTGCAATATCAACAAAGAGCAAGTACTCACAAGTAGCATGTATATATTTTTCAGCCTTGAAAAGAAATAAAAATCATAGAATAACAGAAATGTAGAGCTGGAAGGAACCATGAGAAGTCATCGAGTCCAGCCCCCTGCACTGTAGCAGGACCAAGTAAACCTAAACCATCCCTGACAGGCGTTTGTCCAGTCTGTCCTTAAAAACCTCCAATGACGGGGATTCCACAACTTCCCTTGGAAGCTATTCCAGAACTCAACTAGCCTTGCAGTTAGAAAGTGTTTCCTAATATCTAACCTAAATCTCCCTTGCTGCAGATTAAGCCCATTACTTCTTGTCCAACTTCAGTGGACATGGAGAACAATTGATCCCCATCCTCTTTATAACAGCCCTTAACATATTTGAAGACTGTTATCAGGTCCTTCCTCAGTCTTCTTTTCTCAAGACTAAAAATGCCCAGTTTTTTTTTTTTTTAACTTTTCCACATACATCAGGTTTTCTAAACCTTTTATCATTTTTATTGGTCGCTTCTGGACCAGTGGCAGATTATCCACTGGGCCCACAGGGCCTGCCCAATTGGGGGTCCCCAGAAAAATGGGTGTCCCTCCAGCAGAAATCCACCACAGGGCAGCAGGGGGAAGTCCCAGCAGCAGCACCCCCACCCCCGGTCCCCAGAAGCACCAAGCAGGCGGGGCAGTCCCCAGCGCCCCCTCAACCCTGTCCTCAGCATGGGGTGGCAGGGGAAGCCCGGGCTGCAGCGGAAGCCCCAGTGGCAGCACCCACCCCCGGTTCCCAGAAGCACTGGGCAGGTGGGCCAGCTGCCAATGCCCTCCTATCTCATCCCCGGCAGAAACCACAGGACAGGGGAAGACCCAGCACCCACCTCCCATCCCCAGCAGAAGTTGCAGGACAGGGGAAGACCCAGCGCCCCCTACCAATCCCATCCCCAGCAGAGGCCAAGGGAAAACCCAGCGCTCCCACCCCGGCAGAAGCCGTGGGATGGGGGAAGACCCAGCGCCCCCATCCCTGGCAGAAGCTGCACATGATCCCCCTCTCTGGCAGAAGCGCCGGGCAGGCAGGGTGGGAGAAACCCCAGTGCCCCGACCCTGGTACCCAGAAGAAGCGCAGGGATGGTGGGGGAAGCCCCAGCACCCAGACGCCTGCTGCGGCCCTGGGACTGGAGGAGCTCTCACTCCCTGCTGCACCCTGGGGCCATGGTGCAGGGACAGAGCTTCTCCGGTCTTGGGGCTGAGGGCGTTGGGGGGAGGGGAAAGGAGCAAATGAGTTGGGGGCCGCAGTGGATGTGTGTGGAATGGGGGGACCCTGGGTGGAACAGGAGCAGGCCCCAGGGAAGGGGCAGAAAGGGGTGGGGCTGCAGGCAGAAGGGGCGGAATGGGGGTGGGACCCCTCTTGCTCTGGCCCAGGGCCCCAGAACACCTAAATCTGCCTCTGCTCTGGATGCTCTCCAAGTTGTCCACATCTTTCCCGAAGTGTGGCACCCAGAATTGGACACCGTACTCCAATTACCTGTGCCAAATAGAGCAGGGCAATTACCTCTCATGTCTTACATACAACACTCCTGGTAATACACCCCAGAACAATATTAGACTTTTTCGCAGCTGCATCACATTGTTGACTCATATTCAATTTGTGATCCACTATAACTGCCAGATTTTTTCAGCAGTACTACTACCTAGACAGTTATTCCCCATTTTGTAGCTGTGCATTTGATTTTCCTTTCTAGTACTTTGCACTTGTCTTTATTGAATTCCATTTTGTTGAATTCAGACCAATTCTCCAGTTTATCAAGGTCATTTTGATTTCTAATCTTGTCCTCCAAAGTGCTTACAACCCTTCCAGCTTGTAAATTTTATAAACATACTCTCCACTTCATTATCCAAGTCATTAATGAAAATACTGACTAGTACCAGACCCAGGACTCCCGCCTGCAGGGCCCTTCTAGATACACCCTCCCAGTTTAGCAGTGAGCCATTGATAACTACCCTTTGAGTACGGTCTTTCAACCAGTTGTGCACCCACTTTGTGGTAATTTCATCTAGACAACATTTCCCCAATTTGCTTATGAGAATGTCATGTGGGACTGTGTACTAACACTAAGATATATCACAGATACTGCTTCCCTTTTTGCTATACCAATAACCCTTTCAAAGAAGTAAATTAGGTTGGTTTGAGATAAAGGCTTCTGAGCAGTCTAGCCCCAGCCCAGCAAAGTACTCAAGCATATTAATTTTAAGCCGCTGAGTAGTCTCACTGGAGTCAAAAGGACTACTCGCATGTTTACATGCTCCACTGGGTTGGGTCATGCCCAGGGCTGGCTTTAGGCCGATTGCCCGGAATTGGGCCCTGTGCCTGAGAGGGCCCCGTGCCCGCGCCTAAGAGGGCCCCGCACCTTAGGCGCCTTTTTAAATTTTTTTACTCACCCGGCGGCGGTCCGGATCTTCAGCGGCACTTCGGCTGTGGGGGGTCCTTCACTTGCTCCGGGTCTTCAGCGGCATTTCGGCGGCAGGGAGTCCTTCAGTGCCACGGAAGACCCGGAGTGAGTGAAGGACCCCCGCCGCCGAAGTGCCGCCGAAGCCCGGACCGCCACTGGGTATTCGAATCGGGCCCCACAGTTCCTAAAGCCGGCCCTGGTCATGCCCATAGCCTACTCCTGCAGTGTGTCCTCTGCATATGCACAGAGCCCCAGTGAGGTCTACAGGGCTCTGTGCAGGAAGCCTATGCAGATCTCACTGAATGATCAGAGACAATGGGACTGAATGTAGGATATTTCTGAAGAAAAAAACAAATAAAAAGCTAGCGTCCCATGCAGAAAAACCAAGAAATTACAATAGAAGATGATAAGGAGACTATGAAGAAGACAAAAGATGAAATTTTCAAAAGAGACTAAGTCACTTAGGAGCTTATGTCTCATTTTCAAAAGTGACTTAGGCACTTAGGAGCCTCAATTCCATTGACACTCAATGGGATTTAGGAGCCTAAAAGATATTATAAAAACACTTTAGTATGTGACATCAAATGTAAATACAATTTTCATTATCATTTCAGTTGTTCACTGGGGTTACCGTTGGCCACTACTAGTTAAATGTTTTAAGTCATCTTACAATACGGTTTCTGTAGGGTTTTTTTTTTAAATAATCTTTTATTGCTTTCTTCCCTCTCTCAGGATAACATTAACTTTAATGGAAATCTTAAGAGTATAAGGTGTTTACTGCAGGGATCTTGTTCTTTGTCTAGAATTTTAAAATAATCTATTTTAAAAGCACTTTGTGCATGTAATGTCCTTCAACATATAAACAATAATGAATTTAATTCATTTCTATGCATTTACAAAAAGGGTATGCATGACCTAGGAGATAGGGTACTGGATGTAAAGTCAGGAAGCGTGAGTTCTATTCCCACCTCTGTTACCAACCTGTTGCATGATATTGGCATGTCACTACTTCTCTCTGCACCCATTTTCCCTTCCAAGTTTTTTCTGATTATACTGTAATCTCTTTGGGCAGGGACTGTCTCTCTTTCACTATGTGATTTTACTGTGTCTGGCACAGCATGGTCATAGTCTCGTTGAGGCCCCTAAGCACTACCACAATACAAACAACAATAGCAAACACTCTGTATACTGTGTGTAATAAACAACAAAAAAGAAATTAATACAAAACTATCATTCCTACTAAGGGTTCTGGGACATCACAAGGCAGAAGAGGAACGTCGTTTTTTTCCTAGGACAGAATTGCCTCGTATTACTTTATGCTTTTTTTAAAAAAATCTGTCGTAGACCTCTGCTGAGTCTTAGTGCTGTAGCAATCTTAAACATCTAAACATCTAAATTAAAAAAAAATAAAGAAGGAAGCTGTAATCAAACTGTGTTATTAACGATGTCATGCAATGACAATAAGCACGGGAGATAGTAATGGATGTAATAAGATACAAAAATAGTAGTGCACATTTCACATTTTTTTTTAAATATAAAGTTTTGTGAGGGAATGTAATATTCATGAAAGTAAGGTACTAAAAAGGGGAAGATGAGGTGCTGAGCATATCTCAAGATTGGCCCTTGTAAACCTGTGGCCTCCTCCTGGGTGCCCCCTTTTCCCTGGGGGGAGCCGTGCAAGTGGCTCCTCACCTCAGTTTTCCTCTTAGGTCCCCAGTAACTCCATACTATCTTAACATCTATTCCATAACCATAGTTTAACAAAACATAGTACAAAAATCCATAACCCAGAAGTCCCAAACCATAATCCATATCACCACAGTACATGTAGACTTTAAAACCTAGCTTCGTTCTCACCATACCTGGACTCTGTCAGTCCTCCTGTGTCCCTTTGCCAGGACAGCCACCTCAATCTTTCCTTCTGGTGTGCAACCTTGCCCTTTCCAGCAGGAACTCCAACAGCCTCTCTGCCAGGAGAGCACCCGTCACTCCCCCTGGCCTTCTGATGGTTCCCCTGGTTCCAGCTCTCCTGGAAGGAGATGCCAGCAGGTAAATACTTCCACTGCTCCCCCTTCCTTCAGCCCTCTCTGGTTCTTGGCTCCTGCCCTCCAGCTTAGAGCCAGCAGGCATCTCCGTCTGCTGATCCTTCTGCCGTCAGTTCTCTCCAGCTTCTGACCCTGGCTCTCTGGCTTAAGGACGCCAGCCAGCATGCCCGTCTTGCTCCTTTCCTGCTTTCAGCTCTCTCCCAGGAACCACCATCTCGCTCTGGCAGCTCTCATCTCCTGCTTGTTCCTCATCGTCAGCTCTGTCTCTCTGGGTCTCTTACTCACCATGCCTCTTATAGCTCACAAGGTGCTGCCCTGCCTTCTTAACTGGCCCAACCAGGAGCACACAGACTGGAACAGGAGAGCTGAGCCCAGTTTCATCTGATAGACCAGCTTCCTTGTTACTGGCCCCTATAACCCTGCAAGCTTCCTAACACAGCTCTGCCCGTGTACCTCAGTCCCAACCTGCAACTCCCACTGCTGCTCCACCGGAGCAAAGGCTATCAATTGTACCAGACAGGATGGTGGTTTAGTGATGTTGACATATTGGTGTTTTATCTTGACTGTGGTCTTATGGAAAAATTTAGAAACTAAATAGTATGCCATTCAGTGTTCATATGAACTGGTGTTTTCCAGCCTCTGCCAAAGGTTCAACAAGAAGACAAAACTTTGCGGCATGTTATTAATAACTCACCCACACATAAAACAAAAAACATCCTTTACAAATAGATTTGAAAATGTTAGAAACTTGATTCCATTGCTGATATTTAGAATGGCAATATAGGAATAAAATATACCCCAGATGTATTCATAGACTGAAAAGATTAGAAATGCAATAAAGGACTTAGTTCAGCTTGTAGCCTTCAAAAATCTGAATATTCAGGAGATGTTTCAAAAAATGAGCCTTTAAAAAATATTGTCATCTACTTTTTCCCATATATTCTGTAGCCCCCTTCATCTTTCCCACCAGCTAACAAGCATCTTTTCCCAAACTTGATACTCATAGAAAGAGGCAATGATGTTCTGATATGAAGAAAAGCAGAACTTTGCATTTCTGTTGTTATGCTTCTAAACCCAAGGAGGCTATTGTGAGTTTTATAAACATTTCATCTGACAACAAAGTGTGTCAAGACCCAAAATGTTGATACTTTATTCTCTTCTTCCATTTTTTTAGCAAATTCTTTGGATAAATATAATTCTACATGTCTCATTTAGATTCTCCCACCCTAGATTAATCAACTATCTCTTACAAATCCAGTTGTTTCTCCCATATGCTCATTATTCTATTTGATTTTCTCTCTTTTTTAAAGGGCTATTTTTTTTTTACAATTGGTAGGATTATTTTGAATGGGAAAGTCTGACTTTTGAAGCGTATATCATACACACTAAATCATATTCGCTCAGAAGAGAAACATCTACAAGATGGCTCCGTTCTCTCTAACCTGCCTGATTCCCTGCCCTTTGTAACAGTGAGATTTTTCCTTCAGAATGTGTTCCCATCTCCAACACTCCCTTCCAAGACTACAGCCACCCAGGAAGGTTTATGAAAAGAGCCACACTTCATTCAAACTATAGCTACTTTAACTAACATGGCACACACTAAATGGATTAAAAACAAGCTGATAGTTTGCAAAATGTAATTGTAAATGAGGAATCCTCATTGAACATTTGTGTTTATAGGGGGGAACCACAGGGATCAGTTCTTGGCCCTAGGCTATTTAACATTTTCATCAATGACCTGGAAGAAAACATAAAATGCTCACTGATAAAGTTTGTAGATGACACAAAGATTTGGGGAGTAGTAAATAATGGAGGACAGGTCAATGATATGACACAATCTGGATCATTTGATAAGCAAGGCACAAACAAACAAACATATGTGTTTTAATATAGCTTGATGTAAGTGTTAACATCTAGGAACAAATAATGTAGGACATATTTATAAGATGGGGGACTCTATCCTGGGAAGCAGTGACTCTGAAAAAGATTTGGGAGTCATGCTAGATAATCAGCTGAACATGCATTCCCAGTGTGACGCTGTAGCCAAAAGAGCTAATTCAATCATGGAATGCATACACAGGGGAATCTCAAGTAGGGGTGGAGATGTTATTTTACCTCTGAATTTGGCACTGGTGCAACTGCTGCTGGAATTCTGTGTCCAGTTCTGGTCCTCACAATTCAAGAAGGATGGTGTTGATAAATTAGGGAAGAGCCACAAGAATGACTAAAGGATTAGAAAACATGCCTTATAATGATAGACTCAAGGACTTCAATGTCTTTGAATTACCAAAAAGAAGGTTAAGGAGCAATTTGTTCGCAGTCTGTAAGTATGTACGCGGGGAACAAATAATCAAGAAAGGGCTCTTCAATCCAGCAGATAAAGGTAATAACAAGATCTAATGGCTGGAAGTTGAGGCTAGACAAATTCAGAGTGCAAATAAGGCACCCATTTTTTTAACAGTGAGGCTAATTAACTATTGGAACAATTTACCAAGGGTCATGGTGCATTCTTCACCACTGGCAATTTATAAATCAAGGTTGGATTTTTTTAAAAGATATGCTCTAGTTTAAAAGGAATTGTTTTAGGAAAGTTTTATGACCTGTGTTATACAGGAGGTCAGACTGGATGATCACCGTGGTCTCTTCTGGCGTTGGAAACTATGAATCTCTAATTGTTTTGTTTTGTTTTAATTTTAAGATAGTTTTGTTGTTTTACAAATTGCAAATAGGGATGAGGTTGTTGTTCCTGTTCCTTTTCTGCTCCCTGTTCTGGCGCACTCATTTGATGGAATAATATCAGGAAAACTGTACACTGCATTGGCAAGGATACGATTCAATGATCCAATACTTCTTTTCTGTTTATATCGTCTATAAGCCTATATGCATTAGAATATGTTGATTTATTTTTAGCAAGTACGTAATTTGTTTATTTAAATGTTGTTAAGGTTCCCAGAGCCCTTATTCAATGTTTTGTTTCATTTTTAAAGTTGATGCTCTGACCACAGCCCCACAGGATCTTTAATTATCTTGTTGATTATGCAAAGAAATACAATCACAACTGCCACCCCCTTAATGCTTATGTGTTGCTTTATTTATTACCCTCAGTTTACTTTCAACAAAAGGTTGAGTTTGGACTCATCTAATGCTGGTTTTAAAAGCTCAGTCCAGGAAGTAGAGACATTGAAAGCTCTGTTGAACAAAGACATGTTACACAGTGCTTACTTGCACCCAATAGTTCTGTTGCCTTAAGTGGAACTACTCTGGGTAATAAGCCTCTACAATTAGTATATGTTTGAGGGACAATTATATGTGGTAAATGTGGAAATTCAACTCCAGGTCTGAACTACCTTAGCCGAGAACAATCCTGAAGTAGTAATGAAATTATTATGCAATTTCACATTGTTCTTCAAATATCTGATATACTATTATACCTATTAAGATAAATACTTTGAGAATAAGGTACAATCCTGTCTACTTAAAAGTCTTTCACTACAAAAAGGGAGATTATTGGTTTTTGTTCCTCCCAACCACCCAGGAACTCATTGTTAAACAATAGTATTCACTCTGCAGGGCAGGAAGTCTCCTGCAAAGAAGGCCTCTTAAATGGACTGGGAATCTCATCTTAATGCATCATAATAATTAAGTGAGGGTTAATACACCACTGTATTTTTTTTCAGTATTATTTCCTTTGACTAGCCAATCACTTTAAATCTTCCCCACATCACCAGCTCACAGGGGAAAAAAGAGTGGCAAGCAGACAAAGTACTATACACTACAGTGGGTAAGTAAGACTAAATAAAACCTTCTTCCAATAAAAGCTAGGCTCCTTCTCTGCCTTTTCTGCAGGGCAGGCTCTTTCCTTTCCTTTCCTTGTTTTTGCCAAGTGTGTCTCTTTAGAAAAACAACATAATAGTTGACAAATATACCTTTCCTAAATAAAAGTATTAATCCCTTCACTGATCTCTATTAGTTTAATATACAACCATACAGATGACATTTGTCTGGCCTTGTGGGCCCATTCTATATATCTCCAAAGACTTTTGAATTTCCAGACGGCCCAATGACTATTACAGGGAAAGCTAAGACTCTTGAGCAATCAGCAATTGTGATCCTCAAGTGATTTCCATGATTTTCTAATAATGGAATGGATCTCTGGATAATCAATAGTATTGCTTCTTGAATCCTTAGACCTACACAGCTTCTCTCACTATGAATATGTAAGACAAATCTCTTGATTACACAGGATACCATGACAGGAGTTCACTGATATTTAAAAATATGAGCCTTTAAAATTATGATTCCTCTTTTTTGTTACAAAGATTGAAACCAGATAACAGTACAGTGCTATTCCATTCCTGTGACCAATGACTGCATTGATAATAGAAATGGTAAAACTTACTCCCTTTCTTGATAAACTCTTGAGATTACAATCAGTGATGATATCCTCTTTGGATACCACGCTTTCGTTGCCCTCTGCTGGAATCTCTCCAATTTGTCCACATCTCTTCAGTAGTGGGGGACCAAAACTGGACGCAATACTCCAGGTGTAGCCTCACCAGTGCCGAATAGAGGGGAATAATCACTTTCCTCAATCTGCTGGCAATGCTCCTACTAATACAGCCCAATATGCCATTGGCCTTCTTGACAACAAGGGCACACTGCTGACTTATATCCAGCTTCTTGTCCACTGTAATCCCCAGGCCCTTTTCTGCAGAACTGCTGCTTAGCCAGTTGGTCCCCAGCCTGTAGCGGTGCATGGGATTCTTCCTTCCTAAGTGCAGGACTCTGCACTTGTCCTTGTTGAACCTCAGCAGATTTCTTTTGGCCCAATCCTCCAATTTATCTTTTCATAGAATCATAGATTATTTGGGTTGGAAGGGACCTTAGGAGGTCATCTAGTCCAACCCCCTGCTCAGAGCAGGACCAATCCCCAACTAAATCCCCAAATGGCCCCCTCAAGGATTGAACTCACAACCCTGGGTTTAGCAGAGCAATGCTTGAACCTCACTCTGGACCCTATCCCTACCCTCCAGCATATCTACCTCTCCCCCCAGCTTAATGTCATCTCTGAACTTGCTGAGGGTGCAATTCATCCCATCATCCAGATCATTAATAAAGATGTTGAACAAAACCAGCCCCAGGACCGACTTCTGGGACACTCTGCTTGATACCAGCTGCCAACTAGACATCGAGCCGTTGATCACTACCCGTTGAGCCCAACAATTTAGACAGCTTTCTATCCACCTAATAGTTCATTCATCCAATCCATACTTCTTTAGCTTGGTGGCAAGAATACTGTGGGAGACCATAACAAAACCTTTGCTAAAGTCAAGATATATCACATCCACCGCTTTGCCCATATCCACAGAACCAGTTATCTCATCATAGAAAGCAATAAGTTGGTCAGGCATGTCCTTGGTGAATCCATGTTGACTGTTCCTGATCACCTTCCTCTCCTCCATGTGTTCCATGATTTTGCTGGGGACTGAAGTGAGGCTGACCGGTCTGTAGTTCCCTGGATTCTCTTTCTTCCCTTTTTTAAATATGGGCACTATATTTGCCTTTTTCGAATTGTCCAGGACCTCCCACGATCACCATGAATTTTCAAAGATAATGGCCAATGGCTCTGCAATCACATCAGCCAACTCCCTCAGCACCCTGGGATGCATTAGATCTGGACCCATGGACTTGTGCATGTCCAGCTTTTCTAAATAGTCCTTAACCTGTTCTTTCACCACTGAGGGCTGCTCACCTCCTCCCCATACTGTGTTGCCCAGTGCAGCAGTCTGGGAGCTGACCTTGTTTGTGAAGACCGAGGCAAAAAAAGCATTGAGTACTTCAGCTTTTTCCACATCATGTGTCACTAGGTTGCCTCTCCCATTCAGAAAGGGTCCCACACTTCCCCTGAACTTCTTCTTGTTGCTAACTTACCTGTAGAAACCCTTCTTGTTACCCTTCACATCCCTTGCTAACTGCAACTCCAATTGTGCCTTGGCCATCCTGATTACACCCCTGCGTGCTCGAGCAATATTTTTATACTCCTCCCTAGTCATCTGTCCAAATTTCCACTTCTTGTAAGCTTCCTTTTTGAGTTTAAGCTCATCAAAGATTTGACTGTTAAGCCAAGCTGGTCACCTGCCATATTTGCTATTCTTTCTGCACATCGGGATGGTTTGTTCCTGCACCCTCAATAAGGCTTCTTTAAAATACAGCCAGACTGAGTCAGACTGAGTCACTAATCCATGGCATGCCACGCCAACTCTTCTCTGTTTCTGCAGAATTTAATCGTTCATTTAAAAAAAATAAAAAGCTTCTAAGCTTTATGATGGCAAAGAAAACTTCCGAACTCGTGATCCAATACTATGCTATCTTTATTGAGTCTACATACAGACAGAAACAATAGCTCTAAGAGAGATATGAACCTCACCTTCATCTCAACATGGTGTTAACCCTAAGCCTAACTATTACTATTTAAATATTTCATTGATGATAATTTTAGCATAAAAATATCAACTATTCTCAGATTATGGTGGAGTTTTGAAATGCCAGAGTGGCTTGAGTAGAGTACTTCAATTTTTTTTTACAGTCTCATTTCTATGCATGTTATATTTGTCCAGGTAACCTTTCACAAGTACTAAAAACAGTTCACATTAACACCCCCCTCACACACACACACCAAGGTTGTAGAGTCAAGCATGTTCAACTCTGTTTAGTTAGCAACCATTTTATCTTCTCCACAGGGAGGGCTACTGTGCTAAAAGCTAATAACAGACAGGTTATTTACATGGACAGCTTGCTGAGACAGGGCAGATTGCAGATGCATTAAAAGTTTGTTTTTCCTAAAGTCTAATATTAAAGCTCAGTATTTTCTATTCTTGCCTTAAATCCCAGTGGAAAACTGTGAAAGTAATCCAACCAGATATCTTCAAAATCTTAATAGGCAAAGTGGATTGACCTCAGTTCATCTTCATGGAGCTTAGGACAAATTGATCAATTTACTTTCAAAATAATTACCATCTGAATGTTGACTTTGTCTTCCTAAAATTAGCGCATTAAAAAGCTTGTATTCAGGAATGTTAATGTAATGCAACCACACACACACACACTTTATTTAGGCATGCCTCAACTGATTCTGGGTAATGAGAATTTACTAATTCTTTTGAAAAAGAACAAGACAAGAAATAAAGCTCAGAAATGGATATGCTTAGAATTGGGGAAGGGGAGACTTCTTTGGGGGCAGCAGACCTTCTCTACCTGCCATTATCTTCTTGAGAGAGGCCTTCTCTGGTTTCTTCAAGGGAGGATGACAGTTCTTTATAATTCATCCTGGCATTTTTAAGGGGAGGAGAATAACAGACTTACTCCTTCTGGTCTGATGTCTTCAATACTTCCCCACAATACTTCCAGGAAATTGGAGTGGGAATCACATAGAAGTTTCTTTCATTCCCTTGAGGGAACATAGAGCTTCTCTTTTTTCCCTCTCATCACCTGTGAGCAGCATGATGCACATGCTAGTAGTCAGCTTCTCTATTTTCCAGAAGTTTTCTTTACATTTCTTTGTTTAGAAAACTTTTTATTTTTCCCCATCCTATTTTGTGTCCTGATTCCCCCTCCATTTATCTCCCCGCTATTTATATCTTCCTATTTTGCATCTCCCAGCACTTTTCTGAGGTTCTCTCTTGGAAGTCCTCCATACCAGCTTTAATATCATTTACTGTTTTAAGCACAGAAGCCATTTGTTCAATGAGGAAACAAACCTTTGTATATTGCTTTTAGAATGTTTTTGAGTTGTGGCTTCAGCATTTCACACACAGACTTGCCTTCTCTCTGTTTGGAACAAGGATAAACTGTGAGGAACTCCCCACCATCTTGGGTCACTTGACTTCTCATATATATATATATATATATAATTTAATTAATCTCATATGGCTCAAGGAATTGGTAATGAGATACTGCGCTCTCTACCTCTAGGTCACTGGATCAATTCCAGCTCACATCAGTAGTGTCCAAAAGTTATTGCTACCTGACAGTTGTTTGATAGCCCCTGTTAAATGAATTAGTGGTTTCAGTCTAGGTCCTAAGGGACATGCAAATTTAGTGCTAATGGACATCTAGTGAGATTAAGGGACTGAATGGCCCTGGAGACTGAAGTAGGCCTTCCAGATTAGAACTGAGGCTGGTGGCATGGGAAATATGAAATGCCACTATCCTTGTTGTATCTATTGCATGAATGAAGGACTTCAGTATTTAGTGTTCTTAATTTGACTCTTTTGACAGGTAAATTCAATAATAAAAATGTAATGTACGGAGAAAAGTACACTAGACAATTATATCTTAAAACAGCCATATATCTTAAAACAATTCATAGTACACCATTATCTCTGTACTTCATGTGTACGCACACACATATTTTGTGTATTTATATATTACATTTAGTAAGGGTGTTTTTCCTTTTCTATATTCCTCTTTCCTTTTTATGTTTTCAATACTAATAAAGTTTTACATAATGTAACGAACTTTGTTCTTGTTGTTTTTAAAAAAATGAGGACAGATACCCAGGTTAGTGTTAAAGACTTACATGGGTACCAACAATGTTTCCTTCTGGAAAGATATTCATCATGAATACATGTGGAAATGATTATTATTCAGTCAGAGTTTAAATACTGTTATTTACATGCTTAATTTAAACCCAGATGAATTAAAGAGTTATATTTGTATAAAAGTTGGGCTAGCGCATAGTTCAATTGGTATGGCTTAGAGTGTGCCTTCTTATCTCCCAGTTCTAAGGATTACCACAAAACCACATTGGTATCAGAAGGCATTTAGATTAGAAGCTCTCAGACTGTGATCCCTGAACTGCTGCTTTGGATACATAGAGAAATATCTGTCAAACACCAAGAAATGACAACTGCTGTGAGCTGTGCCCCAGCCTAGCTTTCTTTTAGGGTTTCCAGATGCTTCATGAACAAATACATTAGAAATCCCAATGTCACCACTTTCCATTCAATATTTCTTTGCCATTTCTTTTGCTTGTCTTCATGTCTTTTCTTAGAAAAGAAAAATCTTTTCAATAAATTATGAATCATGTATAATTCAATCATGACCAAATTTGTAAATGTGCTAAAATCCAACAGGAGCACACCAATGCTGCCAGACACAATGGATGCAACAGGGCATCTGTCTGCGTCACCTTAAAAAGTGTGTTTATTTCAATATTGTCAATGATATAGTATCCTAATATCTTTTCAGATAGCCAAGCACTTTATTTCCTGCAGCAAATATGTAATTTGGAGTAGGAACGAGAGGTGTTCTACAAGGTGTCCTAAGAAGAGATATGCTCGATTAAAAACTTCGAGAACCATTGATTTAGACAAATGGACACCAAAGTTGCATTTGTATTTTCCTAGAGTTGCTATAAATACTTTGTCTTTTTTAGGGAAAGCTTTTCCTGGATGTTATTCTGAAAGGATCAGTCACAGTGTTTTTGACCTTTTGCTGTACAGTACTCCATTAACAACCTGTAGGAAATTCTCAGTATATATGTAACTGATGCATTTTATGAGACACAAATCAAAATGCTTAAAAAAACTACATAAGGTGAAACTCAAGAAGAAATGCCTACTTGAGTCCTTTTTTATGTGCAGTGTATTCTCAGAAGCTTGCCTCTGTCACCAACAGAAGTTGGTCCAATAAAAGATATTACCTCACCCACCTTGTCTCTCTGAGTAGTTCTTTGGCATATTGCCTATAGTTGTTAGTGGCAACTCAACATATGGCCCTTCACATATACCAACAAATCCCCTCACTGAAATAAAAGAAGGCCCATCTAAGATGCATTATAAGTTTCAAACTAGTTCAACAAGTAAAGGTTTGTGCTCCACTGTGGATGAGACCTTATGGAACTGTGATTAAATGCTACACTGTTCCCAATTAAACTGTTTTCTAACAGCTGGGCAGGCCAACATGGACTACATTAGACCAATGTTTCAAAAGTAAGTGCTTGAACAAGAGAGGTCAGAGTTCCTTTAAGGGTTCCTTTCTCCATTGGGCTTAAGAAGCGGGGTTAGGAGGTATTGTCTGAGCCAGGGGGTGGACCAGAGATGTCTCAGATGGGCCACTGGCCCATTGTCACCTGGGTGAGGGAAGGTATTTATAGTCTGTTCCCACCAGATACAGTCCGCCTTTTACCTCAGAGCAGCAGCAGCCACCCTTGCCCCTGCATGGGATCAGAATAGGACTGGGTTTTTGTGGTCTGATGTGGGCATTGCACTAGGTGCCTTTTTCATGACTGGGAAGGAATTTTTCCTTCACCACCAGATTGTCTGCAAGGTGGTGGGATTTTTTGCCTTCCCCACACAGCTCCAGAAGCCAGTTGGGTAGGTCAAGAGGCAAGTTTCAAACTCTCGTAACTTAGTTGCTGGCAGGTGTCCAGTGCAGGTACTCATCCCAAAGGGGGCCTACTTCCCTGATAAACCAGAGCTGGAAGTAGACTTAGAGGACAGCAACCCTCAAGGAAGCAGAGGAAAGGCGGTCTAGGAGATAACCCCCTTCCCCTAGCACCTTAAACCTCATACAAAGGGACAATGGTGAGATTCCAGGAACAGGCTGGGCCCCAGAGGGCCAGTCCTCCACAAATAGGTGGAAATTATTAAGAAAGGGCCTTCACTGTACAATGTATTGCCAGGTATTTCCCAGATAAGTGAATAAAATTGCAGCCTAATTAAACCATAGCTCTTGCATCTTGTCTTTCTTTCTGCATGGCTGGGACAATACCTATGGAAATTCCTGAACCAAATCCAGCAGTGATCTAAACAGTATGTAAATTATATGTTCTGTTAAAATTGTGTAAGAGGTAAAGTAGAGTAATGTGAATCAAATTGGAATTCCACATGTATGGGCAAAACAAGTACAATCTCCACGCCAAGAAACGAAAGGGTGTGCTGCAGGGAAAAGCAACTGAAAGGATGGGTGAAAGATGGAGGAGGTCGGGACTACTCTATTATTTGAAAGAAATGAAGGAAGGCAACGTTTGGTATCTGACTCATGAAGGATATAGGAAATCTCTAGCAACAACCTGGTCGCCTTTTTAAATGGTGTTGTTAAGAATGAAGCAAACATGTGTATACTTCTTTGAAAAGCTAGGTTTTCACCAGTTCTGCCTGGCCTCAGGCAATGAATAAAACCCAGAGCAGGGGCACTATGGTGCACAAATGTTCTTCTTATTTTAAAGGGATCATGGGTCAAAGGTGAAAAAAATTCATAGAGTAGTTATGATTAAAGGTAGGTTTTTAAATGGTTTTGATAAAGGCTTGTAAAATAGCCAAAAGAAATCTTGCAATTTTAATGTTAAGTGGCTTTTGTATTGGAAAAATGCCCAAGGGCCATGTCTAGCACGGTCACTTACAAATGACTGATGGGAGATCAATACAGACAGAGTGAGGATGCAGCTTTGTCACTGGGATATGCAGTTAGTATGTGATTAGCCTTAAATAGCATTGACTTAGAGGTAGCTGGGCAGTAAAGTGCTTAGTATCTAGTCAGCATGATGGCTGGATGTATACAGCAGTTAATGTAACAGGAACACTACACTAGCATTATCCACTCATGGGGGCACACCACACCCAATTGCGGATTTTAGGAGAAGGTCAGCTTAATGAGTTGAGTAGAGCTGGCAGTCCCAGTTGCATTAGCCAGGAGTCTGGTGTTTCTCTATGACAAGCAGTCCCCTAAGATTTGGTAAAATCCAGTGCCTAGTTAATCTGTATATGCAACATTATTATGGGAGGACAAGCAGTTCAGTTTATCTTTCTCAGAGGAAGAAACTTATGTAAAACAAGCAAATAGAAGCCAGACAGTGGGGAGAATGGGAGAGAGGAGGAATTTGGTTACTCCTTTGAACAGCTATAGAATTTAGAAAAAAAAATGGTCCGGCATTGTTAACCATCCCTTTAGTGTCCCACACTTCATAAACCAAAGGACTTCACATTTATATTTCATTAGACATTTCAGAAAGCTGTCTGTCACTGCCCCTTTTCAATGGTGATTTTATTATTGGGAAAGAGGAATTTTAAAAGCATACCTAATCAAGTGTTTTGTAAAGTTTTCCCTAGTGATGATATAGGCAAAAAACTAGCAACTTCTCATTAATATGACACACACACACACACACACACACACACACACACACACACACTTTAGTGCCTATTTGTAATCTCCATTAGCTGGTCAACAGAACTGTAGAACATACCTATTGAGTGATACTGTGACAAGCATATAAAATATAGAATAGGAAATTAGTGATTTAAAATGTTTTAAATGTTTACTTTTCACTTATTAAAAATAATTCTCTTTGAAAAACCTTCATCTGTGCTGTCTTTGGTGACTTTCTACATACCTATTCTCTCAATACCAGAAAACACGCTCACATTTGAGTCACACAGTGTAAAGTGAAATTATTTAACTGGTAGTCTAATATTTCTGGGGCCATGGGGAGGCCAGTAATCTGTGGCCTAGGGCTATCATTTGCCATCCTAATGGACCCTTAGCACACAATTAATTACAGGGAGAATTTGGGTATCTATCTGTCAAAACCTGATGAGCTACACCACCAGCTAGGAGAGCTCCAGTTATCATGATGTCTGTTACATTGAACTCGGACGTTCTTACACGCTTTCCCACTTAAAATGGAGATGACCCAGAAGAGCCCAGAAGGCATAATGTTGGATGTTGCAAGTGTAACATTCAGGTCGGACTTTACAGCAAAACAATAGCCATCTTTATTAGCAAACTATAGTGCACATATCAGCTAATTAAAAATGGGCCAAAGCCACTAATGGAGCCAAAACCTGGTTCAAAGATTCAAACAAAGCATTTGTTCTTTTACTAAACTCAAGGAGCAGCTCTGCAGTTCAAACGAGGCAGAGCCTTTGCTATATTTACTCCATCTTTTTTAACTACCAGAACTCACTGTTGACTAAGGTTTTTCTGGAAGCATTATACTAGGTAAGTAACCCAGCTTTTTAATTTGGGTTATTTCTTACTATTTGTTCATACTTACTAGAAGGATACATGGTTCCTTCTCCAAAGAGTCTGTAATCTAAATCAGAAGACAAAACCAATTTATTCTTCAGATTACATTTATGCAATTTACCAAAGCTGAACACTTCTCTCAAGCAACATTTTGACTATTTACAAAAAAGAGTGTGATTGGCAAGTCACTTTTGAACATGAACACTAAGGGGGGTCATAGTGGATCACAAGCTAAATATGAGTCAACAGTATAACACTGTTGCAAAAAAAGTAGACATCATTCTGGGATGTATTAGCAGTAGAGTAGTTCTTCCACTCTACCCTGTGCTAATTGGGCCTCAACTGGACCATTGTGTCCAGTTCTGGGCACCACATTTCAGGAAAGAATTGGAGAAAGTCCAGAGAAGAGCAACAAAAATGATTAAAGGCCTAGAAAGCATGACTGAAGAGGTAAGATTGTTTAGTCTGGAGAAGAGAAGACTGAGAGAGGACATGATAACAGTTTTCAAATACATAAAAGGTTGTTACACGGAGAAAGGAGAAAAATTGTTCTCCTTAACCTCTGAGGATAAGACAAGAAGCAATGGGCTTAAATTGCAGCAGGGGCAGTTTAGATTGGATATTAGTAAAAAAACTTCCTGTTAGAGTAGTTAAGCATGGGAATAAATTGCCTAGAGTGGTTGTGGAATCTTTGTCACTGGATATTTTTAAGAGCAGGTTACACAAACTCCTGTCGGGATGGTCTAGATAATACTTAGTCCTGCCATTAGATGACCTCTTGAGGTCCCATCCAGTCCTACACTTCTATGATTCTATATGCAAGTGTCTTATTGAAACACCTTTAAACATACAGTTAGATTACACTCAAGAGGAAGGATAGCCTTGTTGTTAAGGCCCCAGCCTTGGATTCAGTGCATTGGCATTCATAGCTTCCAGGACTGTCACAGACTGCCTTTGTGACTTTGGGTAAATCACTTAACCTCCCTGTGTCTCAGTCCTGCATCTGTAAAATATGGATAATGATAGTCCTTCTCTCCTGCCATTTGTTTTGTCTATTTAGAATATATGTTCCCCGGGGGCAGAGACTATGTCTCACTATGACTATGTCTACACTTACAGCAGTGTGTAGAGGACAGACACTGTACATCCCCCTAGCATAGTTATAAGTACCAGTGTGGATGGTGAGACACTAGATAGGCAAGTAGAGGAAAGACCAGAGGTGAAAGTAAGCCGGTCTGGTCCGGTATGGCGTACTGGCAAGAGCTGGTACACCGCCAACCATACTGGCACGGGGCAGCTTCCCCAGGCCGGCGATTTAAAGGGCTCAGGGCTTCGGCAGCAGTCAGAGCGCCAGGTCTCCAGCGGCGGGGCTCTGGTGGCAATTTAAAGGGCCCGGGGCTCCACTGCGATAGTGGCGGCCAGGAGCCCCAGGCCCTTTAAATCACCACCGAAGCCCTGAGGCTCCCGGCTATCCCCGCAACTACAGCTCCAGCAGTGAGGCTCTGGCAGTGATTTAAAGGGCCCAGGGCTCTGGCCACTGCTATCACAGCAGAGTCCTGGGCCCTTTAAATTGCTGCCCAAGCACGGGGGCTCTCGACCACTGCCACAGCTACCGCTCTGGTGGTGATTTAAAGGGCCTAGGGCTCCCAGGCGCTGCTACCACAGCCGGAGCCCCAGGCCCTTTAAATCTCAATTTAATGGACCTGGGGATTTAAAGGCCCCGCCCCTTCTGGTTGAGGCCCTGCCTCCCTGCTCAGGATTCCAGCATACCGATAAGTCCTTTAAGTTACTTTCATCCCTGGGAAAGACACGCCAGAACCTTAGCGTATATACCCTACATAGTTGCCTAGGTGCCCAAGCAGTGCCTCCCATATCTACGCTTCCTCCCTGCTGCCTCAGCTTTTCCTCACAGCAGTGAAAGGCTTCTGCTGTGGGAATTTGCCAGAACCTTTCCCCTCTACCTCCCCTCTTCCCGAGGCTTTTACTGCCACATGCAGCTACATTCCACAGTGTGGACACAGCCAGCTTTTCACTCTGGTGTGTAGCTACATGTAACAGTGTAAACAATGTCTATGTGTATTTACAGTGCCCAGCACAATGGGACCCTGAACCTAATTGGGGCCTCTAGTTGCTTTTAACACAAACAATAAATAATCACAAAATCATAATTGAAGATTCAGCCATGTTCATTTTCTGAATTGGTTTCCATAGGCTTATGGTTCTTAACCCAGACTTGGAGAAAACAAAGCTTTTTTTGTAAACAATTTTTTTTATTTAAATGGTAGTCGTTGTTCTGAAGCTTAAATTGAATTGCAGGACTCCTATCCTCTCCAAAATTCACAGGATCAATTCAAGATTGATGTTAATATGATCTTCTAATAAGTCATAGGTTTTGGAATGATCCTGTGGTTTCACCATTTGGCACAATGAGAAAAAGTAATTAATTTGGTCTTAAATCTAACCTTTTATCACCACTGGCTTCTCTTTAGAGAGAGGGCGGGAGGGAGGTCAGGCCATATTTACACCTTATCAGGATTTAGTCCCCCCAAACTACAGCAGCTGCCAAAGAGAGGATTCTCATGATCCTGAGAAGCTAAGCGATGTCTAATATTGATTAGTAGATTCATATATTAATGGAAATAGCTAAATTGGAAAAGACCCTCTTTACACACAGTGGCAAACTGTATTTGTTTGATTGGGTAGGGCAACCTTTTATTGAACTGCATAATGCTTTACTTTCAGTATAGTTTTCTTCCTTTCTACAAAGCATTTCTCCATATGCCCTGAATAGTTCTTCAGGTAGAAAAAAATGTCTTCTCTTTCCTGACCAAGTTTAGTCCATACCTACCTCAATAATATATGATGATGTGCAGGTAAGTAAAACTTGGCTTCAATACATCCCTGTGATGTAGGGAGGGGCAAATGGAACTTCTTGTGCCAATGAAGCCCTGTCCAACAAAGCAATACACTTATCCCTAATGACAACAGGCAGTATTTCAACCACTGCCTTCCTCTCAGGGTTTTTGCTAAGGAAAGGAAGATTTAATTTTTACTGGGAGCTCCATAACAGTCTGTCATTGGAGGCTGCTAAAGGCTGCCTTAGTCATGTCCCTTTCACAGAAAGTGCTACCAACTTTTAGGATAGTGCTTGCCGAAAAACACTTATGCGAAGGGGAGGTTGCACTTAACTTGTGACTCTGCAATCCCATCTGGGAGAATTTTCCAGTTCTGGGGTTCTGTGCCAGTTTCTTCCAGTGCCATGAGTGAGTCCAACCTATTCCATGTAAACTAGATGTAGGGAGTGGCCAGATCATTAGCTCCGCCCCCTCCCCCTGCACATCAGCTAGCATAGCTCAACTGTCACAGGAAAATGGTTTGTGCACCCCTAACGCAAGAGGGAAAGCTATGTGTTGTCCTTTATTCAGACTGGAGTGTGAGGTGCCAACAGAGCACTATATTAGAAAATAACATATTTGGTTACAATTCAATAACCTCAATTATGGAGAGGCCTAAATGAGAGCTACTCTGGTGGTGCAAATCAAGATTAAGGTGCATGTTTGGGACTGTCTTATTGCTCAGCATCTGACTGCACTCTACCAGCCACTAGGCAGCACTTTGATTGTTTTTTTTCTCTGTGAAAAATCACAACATTCTATATTTATTTATTACACACACAAATAAGATTGGCAACCAGTTCCTTCAAGTAATCTGCATGGTGTGATACAGATGAGCATAAAATCCTTAAAGAACACAGAACTGGTTATTTTTGTTTAATCATGTCACACTTTCAACACAATATTCCCATTTAAATAATATTCTAAATGGAAATGACTGGTAAGTAAATACTTGTTTGCATTGCAATACTCTTACTTCACTTAGACCTAAATTCCCTTTGCCTTTACATATCTGATATATCTCTGAAGTCCGCAGAAATGAACTGTGGATCGTTATCTCCACTGTGATCGAGCTATGTTCTCCTCATTTTGTGTTGCTCCGAAACAAAAGGAGCAGGGATGAAAAATATCTATTGCTGATCTTGGTCTGAATAAAAGTGGCAAAAAGTTAATAATAGAAGGAAGATGATCTGTGTTCTTGTAGATCACTCAAGTCCTCTCATTTCCATTGATGTTGCATTTATATAATTGGTAAATATACCATCAACACTTTGTCTCCTTATCACTTGGAATTATTGCATAGTCATGTCACACAACACAGTGATACATCATCATACTTCATAATGAATGGTATAGTATGTCATGACATTGAGAAAGCAGGAATCAAGGACCTTCAAACATAACCAATTTGTGGAAAAGATTATTCAGAGGCAGCCTGGTTTAGGGGATTCAGTGTAGGCTACAAGCCTTGAGCAAGTTATTTAAATTTTCATATCTCAATTTCCCCATCTATAAAATGGAGCTAATTATACATATCCAATCTCACAAGAATACTGTGATGATTCATTAGAATGGGTCAATTTCATCTCACTTTACTCATATGAGTAGTCCCATTGACATCAATGAGACTGCTCATACAAGTAAGACAAGAAAGATTTGGCTACTACTTGCTGAAAATATTGAGTGCTAAATGTTATGTGGAGCAAAATGATTGCAATTTCTCAGCATGAAAAAGTGATTTTCATTCTAATTCCTATACAAAATACGTTGCCAGGGCTTGGCTCACAGTCACCTCTCGTAACCCCCAGAGACTCACTTTCAAAACATTTCTTCCTCACCTTCCAACGTGAGCTGGTATAGTTCAAAAGGTTAAACTTGTGTTTCCAAAGGATCCAGAATAACAGCAAGTCCTGACAAGGAAGAACTGTAACAGTAACTCATTGGTAAATTGTGCACACATTTCTGTTTTGGAACTTACCCATCTACAAGATACTAAATTATATTGTCTTCACATTGACCTATGTTGACTTGTAAAAAAAAGTATTATTCTTCCATATAACATATAAGGGACGGAGGATTATATAGACTAGGGATAAATACTAGAGAAAAGAAAAGGTTCTGTGGAAATCAATCTCTCCTTTATATACTCCCAAATTATACTCATAAAGAAGAGGCCTCCAGCAGCTCTGTCAGTCATGATAAAGCTATCACTCTGAGATTTATTACAGGTTCTCTCTTCATGTTTTCAATGGAAAACATCCCACAAGTGTGTTTGCATTACCAGAGATGTATGAAGATTAATTACATGTCTGAATATTGAAATTCATTGACATATTTTCTAAGATTTAAGCTGTATTAGAACAAATGACCTGAAAAGGCTACTCTCCAGATCATTCAGAGAGGAATAGCGCACTTTCAAGGCCAAAAGGTATCATTTAACTCTGGGAAGTGGGAATTCAGCTGGAGCCAAGGAAGGTCAAGAGAGTTGTGATGTACTGCAAAGCATAGACAACCACATATACTCTTTCACTCTGGCTCCACAAAACAAGAAATGTGTGCACCAGAACCTCATCTCCTTAACTCCTCAGGGTTCTAACTGACTCACATTGAGCAGCACCTTCTACAACATAACAGTCCTCAACTACTCAGCATGAACAGAGCAGCAGAATAAAGCCTTTAAACAGTGGGGGCAAGACTGTGGCTATTAAGGGGGCAGTTTAGAATTTTACTGCCCAGCTGCCTGTGCAAGGGGGAAACATACTCTGTTCCGTCCTAAGTTAGAACATATTGCTAGCCAGATGCACTGCTCCCACGCTGACAAGTGAGGAAGAGATAGGAGAGGGCCATGACCAGCCCCCTCCCTCCCAGCACTGCAGTAAAAAAGCTGGTACCTGTTTTAAATACACCATCTTGACAAACATCACCTATATCAATCAGTGGTTTTCAACCTGGGGTCCCCAGATCCTTTTGGGTCCCCAGACTGTGTCTAAGGGGTCTGTGAACGGTTGTCGTTACACCATAGAACAGTGGTTTTCAACCAGGGTCTGCAGATCTTGTCTAAGATTTCCAATTCAAAATTCACCTCCATTCAAAAATTTTAGGGGTCCACAAATGAAAAAGGACTGAAAATCACAGGTCTATATAATCTATAGAGGTTCAAAAGTACTGGTCCTGTCCTGAGAATTGAAGTCCGCCCAAGAAAGGTTTTTGATTTACTGTTTTTCAAAGTCTTAGATGAACTTATACGTGTATATTATTTATCTACTTTCAACTGATGCTGAAGTAGAACTTAGGCAATGAAGTATAAAAGTTGCACTCTAAAAAAGGGGAAAAAAAACTGCCCATGCACGCACGCTCCTCCCCTCTCTCCCCGCCCATACACACACTTGTTAAAATAAATAAATGAAAACATTATTGTCAGACCCTGTTCATCAGAAATTCAGAGTTCCTAGGTGCTACATATCTCATCTTCTCCCAATTCAAGTCAGGAAAAGGCCTCCTCTTTGCTGCTTCCTTGAGATTCTATCCCTTCCCTTCTTCCCTCAGCACACACAGACACAACAAGCACACACGTGGGCTGTGTATTCTGCTTCCATCTGATGGCCATATATCAAACATGCTGAATTCATATTCAAGTCCACTGATGTCCTTCCTGGCATGAATTCTCCCAAGCTCAAAGGCAACAAGTCAGATGCTGAGAAGCCACACAAGACCTTTAAAAACAATTGGATCAGATTGATGGCATCAAGTCTCACGAGCTTATACAGCAGTAAATTTGGCCCAACATTGTAACAACAGGAAAAATGCAGCAAATCCAAGTCAGACGATTCATGTCAGAGTAGGTTTTTTTTTTTTTTTTTTACACTAGGAAAAAAAAATACTCTGCACAAATTTTAACAGCAACAACAAATTTCTAAGCAAAAAAACCACAGCCATAATGATCTTTGATTCACAATCTATCAAAAATCGTTTTCATTTCAGTCTTGGTTGCTTTCTCTCTTTTCATCAATAGCAAGACATTTTATATAAAATACTATTAGTGGCTACTATACTATACATTTTATATAAAATACTATTATTAGCTATTGGATTCAAAAGTTAGCAGGAGTTTTTCCCAAAGAGGCATTGAAAAGAAATGATCAGCTTCATATTTTGAAACAATTCACTTATCTGATAGATACTTGAAACACTGTCTTCTACGTTTAAAAAGAATCATTGAAATAAATGAAAGGATTTTTGTCTGCTCCTTCGTGAAGTCTTTTTTGCAGGTCTGAGAGCACGCTCCCCAAACACAGGCCCTGATCTTGTCATAGTTAATCTTCAATGGGACTACACATGCAAACAAAGTTGAGTATGGTTAAGTGTTTGCAGAATCAGGGCTATACTCAGGCCTGCATGTCTAGCCCCCTTTTCTTTCTCTGTGTACACTGCTGTCTGTTGCATCTTCAGATTCGGTTTTGCTGCTGCTGCTCTTGGTAAATACCCTCTTGCCCAGCCATCTCCAAAATAATGAAATTGACTATAAACAAAGTGCTGTCAAAGGCAGAAAACAAACAAAACTGGAAAAAAATAGAGAAAAACATTTTTTTCTCTGATCCTTTTCTGAGCTAGTAACTTTAGGAATTATTTGTAGGCAATAGTAGCTACGACATTTACAGATGGCAAGTTAATGGTATTCCTTTAATGACAAAAGTTTACAGCGGTTAAAATGGATTAAGTCCCGCAGATAAGTGGAAAGACATTTGCCTGCAGTAGCTAGCCCATCAGATTTCAAAGAGTGCCTCCAGAGTCACATCTGTCATAAAAAAATTGAAAATGAGAATTGCTGATCAAGGGCTTATTGACATGAAGCTACTGTAGGTACTGGCAAGAAAAACAGGCAAGAACAGTTTGGCAAGACAAGGAGACAGGCACCCAGCAGGGGAACCATGAATCCAAGAATAGTTATTCTAGATATTTTAGAATAACTCTCTGTGACATGTCATTCCATATTATTCATGAAAATATGATTATGATATGAATATGACATAACTGAGCTATACTTTATGCAAGATGGCTCATGTGGAAAGGTTATGATTTACTGAATGCGATTATCCAATTTGTAAGCCTATATCATTTCTGTATCTGAAGTTAGGAATATTGACTACGTATCTGTATTTCAACTCTGCTACTTTGGGTGATGCCCACTGCTAACACTTCAGGTACAACAATGGAAAACCAGACAGGGCGGATGGCCCCATCAGCGAGGACAATAGACTGTGAAAATCTTGGCCTTACTGTGGACACTCCATACGGCCACTGACTCACGGACGCTCTGATCCTACAGAGTCAAGTGGTCTTGTCATCTGATACTAAAACATTACCTGGGACTTCTTGTAACTTTCCACTGTAAGGGAAGAGGGGTCAAGTTTGGGAAACAAAGGATTCCCGCCTTTTGTAAATCCTATTTAAGGGTGGGGAGGAAGGCAAACAGGACTCCTCCTTTCCATGGCGTGTCTTGTCTGCCCAAGAAGAAAGACTGCAAAAGGGAAGGCAAGGGGGGAGACCAGACTGAGACAGGGGTCCAGTCTGAAAAGGAATATAACTGGAACTCTGAACCACAGAAACTTTGCAAACTGCCTGCAGGTGAGGGTGAGAAATACTATTTGTAACCAATTTCTTTAATGAAACTAGCATAGTTTGCATGTTTGATTTCATTTGCTTAGTAATCTGCTTTGTTCTGTTTGTTACCCCTTTTACCACTTAAAATCTGCCTTTTATAGTTAATAAAATTTGTTTTGTATATTAGTAAACCCAGTTTCTGTAATTTCTAACTGGGGAGGCAAGAAGTGTGCACACCGCTCTCCACATTGAGAAAGGGGACAAATTTCATATATCTTTGGCCTGCACTTCAAGGGAGGTGGACATCTGAGTGCTGAAGCAAGTCCCTTAAGCTGAGTCTTCCCAGAGCTGATCTGCAGCTGGGCATGGCCCTGCCTGTATGTACTAGAGAAGGTTTTAAGAGCCTGGCTCAGCAAGACAGGTTAAGGGGGGCCCATGCTGGGAGAACAAGTAGATAGTTGTATCTCAGCACATCAGGTGGCTTCCCAAGGGGTCCAACCCGTCACACTCTCATCTCTCATTAATGGGTTCAGTGAGTACAAAGGAACAGTTTGAGGCCATACTGAATTCCAGTGTGATATTTGCCCAAAACGCTCCTATGCCTTACATGTCTTAAACCTATAAACCTGTATTTTACTGACAAAAAAAAACACGTGTTTTCCAATGTAAGCACAAGCTGGATTCTATTCTGCCTTAAGGATTATAAAATACACTGTTGCCAGGGAATGGAATGGAGGACCCACTAGATTCCTCCATCTCTAATTTCTATGGTTTTGTTTTCCTACCGACAGTAGGAAATGCACGGTGGTATGCACAGTTGCATTTAGCAACACGGTCAATTTAAAAAATAAATACCACTTTTATGTGAGGTTTGTTTACTTGCTGTTATAAACAACACTTTTGTTTGCTATAATTTAAAGAGATTAGAGAAATATATACATTTTTAGTCTAACTTGTGCATTGACAGCACTTTGTGTGTGTTTGGCTTCATTGTTTCTCCTGTGTAGTCAGTTTCCTTAGTTTGGGTGAGTCTTTCACTCAGCAACAGAGGGGGAGATTTTTTTTTTTTAAAAAGTGACTGTGATAGTACAAAAATTGACAGAGGCACTCAGTGGCAGGTTTGGTACCCAGTGCTGTCATGTCATGACCCAAAAAATTATGAGACTGTCTTAAAAATCATCAGATCTTAAAAATAATAAATGTTGGGGTCTTTTTATTTGCCTTCTGGTGTTGAAACATTTAGGGTTTATATTTTTAAGCTTCTCCTCACAACTACAAAGGCCATTAAACTTTTTTAATGAAAGTTGAGAGTCTCAGGGGATAATCTAATTCTAACAGAAGAAAAACACCACCTACCATGAGATAAAGTCACAAGAGTTGGTAACATTGATTACCCGTAGCTACTTTTAACTCATTTTTTAAAATAAATTTGATTTCAAGCTGCCATGTGTCCTTTTAACACAGCAGGGGGCAACTAGGTTACAACAGTTTGGTGCTGTCTGTGTGTGAGAGGACAAAACTGTGTTATATCCAGGTTTAACAAAAAGCAAAAAAGCAAAAATCCTTGCTTAGAATCTGGGCTAAAAAATCATGATCCATAAATATAACACAGTAAATTTGGGTCCATACTGGCAATTCTCAGAGATGTCTTAACCAGTCGGTGTCTGGAGTTCCCCATAATTTGAAAGGACGGGGTGGTGCGGCAGTAAAGATCCAGAGATTCATAGATTATACAGTTAGAATGGACCCAGTGATAATTTAGTCTGACCTCCTGTATAACACCTGCCATAGGACTTCTCTGATTTACTTCCTGTTTGAACTAGAAGTTGAGTTAGGCACCAAAGGTAAAAACTGGGCCCCATTGAAATCAATGGGAGTTTTGCCATTGACTTCAATGGGACCAGGATTTCACCCTTTTAGGCAGAACCAAACCATATTAAAAAAATAGTTTAGTATGGCAAAGCAGCTTAACCCATTAACCCAGTAAATTCCACAGTTCAGGGGTCGGGTGTTATGTGTTTGAATTGTCAGTGCAACTGCTTCCGCCAGATCTGAATTTGTCTCTTAATTTTCAATTCTGAAATGAGATTACAAATGCCTAACATACAAAGCACGTTAGAAAGTGCTATTCTCACTCTGATCTGATTACAGAGGAAAATATTTTATTTACTTGATAAAGTGAGTAAGAAAAAAAAAGTTAAATTTTTTTGCTGGAAGCAGAACAACAATAGTGGTAGAAAAACCCCTAACTCTTTGGAGGTTAAGCATCGATAAGCTTCCAAATATGCAGACACTTTCTGCAGCTTATCCAAAGACTAGAGAAGCAAGTCTAGATGGTTTTTGATAAGAGATTTTTTTACATGAGATTGCCAGTACTTCCGTTTTATTTAAATCGGCTATCACCCGATCCTGCACTCCGTAATCAGGCAAAACTTCCTCTACATTTTTAATTTCCACTGGAAATTCTGTCTGAATATGAATGGCATGACCAGACCAGACTGTAATAAATACTGCCTGATAATAATAATACCTAGCTATTATTTAACGCTTTTCATCAGTAGACCTGAAAGCACTTTGCAAAGGAGGTCAGTATCATTTGCACCTGGGGAAACTGAGGCACGAGGAGGGAAGTACTTGCCCAAGTTCGGCCAGCAGCAAAAACAAGTATATAACCCACCTGTACATGCTCTATCCACTAGGTAATAGAGCCTCCCATATGCACCCCTGGTCTATTTGCTGTAGCCTCTTGTTTTATACTTAGATTTTAGGGCAAGGACTAAGAACATAAGAACGGCCATACTGGGTCAGACCAAAGGTTCTTCTAGCTCAGTATCCTGTCCTCTGACAGTGGCCAATGGCAGGTGCCCCAAAGGGAATGAACGGACTGGTTATCATCAAGCGATCCATGCCCTGTCATCCAATCCCAGCTTCTGGCAAACAGAGGCTAGGGACACTATTCCTGCCCATCCTGGCTAATAGCCATTGATGGACCTATCTTCCATGAATTTATCTAGCTCCCTTTTGAACCTCATTATAGTATTGGCCTTCACAACACCTTCTGGCAAGGAGTTCCAGAGGTTGACAGTGCGTTGCGTGAAAAAATACTTTCTTGTGTTTATTTTAAACTTGCTACCTATTAATTTCATTTGGTGGCCCCTTGTTCTTGTATTATGAGAAGGAGTAAATAACACTTCCTTTTTTACTTTCTATATACCACTTGTGATTTTATAGACCTCTATAAAAGGATACCCACTCCTGCCCTGAGAGGTTGGAAAAGCCCTGCAGAGGGCTGGGGCTGGGCAAGATAAAACCCAGGCTGATTGGGGGAAGTGGCTGCAGCTGGGGCCACGCCCCAAACAGACTCAGATGGCCTGTATAAAGAGGCTGGGAGCCAGGCACTCAACAGTCTCTCTCTGCCTTCAGAGGGAGAAGGGCCTGGCTACAGTGAGCTAGAGACAGTGGAGTAGAGCTCTAGCCTAGAAAGCCCCAGGCTATGGCCTAGTATTAAGCCAAGGGGTATTGGGGGTTGCAAAGGGCAGCCCAGGGCTAGTCTAAGTCTAAACTCTCCTTGCCAGTGATAAATGGCCTATACTGCAGTCTGTGCCAGGGAGCGGGGGCTAGTTGGTGACTAGCAGTGGCCTAGTGCTGAGGCAATGTGGGGATAGTGGGTGGGGTTCCCCCAGGGAGTGGAGACCCAGATCTATGGGGCACTGCCAAGGGGCAGCATCCCAGTAATAGGGGCACTGGGGTCCTGGGAGGGACATGGGGGGGGGGGGGGCAGTACAGAAGAGGACAAGGTGGATTACTGGCTTGCAGAGGGTACTCCAGGACACTGGAAGAGCTAATTCCCTGGATGACCAACAGGAGGTGCTGCAGGGGTGAGTCTGGACCCTTTACACCCCCATTAGTCATCTCTTTTCCAAGCTGAAAAGTCCAGTCTTGTTAATCTCTCCTCATACAGAAGCCATTCTATATCCCTAATCATTTTTGTTGCCCTTTTCTGAACCTTTTCCAATTCATCTTTTTTGAGATGGGGTGACCACATCTGCACACAGTATTCAAGGTGTGGGTGTACCATGGATTTATATAGAGGCAATATGATATTTTCTCTTATTATCTCACCCTTTATGATGGTTTCAGAGTAGCAGCCGTGTTAGTCTGTATCTGCAAAAAGAAGAACAGGAGTACTTGTGGCACCTTAGTCTCTAAGGTGCCACAAGTACTCCTGTTCTTCCCTTTATGATGATTCCCAACATTCTGGTCACTTTTTTGACTGCCGCTGCACATTGAGTGGATGATTTCAGAGAACTATCCACAGTGACTCCAAGATCTTTCTTGAGTGGTACCAGCTAATTTAGACCCCATCATTGTATATGTATAGTTAGGATTATGTTTTCCAATGTGCATTACTTTGCATTTATCAACATTAAATTTCATCTGCCATTTTTGTTACCCAGTTTTGTGAGATCCTTTTGTAGCTCTTTGCAGTCTGCCTGGGACTTAACTATCTTGAGTAGTTTTGTATCATCTGCAAATTTTGCCACCTCACTGTTTACCCCTTTTTCCAGATCGTTTATGAATATGTTAAATAGAACTGGGCCCAGTACTAATCCCTGGAGAACACCACTATTTACCTCTCCATTCTGAAAACTGACCATTTATTCCTACCCTTTGTTTCCTGTCTTTTAACCAGTTAGCAATCCATGAGAGAACCATCCCTCTTATCCCATGACTGCTTACTTTAAGAGCCTTTGGTGAGGGACCTTGTCAAAAGCTTCTGAAAATCTAAATACACTATATCCACTGGATCTCCTTTGTCCGCATGCTTGTTGACCCCCTCAAAGAATTCTGGTAGATTGGTGAAGCATGATTTCCCTTTACAAAAAACATGTTGACAATTTTCCAACAAATTATGTTCATCTATGTGTCTGACTCTCTCTGTTATTTATCTATACAGTGCCTAGCAATGGATTGGGGTCTCTAGCTGCCACTGCACTAGAAATCCACTTCAGTATTTTCACTTCCAGTCGTGGGAAAACAAAGAAAATGGAAATAAAATGTTTACTGAATCTATAGGCACTTTAAAAAAAAAGCTTCCTAATAATTGAAGTTTTGAATGAAAGTTAGATTCCCATCTACCCATCCTAATCAACATTATACTGTATTGAGCATGTAGACAAACAAGTAAATAAAACAAAAGGGACAGATAATTTGGCAACTGCAACTAGATCTGACTTTGCTAAAATGTCACTTGCTGAGTTTTGGCTTTTCCAAGACAAAGCAAAAATCACCCTGGTTTTAGTCTTGTATTTGGATTTGAAAGTTGGGCTGGGAGAGACTTCCTTCAAAGGTGGGTTTTTGGATTGATCCTTAAATTTAAGCATTAATTCACAACCTGTCAGACATCCCAAAGCTCACAACAGTGCAGATGTATGGAATCATCTTGATTGTGTCAGGAATTGAGATTGCTTGGGGGTTGGGATGAGACTGTGAAACAAACCCCTACAAGAGCTAAGGACGCTCAGAAACTTCATCACCTTCCACTCCAAGAGCAAGGTGCACTCCTTTGTCCTGCCTTTTCTATCATAAACACATAGCAGGGTGTACAGAAATAAAATAAACCTACCAAACCAAAACAATACACTGTGCATAATTCTCCCCCCTTTGGGGGGGAGGAGGAAAGAAAGAACTAATGTTAGTCACATTGCTTACTGGACTGCTGGAAAGTGCCCAGCTTTCCGGTGATGAGGACAGTGTAAGAATCTATACAGAATGAACAGAACATTGGAGCAAGCGCACCTTCTCCCCAGCTCGCAAAGGACCCATTGACACACCCAATATCTCTTTTCTGCTAGTGTTCATATCCAAACATAAGTCAGAACAACAAAACTGCTCCTGGAACCTCCCCAGACTACAGCTCCAAGGGGATTTCCCCCTTTTTGCCTTTCAATCCCTCCTGCTTCAGGATCTATGGCCGGATTTTAACTGAACTCCACCTCACAAGCCCAGGACATTCTCCTTGGAGGCCTTTTCCCCCCACCCTGGCACATTCCCATTGCCTCCCCTCCCAGGGAACTTCCTGCTCCCTGAGCAGGCCTCCTGGTTTTTGGCCTGTCTCCCTAGCCCCAGGGACCAAACACTAAGAATGCCATGTCTGCTCTCTCTGCCCATTTCCTGACTAACTCACCTGAGTCACCAAGCCCTCCTGTCTCCCTCCCTGCAAGAGCCAGTCCAATTGGAGGTCAGCTAGCCTCTCAAAGGTGCACTGGCCTCTTCCCTCTTAAAGGGTCAGTGCCACTCTGTGACAAAGAGAGTAGCCATATTATTAAACTATCTAGAAGCATTTGTTTCACATCTTGGAAACTGTGACTTCCAAAGAACAGCATCATTAACTCCACACCTGTGAGCAAACTCATGGCCAAAACCATTTAAAATTTCCTAATCTCCTAAAGGAATTGTTTAACTAAGATTCCTTCTTGGTTAGAAAAACCCTGATTCAATTAAATTTCTAATATTGATATGAGCATGTTATGAGTTACACACACAAATCCAACTTTTCAGCCCCACTCCTGGTGCAAAGTGCCCCTAAAATGTATCTGGTCGTGGGCAAATCATCCCGAAGGAGAATATTCTAGTAGCATACAGCTAGTATAATGGCTCCTTGCAGCCAGCTTGGGAAAAGGGCATGGACAAGGTATCCCTGTTTCATATAATTTTGCCTCAGTTTATCTCTGGTTGCCATGGGCAGCCAGTGCAAGTTAGAGCCCTAACTGACACTCTGGTACCAGACTAGCACACAACCAGCCCAGGAACTTAAAGCCACCTTTGCATCCTCATCCCCACAAGTTCTGCTATGCACTCCTCAGCCCCACCCAATGATCTGGGCCCAGTAGTCTACATATAACCCTGCCTCATACCTGTACATAGAAAATTGCAAGTCTTGGAGAGCTATTCTGGAAATACAGTACACATTCCAGCTCTCTGGAATGATGGTTTTCACAACCATGGACTCAGCATTCAGGTGAGCTGTCAAATGAGCAAAAAGTATGAACTGGTTAAAAATATAATTTTATATCACATTATATATACATATACATTGTGTACACACATACACATACACCGATAGCCACTGATTCCTGAAAGGTGCCACATTCTCAGCTGAAGTAATTCACCATAGGTCCATTGAAATCAATGAAGCTACACCAATTTACACCAGCTAAGGATCTAGCCCAAGAATTTTAAAACAAAGATATGAAAAAGAAGACTATAAAAGTATTCAATGACTGTCAAGGTTACACAGAATGTTGCTGGTAAAGTTATTATCCTTCCATTTTGAATACAGAGAATCCTCTGTTAATGACAAGGTTCTGAGGGCTTGTTTACACTGCCCTGCCATTCATACTACTGGGGTGTGAATAGCAGTGAGCGCCAAAGTACATGCTGCACTGTAAGTCCCCTGTGTGGATGCTGTGCAGGGCCGGTGTAACCACTAGGCAAACTAGGCGGCTGCCTAGGGGGCCAAGATTTGGGGGTGCCAAAAAGTGGTGTCCAGTGTTATGGGAGTCAGCTGAGCGGGGCAGGGTGGGGAGCGAGGCCTCCATAACAAACCCGCCCCTGCAGCGAGGGGCACCACGCGGGACAGTCAGTGGGAGCCTGCGGTGGAGCAAGGAGGCGACAGCGGCTGGATGCAGTGACCAGCGCAGCTGAGGGATGGAGCCATTGGGGAAGGCAGGACACGATCCTGAGCTCAGGTGAGCTTTGCCCTCCAATGCGCTGCGCCTGGGGCCAGGCGCAGCCACCTCCTGGGGCGAAGGAAAGTGAAACTAAACCCTGCAGCATGACCGAGGGGAAAGGGCTGGCATAGGTGCCGCTTCCCCAAACACTGACCCCCTGCAGTGGCACTGTGCCAGTGCAGGGAGCCGGCCCTGATCACCAGGGAGATCCTCACCTGCTCCCTGGGAGAGCCTGGCTCTGCCCTCCTTGCCCCTGGGTCCCCCCCAAAGGGCAAAGTACTCAGAGCCTGGGAATGTTTAGAGACCCTGTGAGCTGGGCGCATTCTCAGCCTCCTCCTTGCTCATAGGTTCCCCCGGGGCAGAAGGGACCATTGTGATCATCTCCTCTGACCCCCTTGTATTAATCTAATGAACAATGCCACATTATGCAGTATTAATTTTTGAAAGTTTATAATAAGCGATGCTCTGGGGGAAGGGGAGGAGGAAGGGGGTGCACAAGGTGGAAGTTTCGCCTAGGGCGCAAAATATCCTTGCACCAGCCCTGATGCTGTGCAAACTAAAAGTTTCCTGCTTCATATTAACATAGTCCTCTTCTGACAGGATTACATTAATATGAACTAGGAACCTTTACATTCATGTCCACAGAGTCCTCATGGGTAGTTACAGTGCAGCAAGCACTTAGGTGTGCACTGCTAGTCATACTCCTTAGCTGGAACTGCAGGGTACTGTAGACGTGCCCTGAGTCTGAGAGCTGAAATCAGTATCATTAGTATATTTAGTATACAATGATGGAAACTAAAGACAGGCTAGAGAAAGTTGCTGAGAGCAAAGGAGCAGCAGAAAAGGAAAATTATCAGAGTTTGCAGGAGGTTGAAACATATCCTGGGGTTCAAATCCTGAAACTGCAGTGCAGATGCAGAGTCTTAAGTTTAAACAGGTTTTTCCACGGCTTTTAGTTACGTTATGTTTTGTAGTTATTTTTCAGAAGTTTCCACATGCATTTACAGAGTAAAAAACAGTTATAGAACCATCTGAACTCTCCAAATAAACCGACCCAACTATTTCAGCAGTCATCATTGCAGATGTGGTATATTTCCCTTGAGTGTTTCAGAGCAATCACCTGGAACAAGAAATAGCTCTTGGAGACTATACAATGTAATGTACTGTATTGGTTAGTGATGTGGTGTGTGGTGTATTTATACATGCCCTAAACTGGACAGAATCAGAGTTGCTCATCTGTGTGCCATAGATCCTCTACTGCTAACGGCAACTCTCATTTACCTCAAAGATAGGAGCCTATGACTTAGGGTTTGAGTTCTCTCCTTACTGCAGCTGTGAAGTGCCAAATGCCCATGCAGTGAAGCATAATAACAATGATATTCCTAGGTGGCCACTGACTTTGTACCATGCCAACCAATGCCAGGTTGGTTTGCTGACAAGTATCTCAATTATAAGGCTGCCAACCCTCCAGGATTGCTCTGGAGTCTCCAGAATTAAAGGCTAATCTTTAGTTAAAGATGATGTCGTGATGAAACCTCCAGGAATACATCCAACCAAAACTGGCAACTCTACTCTATTCCTGGTTAGCCAAAGAATTGCTCACTGGATAGATGGCAGAACACAGTAACTAGTGAACTATTTGTTTTTTTAAAAATGAAGTGGCTTGGTTATAAAAAAAAAAACAACTGTTGTACTAGTACAGGGATTGGCAACCTCTGGCACACGGCCCACCAGGGTAAGCCCCCTGGCAGGCCAGGCCAGTTTGTTTACCTTTCACATCCGCAGTTTCTGCTGATCGTGGCTCCCATTGGCCATGGTTTGCTGCTCCAGGCCAATGGGGGCTGCGGGAAGCGGCGTGGGCAGAGGGATGTGCTGGCCGCGGCTTCCTGCAGCCCCCATTGGCCTGGAGCAGCAAACCACGGCCAGTGGGAGCCGCGATCGGCCCAACCTGTGGACGCAGCAGGCAAACAAACCGGCCCGGCCCGCCAGGGTGCTTACCCGTTGCCAATCCCTGTACTAGTAACAGCTGTAACACTGCCCCCCTTTGCCTTCTTGGGTTATTCAGGAGAAGGCAACTCTCACCTATGTGCCCAGGTGCTTAATGTTGTTGATGGTAAAGGAGATCCTGAGTATCCCTGTGGTAATCTTGGATAAGAGGGAATCCTCTATTCAACTCTCTGCTGCAGTCCTTTTACTTATATAATCTTGGTGGTGACTTCACCTGGCTGGGCCCTGTACACCCTCACAGGAATGCCTTGGGAACCTCCAGGAATAAAGCTGAGCTAATATTTGTAATGGATCTAGCTCAAAAGTACTAATTATAAACAATATACAACCAATATCCTGTTAGATTAGAGTTAACACACCTTTACTTAACAATTTAGAAAAATATAACAGACTGAGATTAATTCAAATGTCACAACCCCACTGTAAGTCAGTAGGGGGCCCTTCAATAAATCAATTACTAAATGCAGTTTACAGTAGTAAATGAAACTTAATCAACTTACATTTAAACTGGCACCATTTACCCCACCCCAAATGTACACTCCTCTGAATGTCAGTGTTCTAAACACTCGCTTTGGCGCACATGAAGATCTTGCAGGTGGGGACAGCACTCTGTTGGTCCAGTAAAACAGTCCAGCCAAGTCAACAAGGGGCAGAGCAACTCTAACTTGAGATACTGCCAAGCTGAACAACCCCTCTGAAGATGGGACTTGTTATAACCAGAGGTCAGTAACTTTGGATCCTAGACAATAAGATCACTTTGTCTCTTCTCAAGTTCAGGGAAATCCCTAAAAGTCTCTTTGCTATCCCCCTTCCCCTGCAAGCACTTTTCCAAACAACATAGTGGGTGGTTACTCAGGATGCCTTCACTCAGCTCTGGACGCAACAACAGTCTCTGCACTGGCTCCAGTGAAGCCCAGCATAGCCTCCATGGCTCCCTGCTTGGTCAAAGACCCAGCATCTTCTCAGCAGCAGCTTCTAACTTTTTATTAGCAGCTCCAGGCTTGGACAGAACTCCACAAAGCAGTCTCCACTCCCTTGGCCATCTGAACAACCCCACCCAGATGGAGCTCATCACATGCTCTACCTGCATCCCCTGGCAGCAGAAGGTGCTTTCTTTCCCAAGGCATCATGGGAGTTGTAGTCTTTGAGGCTGGATTGCAACCCTCAAGTTCCTTCTGACTGGAACACTCCCAATTAAATGCAGAGACCCCTCTATTGCCTACACACTAATTCAGTTACCGAGTCATTGGTGAGGTGGTCTGTACATTTACTGAAATAGAATTGTTTCAGAGTAGCAAAACTGTAGTTGTGGGGGGACTGCATCAGACAGGAATTTGCTATCCAGAAAATGAAGTTACTCTCCCCAGTGTAGCAGAAGCTGTTAAATTAAAGAACATATTAGTTAGTATCTATGATGCAGGAAAAAACAAAAAAACAGAACAGAAGCATAAGTGTTATCATGAGCCTGTCCTGGTGTGGGGGATGGAGAGAAGAGTTGGAGGAATAGACTGGTTTTGAGTTAACGAAACACTTTTCCCCCCTTAATTAAATTATTTTCTAACCGTGATGTGCAATGGAGCTAGTAGCAGAGACTCTGCTTTGATACAAACCAACAAGTGAGACATGATAGGAAAGTATGTTTAGGAAACCTGACATGACAGCCAGTTACCTAGTCTCTATGCTCCACAGATGTACTACTTCACTGGGGAAGAAGAGCATCAGTCTCATACTTCAGCCAGAAGGCAGAGCAGGGCATTTTAGGGAAAGGTTTCACTGCTCCCAAGAAAAAAATCAGAAGCCTTGCCAAGAAAAACTGGATCCGGGACAAAACCCAAAAAGCTTCTCAAAGAAGAAAGTTGGCCTCATGGGCTATAAGTGGAGATTCCTTCCAGATTCCAGACAGAACCTTGGAACAACCGTGTAGGAGACTGTCCCACAGAGAACCCACCAAACTCTTCACACAGAGCATGTTGTATGCTGGGACTAGATTTTAGTCAATGCTGCATGAATACTCAAGGCAGACAATCAATAAAGCTCATTGTTATCAACTCACTATCAAGTCCCCATGCCTTGATTAAATAGCTCCTTGTAATCAGGGACACAGAAAAAAGTATATCTCTTGCAGCAGGAGGGAAGAAAGACAATTAAGAGGATGGATAGAAAGTCTGTTGGGGGGAGGGATCCTGCTGTCGGCACAAAAGAAAAGCAGAGCAATAGTGGCCTCCGCATCAGTCTTCAGAAGTGGGGAGCAAGCCAACAGAGGCCTCCATCTCCATGCCAAAGAGCCCTTGCGTAGCAAAGACTAGTGGTTCATGCCATCTCATGTGTCCTGCTTTTCTATTACTCGTCACTAGAAAAACTTGTCCCCAGCACTTGCCTAAGAATGATCGAACGCTGTCTGCGTCCTTGTGCTATCTTAAAAGGCTGCCACTGACAGCAGCAGAAATTATTGACCTACCTCCAATACAAACTTGGCCGTCATGGAACAGGAGATGTGTAATTCATGCTTTCTAACTGTTCTGCCAGTGATCTCAGTCCTGACCCATGGGAACTAGAATGAAATTAGTGGGCTTCTAATTACTTCTTAATTTAAAGCAAAAGCAATTACAAAAGGGGGCACTACCAAACACCAGTTATACTCGTGGGATCACACACCGAGTACAACAATGGAAACACGAGTTGGACGATTTGTTAGAAATATAAATCTATACACAATGAATGCTGGAATGCCTGAAAAATCAATAATTGATGGAAACAGACATTATAATAGCAAGACATAAGGATTTATTTGTATTATCATAAGACCTTTATTTTAGGATTGTACAGTAAGAAACAATCACAAACATTCAGTCTGTCCTGAAACTTGTGGCTCATGCTCTCAGCATTACAGCTACACTTCTTGTTTTTTAACTAGTGCAGAGACCAATATCATTCTAGCCATTATTTAAAAGTGAATTGGACCAAAGATGCAACCACAAAAAAAGCTTGAGGTACAGGAGGAAATCAGGAGTGAAGATGTATGAGTCCTGCTGCCTCATGGGCTTGTCTTCACTAGAAAATTACATCAAGTCAGCACATGACCTAGAGGAGTCATATTAACTAACACAACAATGACCATGACTTTGCAGTGAGCATAGACAGAGATAAGCCATGATCAACATCATGTTAGCTATCTGTGAGTCAACCCTACTGGGGCCAGGGTTTAACTGTGACTAGCTGACATACTCTTGAACGTGGCTTTGTCCAGTAAAAAGAACAGGAGTACTTGTGGCACCTTAGAGACTAACAAATTTATTAGAGCATAAGCTTTCGTGGACTACAGCCCACTTCTTCGGATGCATTTGTCCAGTGTTATATATAGTGCAAAGGTATGGTCATCATGGTGTTAGTTAACAGGACTCCTTTAACATCTTTTACATTTTCTAGTGAAGACAAGCCAACTGAAGGGGACATCAATAATTTTGTAATAAAGTATGGGGCCAGTTCCCTCAAAAGGGGTGGTTTTTCCTGCAGCAGTTAGTAAGGGAGAAGTGACATCTCCACAGTGCCGTCTGAAGTGACATGTCCACAGATCTATTTGAAGCCCATGTTAATTTCAGCTTGGTCTAGGGAAAAAAAAATTAGAAAACATTACTGGAGATCCTCAGAGGAGGACAGGTACAAGTTAGCATCTCTGAGTCTCAGGTACTAGAACAGGGGTCAGCAACCTTTCAGAAGTGGTGTGCCAAGTCTTCATTTATTCACTCTGATTTAAGGTTTCGCGTGCCAGTAATACATTTTAACAGTTTTAGAAGGTCTCTTTCAATAAGTCTATAATATATAACTAAACTATTGTTGTATGTAAAGTAAATAAGGTTTTTAAAATGTTTAAGAAGCTTCATTAAAAATTGAATTAAAATGCAGAGCCCCCCCGGACTGGTGGCCAGGACCCAGGCAGTGTGAGTGCCACTGAAAATCAGCTCGCGTGCCACCTTTGGCATGAGTGCCATAGGTTGCCTACCCCTGTACTAGAAGTTAGTTAGTCCCATTAATAGAAAAATAATGTGGCATTATTCCTTGAGATATAAAACAGATCACCTTTTGATTTTAAGAATGGATAATTCTGTTTATTTGAAAGAAATAATGACACTTGATCTTTCCTCACCCAAATATGTCTTGGGAGGAAAGTAGATAGCTTTCCCACACATACCAAATCCGCTTTGTTTGAGTGAAGGCAAACTTCCACTTTCTTTCTTCCCCTGTAAGAAATTACACCTGCAAAGACTACAGACTGATATAAGCTCTCAAAAAAGACAAAAATCTATAAGGCCTAATCACATGGCACCAGCTGATGACTGGCGTTGAGACTTGAATTTTTAATTTTAAATTGGTTTAATTAATATTCTTCTGTAGATCGTGTTTCAAAAAAACCACCCAAACAAAACAACAATAACAACCACCACCAAACACACACCACTACACATTTTTCTCTATTTTTTGAATGTATGGAAGAGAAATTCTCTTCCCTCACTTAAATTCTCTTTCTAGAGCTATATTACAGATTTGTACTTTTCCTTTCTAATGTGTTAGTGGAATTTTTCTCCCCAAGTGGGTATATTAAAACTTGCTGTATTTAATAGGCACCTCAGTCTTGTTTTTGTATATGTGTCTGGTTCAAAATTGGCACTGACAGGAAGGTGAGCTTTTATATAGTACAGGGGAATTCAAACTTTTATCACCAGTAACTCTTAGCTCTTACCTGATGTAATTTTAAGGGACAAGGTGAAAACCCATCAGTAGGAAATGTTATTATTCACCTCAAATAGGCAGATTTACCTGTTCTTAAAATCTAAGGTCATCTGTTTCACATTCTATCCACCTTGGACTGATTAGAGCAAATTAGATTCTGCACTAATCAGCTCAAACCATGTGACCAAAATGTGGAAATCATCCATGATTTGCTTTGCTTGCAGTAAATTTTCACATTATTAGCACAGTGTGTGAACAGTTCAAAAATACCTTACCATGACAGGGTCCAGTCTTGCAACCTTTACTCATGTGAGTTGTCCTAACTACTGTGCTTGGTCCCATTGACATCAATGGGACTTCCTGCATGAGTAAGGGTTGATGGATTGGTAGATAGTTTTACAATCTGTCAACAGCATCTTATTGCAGAGCCAGTAAGAGATCATATATTTGCATAGTATTTTTACAGAATCTAGAAACCACTGTTTTAAAAAGATGTACTTGTAGAATAGATGGTTCTTTTGGTAGTTTGATCAACTTTCACACTAGTCTGAGGGATATTTTCCCCTATAAAGAGAAAACAAAATGAACAAAAACTTGTGCCATGTGAATTTTTTTTCCTGCACAAGAGCAAGAAGGACCTGCATGACTCACCTTATCAAAATAGTGGGATCCAGGTAGGAAAAATAATTTCAAGTTTACCAGATCTTACAATCCTGGTTATTGGATCATGGATTTTGAGGAGCATATGTTCAGTGATGAATGGAAAAATCCATCTCTCTCACTCTCTTGAAGAATATAGATTGCTGTGGCTATTGCTTGTAGGATTTAAAATCTTTAATACAGCTGTTTAATTAGAAAGAAGCTAAAAATCCATATTGCACATGTTCCCATATTTGAAAAATTTCTGAAAATTCTGTCATAATTTGTAGGAAATGTTGGTCCCCATTCGGAATTTTGTTTCAAAGTCTCAAGCAGGTCTGAAAACACACAAACGAAGCCTACCTTCAGTCCCATATATTTAATTATTAGGTAAAACTGTAGCATTATGCTTTTTGACACAACCTTACTAATCAAGAAATAACTGAGTCAAAGCTGCTAGTGCATTAAGCATATTCATCTGGGACCAGGTATTACAGGGGTATCTGGTAAGGTATAATTACAGATAACGAATTTCCTAAGGTCACTGGCATGGGCAATAAAGCATCAGCATGAACGTTGCATTTCTTGGCTCTTGTCAGATTGTATCACACAACCTTCTTACTAAGAAAATGAGGTTTAACAAAATTCAGCTTATACCCTATAGTCTCTAAGATATCTGCAAACTGATCCTTGTTATACTGTTCCATCAGTAACCCAGAAAAACTAGGGGCCCTTTTCTTCTTTAAGGGTGGAGGATATATTCTAGCTTCATGCTTCCATGGACTTCCTTCTTTATGGATGAAATTCATGCCCAGGCTGAGAATCAGGGCTATGCATTACTTAAATCCTCAAATGGGGATGAAGCAAGAATTGAGTGATACAGATCTGGTATTTGACCTCTGCACAGGATGAATTTCACTCTAAATGTGGACTGCTGTGTTAGCACGTACCCTTTTCCTATCACAAAACCAGAACCAAATGAATTATCCCCAATTTAGACTTCAACAATATTTTTAGTCACCATAATGTCTCTCTTCCAGAAGTTTTACATGATTCAAGTTCATTTTAATAGCTAGCAATGAAGAAATTACAGTTGTTTCCATTCATACATAGCTCTAATGGGAAAAGCTGGACAATGGCAGCAGTTGCAAGAAAATCTAACTTTTCAGGAAAAGCACCAGTATTTCTACACATGGGTAATTATGCCTGGATTCTGAGCTTTTCCAGAAAAATTAGTTGTCTCCTATGTTGGAGAGGACTAATTGAAAAGTGTGTGTGTGGGGGGGGGGAAATGCTGTCTAGGTATGAAAAAATAAACTGATTGTGATGGTAAGAGTGGATTACATCATGCATTTCCATAGCAACTAAACTTGTAAAATAACAATTATGTTAGCCTAAGTTATTTGAAATAGCTTCCTTGATAATTGATATACAACTCCAGTGGAAAAAAATCAGACTGATAAATAGAAAGATTTGTTCCCTCTATTCAGGGTTGATCCACTATTTATCTCTGCTCTTGATTTTTCCCCATTATACTTTGAACTTTTTTGTAAGAAAGAGATACCCCTTTGTCTCTTTGATAGTATAAAAAGAAATGCTTAAACTTTTTCTATTTTGAAATAGCTCTGCTATTATTTCCTTTATTCAAAGAAATCTTATTACACAGACAGCATTACAACTTATGTAATGTTCAAATATATATAAAAAAATCAGAGAGGGACCCCAAAAGAACATCATCAACAAAAATCTAACTGCTGATGAAATCCCACCAGCAATCCACATCAATGTAACCTCCTATAAAGTTCACTATTCTTCCCAAATAGTACAACATCCTTCCTTATGCAGAGTTAGGTTTCAATTTTCAGGCAAAACAACATTACAAAGCAAACATAGTGAGATATATTTATCAAGTGGGATCAGAATATCCTATTCTTCCTGTTTCTTTCTATGCATATATTCTTGTAATTTTAAAAAATAAATGTATGGACAGATTCTCTAACCTTTACTCACATTAAGTAGAAATTTGCTCTGTGAGTAGGCCCAACTGATTTCAATGTGATTACTCACAGGGTAAGGTGCTACTCAGGGGGAGTAAGGGCAATAGATTCAAACTCATAGAAAAGCGCAGCATTTAAATATTCCTAATAATGTTATGAACTTAGCTTTACAACCAACACATTTTTTACAAGAAATGTGGAAAACATTAACTAAAATTGTGTTGGTCTGTACAATTTTATTCTGTTAAAGACAGGTTTTATGATACATTTAGCTTTTAAAATGACACTAATAGTCTCTGGAGACACATGGTCTTTCCTGCAGCTCAATAATTAAGTCTATTTCAATGTTATTTGGATACGTTGAGACAATTCAGTTACTGTATGTCTGTTCAGTGGCATGTACTATAAGGCCAATGGAAACCACCTAGAGTTACCTAAATAATAAGGTTTAGACAGCTTTAGTCATATACCAACCTTTTCTTTGTTTGGGTTTTTTTTGGGGGGGGGGGGGAGATTTTTTCTTCTCTCTTATTTTTCTTATTTCTACTAGGAAAAAAGTACTCTGAAAACTGTACAGGTCAAAAGTCTGACTTGTTAATCAGCATTATTAATCATAATTTTGTTCTGTTTTTCCTTTCTAGCTCTACTTTTGAAATGTGTTTCTCACTAAATTGTATCAGCAAGGTTTTTAAATTTACATACATACAAGTATGTATGTTGATGCATGAGTTTGAATCTCTGCACATGCCTTTGTGTAAAACATGTACATTTACACCTGAATTTATATATTTATATAATATTGTGTAGTGTTTCCACATTGCAGCTATTTAGTCTACTCATAATCTAATTGTTACTAGATGATAAAAAAGGAGCGAGAAGAAGAAATTAAGTGGACTCTAGATCTAAAAATTTTGCTTAATTTAGACTCCCAAGCCAAAAATGACTCATGAGTAAGATGGAAGTAACGATACAAATTAGCGGTAGAAAATACTACTGACTTTTTGTGGATAAATTAGACACTAGAAAAGCTGGTTGGGAACTTACCATGTAAATGTTTTTTTCAATAGAAAATGCAATTTCTGCAAACCTGAAGTTTTCCCATGGGAAAATTTTGATTCCCCCGTCCCAATGGATTTTCTGTGAGGAAAATCAAAACAAAATATTTTGGTTTGGGTGAGGCCAACCCAAACTCAAGCATTTTGATTTATCAAAACAAGTCAAAATATTTCATATGGGGGCATTTTGTCATTAATCTGTGTTCATCTGACATTGTGTTGTTGTGCCTCATGGAGGCATCATTTGGGTGTCTCATGCCACATTCTTCCCTATGTGCCAGGCATTCTTCCCTATGGTGCATCATGGGCAGTGGCGGAACTAATAGGAGGGCAGGGGGGACTACCCCCTCCCCCCCCCCATACTATTATGTGTATGGGTAGTGCCTTTTTGAAGCACATTATGCACAGAGGCTAGGCATAGGCAAGCTAGGCAGCTGCCTAGGGTGGCACAGCTGTCTAGGGTGACAGATTTTCAGCAAGTTGCGATGTGATCTATCCCTCACTAACCTGCCATAGTGCAGACTAACGGTCCATGTGCACTAAAAACGACCAGATCAAAGTGCATTATCAAACTGTTAATGCATATCTTCAGGGTGCACAAGGTATGCACCCTGCACACAGTAACACATGTGCAGAGGCCTAACCACTGACCATACAGCTGGAGGACCTGGCCTGGTGGGGGCAGCCTGGTGGGAGCCTACAGTGAGGCCTGATCTCCAGCAGGTCTCACCTGGATGAACCCAAGGATGAGGGTATCCCTGCAATGGGCGGTGAGCAAGTAAGTTATACTGTCTGCCCCTCACATTCTGTGCCCTGTCCTATCCCCGCTCCATCTGTCCCTGCCCACCTGAAGTCCTGTCCTCCATTTCACCCCGTGTCCTAAACCCCCTCCCCACCCTACGCTTCCTGGCATCATCTCTCACACCCCATTGCAAAACCTGACTCACTGATCAGGGAAGTCATCTGACCATGGTGCATCGTGTCAGATGTTGCTGGGTCAGGGATCTGAGTGCATAGAGGAGAATGGTAGCATGAGACACTCTATACCAGGGGTAGGCAACCTATGGCACGTGTGCTGAAGGCGGCACACGAGCTGATTTTCAGTGGCACTCACACTGCCGGGGTCCTGGCCACCAGTCCGGGGAGCTCTGCATTTTCATTTAATTTTAAATGAAGCTTCTTAAACATTTGAAAAAAACCTTATTTACTTTACATACAACAATAGTTTGTTTATATATTATAGACTTATAGAAAGAGACCTACTAAAAATGTTAAAATGTATTACTGGCACGTGAAATCTTAAATTAGAGTGAATAAATGAAGACTCGGCACACCACTTCTGAAAGGTTGCCAACCCCTGCTCTATACAATTCCCACAAGACACCACAGTGGCATTTCTGAATTGAAATGTTTTCATTTTCATCCACACAAAAAGTTTTGGTTAATGGGTGTATGATTGTGGGTTTTGTTTGTTTGTTTGTTTGTTTTTTGACACTTTTATCAAAAAAGTTTGTTTGGTCAAAAACTCAATTTTCTGTCAACAAACAGTTTTTATGAAAAATTTTCAACCATACCTACTGGAAACCATGAATGAAGAGATTAAACAACTGCAGATACTAAGCTAGGGAACACTGTGCTTTTACACTTACAGCAGCACTTGTAGTAAGGGGTATGAAGAATGAAGTGTTCAAATTTTGTCAATCCTCTTGCAATCAGAGGCAAATATAATGTACCCCTACATGCTTACACTCATGGAAACATTTATATTTTGATTCAAGGAGGTACAGATTTCTGCTAATAAGTTATTACTGTGCAGAGCAGCATTAAGTTATTTCTCTACTAACTTACTTTAATTTTTCAAGGTAGCTAGCGGTCATTCCCTTCCATGTTAAAACCCAGGGCAAGGAGCTTTAACGCCTTGTGTTCCCCATGCCCATTTCTTGGATTTGCACATTTCCATTTTTAACCATTCTACAATTGGATTCACCGTGGTTGTGCTCCTTTGTATTGCTTTCTCTGAATGTTCCATGGGACTGGGGAGGGGTGACATGCAGTTGTCCTGGACCCATCCTGACTAGTCCACTTCTTCCACTGAACCCACCAAATCTCCTCTCCCTACCACTATATAGGCTGTATATTCACAGAGAGGCCTGTCTGGGTGCTGGGGGAGGTGTGAGAAGGCACCTGATATTTCCATTCCCCTGTCCTTGTCAGCGCAGGTTAATTGGAGGTGCATTATCTGAGTACATGCCGTGGGTACCACTGGCACTCCCAGGATGGGTCTGAAGGCAATATGTATTTTCATTTCCAGATATTCTCCACTAAGTCAGAGGGAGGACAATTTGTAAGCCTACCTCTGCTCTCAGCTCATTCACTGTGGTCCTCAACACAACCAGCTTCCAGCCCTACCCATCCATTATGGATCCCAAACCCACATAGTGTACTCTATGGGATGAAAGGGAGGGTCCTATGGAGGCACTGGTCTCCCTCTCCCCCTCAGAAGTTTCTGTGTGGGAGGTAAGACATCACATGTGGTAGAAATATGTTTTACAGGCACTTTTGTACTAAGTTTTTCACTTTTTTCAACAATAAATGGGGTTTTTGACAAGAAAAATTTTCACAGAAAAATTCAGTTCCATTTAAGTTTTGGTTTTCAACAAAAACTTTTAAATGAAAAAATTCACTGAAATATTTTGAAAGTTTTCAGTAATTTTGGTTTCAAAATTGTGGGAGAAATCCTACAAAACACTCCTTTTTTCAATTTTTGTACCCCTCGAACCTTCCAGTGCAGAAAAACAGAGACAATTTAAAAAGTGATTGAGTTGGATTTTTTCCCCCCACAAAAATTATACAAAAGATTTCACAATAATTATTTTAAATGAAAAATTTCAAAATAATGCATTTAGCATTGTGGGGTTTATTTTGTTTGTTTTTAAGTTTAGAAAAAAAATCTTTAGGCTTCGGTTTTATTAATTTTTCACAAACTATACTAACTTTTATTCAGCCAGCTTTATTTTTCAGTACATAACCAAAGATAGCATATTTTCCTAATATTTCATGTTGGAATGCATCAAGTCTTATGCAGATATAATCTCCCTAGTTAATCAATACACCAGCAACTCTGACAATTCTAGAGGAAAGCCTGAATATTCAATTTATTGAGGCAGAGCAAAGCTATTCTGCAACACTATCCAGTTATGTTAACATGGCAGACATTTTACTTTTCAACAGTAACTCTGTTACAATACACTCAGCCAAATGTTGGTGGAATAAACATTTTTACAGTGATGTTCTGAACCCCTCATTTTCCTGAGGACACCTCATATAATGGTCAAAACTGCATGTACTTCAAAGCTTGGGCACAAGGGAACTGAGTTAATAGTGCTGGGGCAATCTTATCTCAGAAGTGATAAGCTAATGAACAAATTGCCATCTTTTAGTGCTACTGCTAAGGTTTGAAAATGTCATACTAGAAAGATTCAAAAGGTGCCTTTTTTAGATCATACCAATTACCCATCTTTCTGTGGATAAATTAAGAATCCCAGAAGCCAGAAATTCTTGTGGGCTAAATATTTAGGACCAGATTTTCCAAAATGGGTGCTTAAAGTCCTAAATCCTGACTTTGGGCTTGTTTACACATTACAGTAATGCACACATCTTGTTCACTAGCTGGCCTGTGTAGACCCTGCTGACATGCACCAAAAGTTCCGGAGTGCACATTAACCTAATATTGTCGAAACAATCATTTATTTATTTATTTATTTATTTCAAGAGCCCTACATTGCTGCTCACTGGAGAACTTTGAGTGTAAACCAGCATGGTCTACACAGGTCAATTAATATGCAACTGATTGCTGCACTTTACAGTTCCACCCCCATTGCATGCATTACTGCCCCACATGAACAAACTGTTTAAGAACTGTAAGTAATTACCATGATTTTCAAAAGCCTTGAGCACCCGGCAGCTCCCAGTTCTTAGTTCCATTAATTACACATGAAGTCACTGGGAGCTGCCGGGTGCTCAGGGTTCAAAAGAAACAATCAGACTAATTGGTTAGGGTAGCTAAAAAAGGATTTAAAATTATTTATTTATTTGTATCACTGTAGTGCCTAGGAACCTTAGTCCAGGGTCAGAACCCCATTTTGCTAGGCTCTGGACAAACAGAGAACAAAAAGATTAAAGTACCTATTTCTGAAAAGCTTGGTCTCTATTTGTAAATACTGGGGGCTATATTCTGCAATCAAATACACCTAGGCAACCCCATTAACTATACTGAATGTTGAACTTCAGTGAAACCAGTGAGACTATATAATGTAGAATTTGACGCAGTATTTTTACAATATACTATGATGATGACTACAAGCCTCTTTGGCTATAGGGGAAGATGGGTTGTGGAAAGGATATTTAACCTCTGGCATTGTTCAATGACATGTCAGTGGACAGCAGGAATATATAAGAAGGCCTATGGAAGAGCATTTCTTTGGCCTAATACATACAGTCTACTATTCTGCAGCCTGCAAAGGTACATTTTAATTACCACAGTGAAAGTGGATGTAAAATCAATAAGCTGTTTTATTTCTCTCATAGATATGTATAAATACTTACTTTACAGCAAGGTTAAACTGAGTTTTCTATCATTAAATATGAGGATTAATGCAGGCCATTCAAACTGGGTTAGAGCATCAGAGAGTAGAGTAGCCCACAAAGAAGTGAAGCTTACCCAGCATTCCCTGAAATGTTCACTTGTGCTCAGGAAACTATCTTCTGGGTTATTTTGTTATGTCTGTCATCATGCAGGGAGACTGGAAGGTCACATCATATGTAATCGTGTCACAAACAAATGGGACAATCATGCCAGTGTGTATATAATTGTGTTTGTTCCCCTTAAATGCTCCGCTTTAGCTTTTAGCTCATTCTGCATTTGAATTGTATTGGGACATCTCATTTTAATTAAGCCATTCCATGCTCACAGGATGTGCAGAGCCTGATGCGTTGTTGGAGTGCTTCATTTTAAGGAGAGGTGGGTCTGAGCCAGAACCCCTCATCCAAACCCTCCAGCAGGAGAGGGATAGCTCAGTGGTTTGAGCATTAGCCTGCTAAACCCAGGGTTGAGAGTTCAATCCTAGAGGGGCCCATGTAGGAATCTTGGGCAAAAATCTGTCTGGGGATTGGTCCTCCTTTGAGCAGTGAGTTGGGCTAGATGACCACCTGAGGACCATTCCAACCCTGATATTCTATGAATGTGGAAAGTAGGTGCTTAAGAATGTGATCCATAAAACCCAGCATGCCAGGCAGGAAGCCATCTAGACTGGTCAATGGGACAAGAAGGGTATCTCCTAAGCGCCACCCCTCACAGAAAGATTGGCACCTCAGTCAAAGCTGCAGGGAGGTACCTATCTCTGCTTGGGATCCATGAACAGGACCCCTTTCCTGAGTCAGATGGCTTAGACACATAAGTCATTTCTTGTGAGAATGTGCTAGGTGCATCCCATATTCCACACAGAACAGCCAGAGAAAAAGGTGCTGGTGTTATACAGAGGGTGACCAGGTGTCTGTTTTTTGACCAGAACACCCAGTCGAAAAGGGACCCTGGTGGCCAATGGGAGCTGTGGGGGCGGTGGCTGCAGGCGAGAGCAGCACGCAGAGCCACCTGCTGCACCTCCGCCTAGGAGCCAGAAATGCTGGCCACTTCCGGGGCACAGTACGGAGTCAGGACAGGCAGGAAGCATACCTTAGACCGACAGCACTGCTAACTGGGAGCTGCCGGAGATAAGCCTGTGCCCCAACCCCCAGCCCTGAGCCCCCCCAAAAAACTCAGTCTCCTCCTTCAGCCCAAACCCCTCATCCCTGGCCCCACCCCAGAGTCTGCACCCCCAGATGGAGCCCTCACCCCTGCCCCAACCTGAACCCCTCTGCCCCACCCCTCAACCTGGAGCCCCTTCCTGCACCGCAAACCCCTAATCCCCAGCCCCCCCAAAGTCCACATCCCCAGTTAGAGCCCTCACCCCCTTCCACACCTCAATCCCCTGCCCCAGCCAGTGAAAGTGAGTGAGGGTGAGGGAGAGTGAGCCACCGAAGGAGTGGGAATGTAGTGAGTGGGGGGCAGGGCCTTGGGAAAGGGCGAGGCAGGAATGTGGCCTCAGGGAAGGGGTGGGGCTAAGGTGTTCGGTTTTGTGGGATTAGAAAGTTGGCAACCCTAGCTATACACCTTATGACTTTTAGCCCAGTGGTTTCAGCACTCGCCTGGGATGTGAAAACCAGGTTCAGTTCCCCTCTGCCTAAGCAGGAGAAAGGACGTCTCAGGAGAGTATTTAGCCACAGTGGAACGTCTTTAATGGGAAAGACTGAGGAAGCACCATATCAGAATATCCCATAACTCACTGGTTAGAGCACTCTCCTGAGAGGTGTGGGAAAGCCTGATCTGGCAGAGGAGGAAATTGAAACTGTCTCCCACCCATCCCAGGTAAAGGCAGTAACTGCAGTACTAAAAGTTATAAGGTGGGCTGGATCGGCACCGCTGCCATGAGTTAAGTGGATGAATGTCTAACTTCCCCCAGTTTGTGGATCACTCTGGGGCTTAGGGGGGAGGTAGGTGTCCGGACGTGTGCCCACAGGCACAAATATAGGTGCCGAGTGCATTTAGGCAACTACAGGGTTAGGCGGGAGCTGAACAGTTTGTGGATTGCAGTGAAGCCTCAAAATAAGACCTAGGTGCCTAAGTAGATTTGTGGATCTGGGCCTTAGTCTCTCTGTGCCTCAGCTTCCCATCTGTAAAATGGGGATAATAATACTTCCCACCTCACCAGAGTGTAATGAGGATAAATATAATAAAGAGTATAAGCTGCTCAGATACAACAGTGATAGAGGGGGGCATATCAGTATCTTAGACAAACAGCACATGTAAAAAAACTTCTCACATCTGTATTTTAAATGTCCACATATTTAGGTGTTCTGATCTAGCGGGTTGTTTGAATTAACCTCTAATTATTTTAGGGTTGGGATGAGTTTTGTTCCCCCCATCCCTTCTACTCTTATGCATTATAGTGTCTGCATGGCAGTACAATCGGTTCTATAAAAATCTATAATAGAGTTCCTCATGCTTTTTACAGAGTGAATTCTCTATTTTAAAATTTTGTTTTAACTTGGTTTATGCCCAGTTTTCACATATTCCTCATGTATTTCAGAATGATGGCTCTTTGACATGATAGCTGCAGAAAGAGGTATCTGCAATGGTGTGCAGAGGGACATGAACTACAAAACATCTGGCTATGCTGTAACAGGCAGGCAAGAAGTGGAGGCAAGTTTGCCAATAGCAGGATGCTAGTTTTGAATACATTACATGGGAGACTCATCACAGTCTCTTTTCTGTCTAAATTATATGAATATCAGCTTAACATGGGACAGAAGCCCAGTGTGAATAGAGACTTTGATTCAAAATAGAAGAATATCAGAGGCAACATATCATACAAAGGCGGTACAGCAAGTACAAGGATGTTATGATTCTTTAGCCTATTTTTATTACCATCACAGAAGATGAACTGCGTTATAGAGACATATGCATTAAGAAACCAATCCTGCGCCTACTGAAGTCAATGGGAAAAAAACTCATTGAGTTCAATGTTGCAGCATAATGTCTTTAATGAAAAATTATCTTATGTTAAGGCCCACTCTAGCACCCATTTAAGTCAATGGAAGTATTTTGTTTGACTTCAGTAGTAATGAATCTGGTCTTTCATGCAACAGTAAAGTTAAAATATCAAGCATTCAAAAATTGAAAACTTTTGAAAAATTTCTAGAGTCATGTTAGTTTAGCCATATTGCACATCCTGGCTGTTTCAAGTTTAAGCCACAATGGCTGTGATCCCAAAAACATGTTGAGACTGCTCATTTGAGTAAAGGTAAGCATGTGCTCATGTGTTGGCAAGGTAATAATACACTATCATTTTAATTCTGAATTTTAAATATCCTGAAATTATCTTTTTCAAATCTGAATTGTTTTTCTTAATTACTGAGGATAATACAAGCAAGCCAAGTCTGAAGTTTCTGGACTCTGCCATTTTTGAGTTACTATCGCTAGTGCAAAAATTTCCATCAGAACGTATCGGACAGATATGGTTTTTTTTCCTGCTTGTATAATTCCACCTCAATAATGACCGAACTAATTTTGCTCCGACTTAGTGTCAAAATGACTTTTAAAAAGTGAGACAAAGCATGGAAAACATTAACTCCAAAGGAACTTTTTTGAGAAAATTATGGAGAACTGATAAGATGGGGAGATCAGGGAAGATGGAACTCAGTAGCACTCTCTATTGCTACTACACATTTTTCATGATAGAATGATTGCACTGAACACTACTTTCCATCGAGATCTAACCAGCAGGCTTTGGGGGGAGTAATGGTGAAGCAGCTACAATTTCCAGACAAAATATGCGTCCTGAAAACAAAGCCTCCAGTGAATACTCTTATAAAGGAAACAAACCCATCATACACCACTGTATACCCAGATTCTAATCGGAGCTGTGGGGGGAGAAATACATCTTTTAACTTGTATAAGAAAATTGCTCAAAATCATTGATGGGTAAACAGATTAATTCTTGGGTTACAGGACTATTGCCTTTTCCTCTTTTCTCCCTAAACGCCTTTCCCTTACAATGTTGAACTAAGAGTTCTGACTGGAATTAGGGGTCCGGACTCAGAATAAATCAGAGCTCTTGCAAGCACCTTAAGCACTGTGTGATCACTGAACCCCACACAGTTTGTGTCCTGATTGGTTCATTGAAACTTGAGACCACTGTGTGATCTGTATTATGTACTGAAATTGTTCATGGATGCTAGGCGACACTATTGTACACCTATTCTCTTGAAAGCATCATGCAGTTAAATGGTGACATCAGATTAGTGGCTAGGTCAGCCGCCCCAGTCTAAGAGTACCGGCCCTTTGTACACGTTGGCTCATGCTGCATAGTGGACTATGAGTTACATGCAGTATTGCTAGCTTGAATGTCTCTTCTGGGCCTCTTAACCAGCATCATTTACAGTTATCATCTTTTCCTTCTTCCTTCACTAGGCTGAACTCTCGGCTTCCTGATTAAATTGATGATTTTGCACTAAAAAAGCTCCATACATTATAATAATTGGGGCCAAATTCCATATTCCAGTGCATGGTGTGGAACTCTCACTGACTTTATTACACATATTAAAAAGGTGCAAGTTATTGTGTATGATCCAGCTGGGCTCATTCAATATCTGAGTGTTACCCTCTGTTATGGAGTAAACTGTCCCAAGTACTGGAAACACTGGTTCCTCCCTCAGTCCCTGTGACTTTCTGTGGCTTCCAAGCCATCCAGATTGCCCATAGCAGCAGGATAGTTTGGAGTCAAGTTGAGCAGCAACAGCAGCAGAACTAGAAAATAGCAGGTGGTAAGGGCACCAAACACTTTACCATAGAGCTACCAGGGGTCTTCACCCGACTCCCAGGTTTTAAGGTTCTCAATTGGCTGAGAGTTACTCCATGCCTATGACTGCCATGGAAATTTGACCCATTATTGACTATGTTGACTCTAGTGTAAGTCTCCAACAATACAGCAAGGAGAGACGTATGGACATATCTAAGAGAAGAATTTCATCCTAAAGATGTTTCAAATACAACTAGAACACACTAGAAATTTTCCACAACTCCCTCCTCTTCACATCTATGCACTCTTCACTATCATCGAGCTACTCAAAAAGAAAAATTGGCTAATGGCATGAAAGAACCTTGAAGCAGCACTTGCTTATGCCAGCTGGGAATATGGTCACTAGCCTCTTTCTCACTGGGAAGGGAGAAGAGCAGCAGAGACTCCTGGAGACGGAACTGGCACTTGCCGAATTCAGCAGAGGCAGCAGAGCAAGTGAGGAGGGTAGCCTCTCTGATCAACCAGATGCCATATACTATATGGAATAGCAATATTATTCATATTAACATATATAATATTGTTATATACTACCTTTTAGAAAATAAGGGGAAGGGACAAATAAATATTCTGCTCTAATCAAGATTGGAGCTCTTTTGTGCAACATATGTGAAAAGATAGAGCTCTTCAGGGCAAGGACTATCACACACACACACATCCCCCTTGAATAATTTATCAGCAGTGTAGATCGGAGGTAAATCTAAATCCTGAAACTATATTTTGCAGCGCTTAATAGAGAAGAATTGATTACCACTCATGTTAGTCCATAATTTTACAATATTGTTTCAAATTCTTATTTATTTCCTTCTTCGGCTTTGTCTAACCATATGTCTGATATGCTATGACTGTATCTACAGAGATCTTTGTTTCACACAGCTCCACCAGTCTGTACACAGTTTTATCTCAAAGTCCCAACACTGGGCATCTTGCCATCTTGTTCGCTGACTTCATTTTCTCATATATTTTGTTAGGGGTAATTCGCTCTGGAATTTTGCTGTGGATACCATACATTGTAAGGTACAGTCACATAGGAAATTTCCCAATATTCATGATACCAAGTGTTATCAGGCACTGAGGCAGGAAGGGTGATACAAAGAAATGACCAGCATTGTCATTCCACATCTGTCTGCATTAACTTATGAAGAGAACACTAAAACAGTGTATTCTCACATCTACTGTACAACAGAATAGCTTGTGGAAGAGACTTATAATGAAACAAATGTAGTGGGTGTCAGGAGATTTGAAATCACAGCTAAATGTTATTGAACGTTTTTATTTTGGTTCTCCTTTAAATTCCCTGAATACTTTCTATTTTAAAAAGTGCTCACATAGGGCTCGTTAATGGGAAGTGAAGAGACTTCAGCCATATGGATGTAGGTGTATTTCTGAGTGCCAATGCCTGACTTCTCGTGTGGGATTTTGAAGTAGAAACCCAAGCTCCAAAGGTGGAGGGCACAACTCTGCTGGCAATAACTATTTGTGACAAAGAGTGATTACTGGAAGACACAGAATAGTAACAGGATACGCTGTAACAAATTGTAGATGAATTACTAATAACCAAGGAAGAATAAGCAGAGGAGAAAAAGGATGAAGCTCAGTTCAGACATTTTTTTTCTACTTAGGAAGTCAAATTCTTCCTTATTTTATTGAACTGCAGTTATTTATATTGATTTACAGACACTGAGTAAGTTTCCACCCCTAGCTTTGGATGCCTTTTTAGGAGATAAAATTCAATAAAATACAATCAAAATACGCAATCATTTGGCAATACTGGAAATCCATGTGCAATATTTTAATGTGTCAGCTAGGATAGAATGGCAATACATCCCAGCTCGATGGCAGCCCTTTCCCCATACTGATCTCAAAACAATTTAAAGTTCTGGGATAATATTTCCAAAAGTTTCTAAGTTACTGTCAATAAGAACTAAGCTCCTGAGTGCCTAAGTCATTTGAAAATTTACCTCCGATCTACACTGCATCTTCTGTGCGATGCTGACCACACTGCCAGTGCTCAACATATAAAAGGGTGGAATTTTGAAAAGTACTCAGCAGCTCTGGCTCCCATAGAAATCATTGTGAGTTTTACCATTAATTTCCCTAGGAATGGATGTAGACCATTACTGAGCACTTTCAAAAACTCCCACTTTAAAATAACAGTGGTCGCTTCTCTGCTGAGGAGTAGCAGATGTTAGGGCCTTGCAGGTCAATTTCCCACTGTAGAAAAATCAGTGACAGAGTCTGGATATTTTCTTACTCCCACTTATTTTGTTTTTTTTACACTGTACACAAGGCTCTTGGAACAGACAAGGTCACAAGTGGCATGTGCAGGCAAACTCCTATTTCAGGAATCTCAATCCAAACACTAAAGCCAGGTTCCCAGGAAGCAACTCCAGCCCAAGAATTGATTCTAGTTAGAGAGGTTAAGGCAAAGAGCAAACACTCTTGCTGCTTACAACAGCTCCCCCAAAGAGAAGAACCTGTGTCACAAAAAGAATACAGCACTTCCTGAAGGATTGTACAATGCTTGCACACTCAGACCTTACTAAAATATTTTTCCAAAGATTTTTTCTCCCCTTCTTTCATTCTAATCCGTTTTCCCTCCCAGCCACATTCGTTCCTGTACAGTTCCCTAGCCATGAAATTAGAAACACAGTAAAGTGAGAAACACTTCATAGTGAGAAACACAGTAAGGAGCCTGATTCTGACCTCACTTTGCATGGAATTTAGATTATTATAACTCCATTAACTTTAATGGAACTACTCCTGATTTCCAACTGTATGAAGTCAGAATCAAGACCCAGATGCCTCTTGCATGCTCTCCAGCCAGTTTGCTTTGGAAAACCACAGGCAGAATCATAGGATGGTGTGAGAAAGGTGTAAGTGATTTTATCTTTTGAATCTGGTTTCATATTCTGACTTGTATTCAGTCATGAATATGATTGGACCCTGGAATTTACACCGAAAGATTTGAAGATGAATTCCATTTTACAATGCCTTCATATTTAGCCCTTTATATAAAACACAGCCCTTATTCCATTTTAATAAGTGGTGTGTCACCCATGAAAGTTACAGTTGCAGTTTGGTATCAAACCAGCAAGACACTGTTTTTGGATATGTCATGAGAAGCAAAGCTACATCCATAGAGATCTGCCATGTCTCAGTTTTTTGACACGACACACAGTTTTAGCAGGCCCAGTCACACTGCAAAATGTTTCATTTTTCCCAGTCTATATTGCTCCTCTTACCCTTTCACTGGCTGCCAAGCTGGCCTGTAACTGACATCCGACACAGAGGAAGCGGGGCAGGATTTCAGCTGTCAGCTCAATGGTGCAGAAACACCATGGCAAAAAATACAGGAATATAAACTTTTTGTTTTAATAGTGACTTCAAACCCTATCTCGTGGTGGCAAAGTTGTCAGCAGGGACCTTTGCAAGTTTGTTTTGGTCAGGGGGGGTGTTGTTTGTTGTTGTTGTTTTTTTTGAAGGATACCAACCAACTAGCACACCCAGTAAGAATTGTGTAGACAACATTGAAACAGATCACATGTATCTATGTACTTACTTGATAATCATGATAATTTCTTGAGCTATAAAGAAGACAGTAAACTTCAGCAAATTCTGATCTGTAGCTGAACTACGCAGAATACACATAAATAATTCAAGTCACTCTGCAGGGTCTTTAATAAGCATCAAGGTAAATAGGACCAGTTCCACTAGCTCAGCCTCGCACAGATTCAATCTGACCCTCTCGGATCTTTATGGGGAAAATAACTACTATAGAAAAAACAAAACAAAAATATTCAAGGGAGTCAAAGAGGAAAAAAATAACAGAGGTAGACAAAGACAGTAAGAAAGAAAAGAAAAACTATTGAAAGACTGTGCAGACAAGTATGAATCAATTATTCTAAAAAGCAGATGTAAAATGAAGCTGCTTAAACATATAAGGCACTTCTACATTGTATTAAAATAATGCTGAAATTATAGAGCTGTCATTCGCAGACCTGTCGAGGGTGCCTTTCTTACCACGTTATGATTTAGCATTTCTCTTGGAAGGTTGTAGCAATTTTGACATTAGAGTCATTGGACAGGAAAGCCATAAAATGTACATGGAGCACCTCCTCTCTCTTTTTTGTGTGGTCTTATAAAAGGTTCGCCGAGTCAATTATGCCACCAGAAAAAATGAGTGACCCAAAGGGGAAGAATTTGTAAAAGTGCAGGAACACTGGTCTCGAGACAGAGAGAGCAGATTGTGGAACAAATGTAACTGTAAAGATTTAAATAATTTGATGGCACATAATCTAATCTGACATGGCAGCAGGTTATTTTACAAATTGTGAATTGCTCTGCCCACGAGTGTCATAATAAGAGCCTGTTTAAGAGCCAACTAAAAGATATGGATTTTTCTGGAAGTGAATGTTCAAATGACGGAAATGGAAAACAAGGGAGAAGGTGCTTCCCAGTTTGAACGCTTATCAATGTGGCTACTATCCAGCTTCCTATGAAGAATTTCCATTTGGATTCCCTTTATTAAAGCCGGGTGCTAACTAACAACAGTGGATACATCAAATCTAGCAGATAACATGGTGCCACAGTTTAAGTATCTGCTCTTTTCTATATATGTTTCAGATTCGTTTTAATAGGTACTGCACAGCGTGCTGAATCCTTTTTAAAGTAGTTTGAAAACAGGAATTCTTTGAGCCCTTCCAGTTGTTAATGAGCCTGAGGGGAAAAAAGGATCAAGCATGTTTTAGTAGTTATGTAATGGACACACTGCTCTGTGCTGTACATCAGAACCCAGCCGTATTTTATTCAACTTGCAGATTGATCATGGAATGATATAATTCCATGGCCAGTAAAGGCCTCAGCCTACACTGAGTAGCACACCTTGCTTTTGTACTCTGCTAGGTGAGCTCCTTGATTGTCTAGGTATTGTTGTTCAATGAAGAGCTGGTTTACAGATAAAGGTGGCACTGTCAAGAGTTCTGAATAGCTCAGAACTAATTGCTGACCCTAACAGGCCCAATTAGCTGTTACAAGCTCAGCGAGACAGCCCATGGGACCAGTCCTTTCTTACACACACACACACATTGAAACTCTCATTGCACTGGTACCTTGGCTACAAGCTTTGTAGTTACCTTTCAACAGATCAAAGGTTTATTAGGAAGAATGACTGCTGAACCATCTCTAGACGTGAACAGACACACATACACATGCATACGACTAAGAGAGTTGAACTGCAAAATGCTGATGAATTAGAACCAAATGCAATACATTTAAGGGAGGGGAGAAGGAGGTATTTTCTATCAGATTCCCTGATGGTTATACTTTGATGAGATGATCCTAACCATTTAAGTCTAATAAACTCACAAATCATGAACAATGGCTGCGTTAAATCTGTTGTCGCTAGCAGTAACTCTAGAAGCACGGGCTCACAGGCTCTCCGCACAGCATTTGTTTTTATTCACTCAGCCTCTCCATTCCACATCAGCTGCCATCTGGACAAAATTGAGAAATCATGACACCTGCCTGAAGAATAAGATGCTGATCAGATGGAATGAGCTGAGGCTTTATCTTGAGAGCAGAAATGTGAACTGGTGGTAGCACAATCACTTAAAAGGTTTGTAAATTATGTGCCTTCAGAGCAGCATATGGCTCACGTGAAATATGGATTTGTGAACTTTTCACTAAACTTACGGCTCAGATGCCATTATGTTAGCTGCTGTATAAACATGTGTAATAAATAAATAAAACTTTACACACACACATAGTGTAAAGAAGGTACCAATGGCTTCCTTTGCCCTTTTTAATAATAATAATTTGCACTCATATAGCAAAATGTCCATATCGGTTTCATCCAAATATCTCAAAGTGCCTTATGGTACAACTATGTAGGGCCAGTTAAGGGAATCTGGGGCTGTAAGTACATAACAATATGTCGCCCCTGGCAACCATAACCCTTCATCCCCCACACACATACACATTGAGGCAGAGGCAGCAACATGGGTCTTCTTTAGTTAGGGAGCAGCAGAGGTCATCTCTCCTCACCTGGAAAGATAGGTAATTACCCCAGCACAGGGGTAGGTGTGACAGGCACACTGCACTCTTCTATTGTTGCACTCAAGAGACCATTTCAGTGTGGTGCTGGCATGGTCTCCTTGAATAATGGGTTAACACTGCACTGAGGTGCAAGGGATAGTTCATGCTGCTCATAGCTATTGTTTCAGGCTGCCTGCAGGCTCAATCAGACATCACTGCATTTGTAAATCCCAAGTCACATTTTCAAGCTTATCTTTGCAGCCATGAAAGACTAGAGACTTACTTTAAAAAAATGAAAGCTGAGATTCTGACCTTACCTTCTGACCATCATCACTTATGTGACTACAGGAGCTGGGGCCCTAGGCATGGATCTATCCAACCCTGGCTCATTGAGATTGGTAAGTAGTATAGTCCGAGTGCTGCAGATGGGAGAATGGAGGCAAAGAGCGGTCAATGACTTCCCTTCAGAGCCCACAAGAAGTCAGCCCAACGGTGGGAAATAGAACCTAACGTTGCTCTAACCACTGTTGCTTCCATCTGACCTCAAAATAATCATAATAAACACAGGATAAGAATTACTCAACCACCCCAAAAATGAATCCACTTCTGCATACTATAGCTGCACCTCTGTCAATGGGAGGGGTTGTGAAGACTAATTTTTACAACAAATTACTACTTTTAAGTAGGCAGAAATCTATAACTTGAGTGCGAAGTAAGTACAGCATTCCCTTTAATGGGTCAAATGTTTAAAAAGTCCTCTAAACATATAGTATAAAATTTATAAGCAATCATCTGCTTGCACATTCTTTGCTTGTACATTTTTTGTATGTTTGACAACTGCCATCCTGGCCAACACACCAAAGACTGAAACAGGGATGTCCATAAGTTCCTACATGGACTCCTATCTTCTGTGGATTGGGCACAAAGGGGGACCTGCCATAAACACTGACCAATGAGGTACATACTTCCTCTAATCAAAGCAAGTTCATCCCAAGCATCTGAGGTCCACAGCAGTTTGAATCTCAGAAGATACCCCACTTACATGATGCCCGCCATCTTGGCTGACACACCCGGGATTGACTAGGGACCTCCATAGCTAAAAGCATAAGCTTCTTGTGCTGTAATAGATAGTTGTCCTGTGTGGATTGGGCTCCGAGGGAGATTAGTGGGTTATACATGCATATGTCTGTTTGCACATGCAAATATGAATATTGCATGTGTTTCATGCCCATTTTTAGTCATCCTATGGAATATTTGGCTATGTATATTTCTAACGCAATATGGGTGCATTTCCTGGGTACTGCTAACCGAGGGTTGAATCCTAAGAAAAAATGGAATCTTTTATTGCTCTTCCTGACTCCCAATAGCTTCTGTGGTTGTGAAAGTACTTATGGATTACATATTTTTATCTGATTTAGAAAACTTGCTCAGGAGTTATTTGAGGGCTGGCCAAAATTCAACAAAATTAGTCTACCACTACCAGGTCAGTTTCTGATGCTTTATGGCAGCCAGTTTTGTGGTAGGAAACAGGCTCCTGCAGGCTCATCTTTCCACCTGGCTACAAGAAATAGTGACAAATTAGGTGGAGTGGGGGAGGAAGAGAAATATTCCATTTTTAATTGCCTTTTTATTTTCTTTTTATAGCCGTGCTTAAACTGAGAGTTATCAGAAGCCATTCAAAGTCTCTTTCTTTTACCATTTTAAAATATATTCCTCCTAAAGCCAGATGAAAAATATTGTTAATGGGGCTTTGTGACTCCCGCAAAGTCCCCTACAAATTAAGGGACTTTGAAAAAATGTCAGCTGCCCAGTTCCCAGGAAAGAAAAATTAAACAATAAAGGCGTATCGACTTGTTCCTGAGAAGATAAAGTGCTTATGAATGAGACCCTTTCATATGCTCTGGTTTGTGATCAGAGTCCACAATTGCCAAGATTCTCAGAAAGTATCCTGATTAGCAAGAGAAGCTCTGATTAAATGAGTTTTAAGATTTTCTACTGAATCCCCATACTCCCTTCAACCTGCTTTTGTACAATATGCCATCTGGTTTTGTCAGGCCACTATCACTCCCACTTATAACTGGTGCCATAAACACATCACATTCGTGCAGATCAGCTGATTGTGCTAAGTTCAAGAAAGGACACCAGCATAGAGATGACAGCAGCTTCTCTCTGGCTTTGCGCCAGATCCCATGCAGGCATTTTTTGTTGTTGTTCTCCATGACAAAACAAGAGGTTCTTGCCTTCTCTGTAGTACAGCTCCCATCCCACTCTCTTTTGGGGCCTGATACAACTCCCATTGATGTCAGTGGGAGTTTTTCCATTGACTTCAATTGGTGATTTATTAGGTCCTTTCTGCAATATAGGTCTGCTGCTGCTATTACCAGGGCCAATCTCTTTGCTACCTATCGTACTGAGGAAAGTAAACATCATTCTCTCTAGTATTTGCCTAGAATGTAGAGACATGGGTGTCATACTATACATATGATTTGAAATGGACCTCTAGGGTCCTTAGGTTAGAGTTAAGGAAATCCTCATTATTTTTAATACAACTATAAAAAGAGTCTTTTGCAAGTGACTTCCATTATCAACGCACCCAGGATTCTGCTTGCTGTAAGTTGATAGTGATAAGTGAGATCAGGACAACAGCCAAGAAGAAGAAAAAAGGGAATCCTCTGCAAACAACAACATCAACAGTTACCTAAATATAGCAATGAAAGTCCCTAAGGCATAGAAGCTATTAGGCTAACACTGGGAATGTAGGTGGCTCTTCTGACTCCGTTTCTTAGAAAAAATAAGTTAAATTAATTGAAATTGGTTTTAAAAGTATTATTTTACTTTATTTAATGCTTCATTAGTCCAATGTTTATTTCAGGGAAATAGAAATTGGAACTGACTAGTTTCTTCAACTTAAGTCTCAGGTTCTTGTTTCTAGTGACATAAATACAGATATTGCACCAATGAAAATAAGATAAGAGTTTAAAATACCATTCTCCCTCACTTTGTTTTCTTTATGCAGTTCTGGTTTCATAAATACCTCCAACACCCAGCAGGCAACCAAGGGCAGAAGCAGGAACTCTCACTTTTCCATTTCAGCAGCTCAAGCACTGGTTTAAACCATCAGCAGTAAAACAAACATTTTTTTTAATTTAAAAGATGCTTAATTTTCATAAGACAAATTTCACATATTTTGAATTTAAACATTTTTAAAGTTATTTTATAAAACAGACCACATCTTAATTAGCTCAAGTATAATGACTACCCACATTTCAGTCTCTCACCTCATTCCCAACCAATTTTGTGAGTTTCTGTAATATAACTGCACTCCTGGGGTAAAATACACTACAGCCAGCATAAACAGCTGTGAAAGATGGTAGTGGTGGACAGTATTCCAGGAGAAGTTGCTGTGAAGGAAAGTGGTCATGTTCTCCCTGGGACATGGTGTCAGCTGCTATGACCCTGCATAGCAATGCAGCGGATTCGTCCTAGCAACTGGACCAGATGTATCCTACTAATTCAAACCAAGACCATAAAAGCTGTCGGAGTTCCTTAGTATTAGAGACAAGAAGAAGGAATTCCTGTAGCTGCCAACCCTAGAAACTAGCCAGCTCCTGCTGAAGTTTATATGTGCTATAATGTAAAATAACAGCGAAGGGAAAAAAAACAAGAGGACGATATGTGCGGACAACATTCAAATGAGTGAGTCTTAAGTTAGGTGAAAGTTGGAGATACCGTCTGCTGCTGGAACTTCAGTGTTATGAGGGGTTGAGGACAGCCATACAAGTGGGCTTTGCTGCCCAAGAAGGGCCATGGTCAGGGAGGACAGGATGTATTGACTCAGTGTATCCCTAGCCCTCTCTGCCAAACAATTTCTATGGAGCCCCTGATGGATGTTAAAACTGCCACCTATCCACAGAACAGTTGTAGGAGAGTAGCAGTGGAGAGGAGGGGGCACTGGATCAGCATTCACATCGCGTCCCCGCTCAGTACCTGGCTAATCTCTGGGAAGCTAATGATCCAACCTAGCAGCCTGAATTCAGTGAATCCCAGTCACTTGCCAGCCATTACCCCTGACGTGGGGCCGTCCCCTGGCTTTCTACTCATCAGCCTGTCTTTAAGAGTTTTCCAACTCACCGTTGAGGATTTGTCAGCATCCAAACACAACATAATCAGTGGGGAGGATTCCTGCTTTCTCCCAGGGGGAATCTATCCCATACACACACACACACCTTTGCCCAAGATATAAGCACGTAAGCGGTGCATGACACAGTATGAGTAGCCTAAGATTGACTCACCACTCTGTGCACGTGACAAGCATTCCCACATGGACCAAATTGGGCAGATCATTGGTTAAGGACTGGATGATTACCCAATTAAAAAGCAACAGAGGGTCCTGTGGCACCTTTGAGACTAACAGAAGTCTCAATAATTTACCCAATTAAAGCAATTCAGTTCATCAGCTAGGGACAGTTAAAAGAGAGACAGGAAGAAGGAGGGGAAAGAGAAGGCCAGGAAGAAAGGGCTAGAGAAGCCCAGATCTCAGGGAGATGAGATCTCTTCCCCCTCTCACGCTGTGTGTGTGGATTAGGAAAAAGTCTTGTGTTTTGGGGGACAAACACTTATACAGCACACTGTAAATAAAGCGCATGGTGTTCAACTTGCCACGGGAGAACGTGAGGACTGTTTGCAGCAAGGTGAAGGAGGCCCATCCTGTGACAAGGCGCAGTTTTGATCTTCTGAACCAATAGGAGTGAATCTGGCCCTAAAATGATGCATGTAAAATTAATCATTAAAGATGGCCTGGTGCTTTTGTAACAGGTCATGCCATCTAACGAATGATCAGAGAAGAAAACATTTTCTAAGCCTCAATTAAAGCAAAAGACTTAGAGGTGCCTCAAGAGCTTTGCTATAGATTTTTTTTAAAAAGAGGGGGCTTCCCCCACCACTATCCCTTAAGACATCCAACCTCCCTCTCTCCACTGTTCCCGTAAGAAGGACTGAATGTACACCACAGCAACACTGGCCAAATTCTAAAGAGGTATTTAAGAAAATACTGGACTATATATAAAAGGCATGGACAAGCTGTATAGGTTTACATAATGTTAATGTAGACAAATGACATGAACAACATATCTAGCTGCAATTTAATTAGATCAATATGATTAGCGGTGCTATATTACACTATCTAGACTTAGCCTTGCAAAGCATGCTGCTTAAAAATGGTTTACAGCCCTAAAACATTGTAGTAGCACATGCTGTTTCAATGCTATCATGCATCACTAACACAGCATTAATAGTGGGAGTTTATAGGACACTCAAGAGACACATAAAATATTACCCTTGCAGAGGAAAATTTTGACAATGTAGCCTGCAAAATTATTTCAACTGTCAAAAAGAGCTTACTGGAAATTAATTCCAAACTGTGCAGCATGGTCGTGATTACATAGCAAGTTAATTTAACCAATGGTTACAGGAGTTGACATAATGAACAAAGCAGAGCAAGGTAGCATGGTTTACCAATGAGTATTGCACTTGAAGTCCTGCATAAGTTTCATATACATATATACATGGATGGGCTGTTTAATTGTTGCATTATCTACTTCAACATGGGCTAGATGTCATGTTTGATGAAAGGTTATATGATTTTTTTTAATGGCACGTGACTTTGCTTCTAATAAGAATATGGGACTGCACAGAGACACCTTTTCCCAATGTGGTAAAAAAATACCCACTTCCATCTGCTGTTGTGCCCATTCCACTTGGGCTCATAGCTGACCATAGTAATCCATGAATTTGTAATATCTAGGCTCAACTTCTGTGATTTTCTGGATCTAGCAATGAAGCCCCAGGCCCTGAAAGAAACTCCAGCTAGTTCAGCATGCAGCAGCATCCCAAGCTTAGCGAAATAAGTCATCAGGAATATGTCATTCTGAATTGTCACTGTCTGAGGTGGCTTTCCTCTGACGAGAGAATCCATTTTTAAACTAACCCAGCCAGAATCTTAAAGCAAGATTTGAACCAAATTCTAGGAGGGGAAAGCCTAGGACACTAACCCACTGTGCCCATTCTCTCTTTGCATTTATAAACTTTTTAAAATTGAACATGATGCTCATGATGGTGGATTAATGGCTCTGGTGACTGAAATCCTTCTTTTATATACAGTATATAGCCATGAGTAGGCAGAAATGCAGAATTTTGAACACTACCTGACCAGGGCTGCTGGAACAATTTTTATAGTGGGGGTGCTGAGACCCATTGAATCGAACTGTAAACGATGGAAATCACTTCAAGCCAGGGGGTGCAGCTTGGGGTTTAGAAAAATATGATGGCGTGGGGTTTAGAAAAATATATCTAACATTTAAAATCTTACGGTCTTTGTGAAGTCAATGAATGAGTTTCCATATGAAAGCTCTTTAAGTTTTTATTTTGATGATGTTTTTCGCTCCAGTAGTAGCATAGCTTGAATGTGTCTGTGTGAGATGGTTGTGACAATATCCAGAAGATAGCCATATTATTTTTTGCTACTAGTAAAGGTATTATGCTCTTAGTAAAGGACCATCGGAGGTTAAATTAAATTTGGAGCAAAAGATATTTGTGTTTCATTTATGTGGATTATGAATGTTGCCATTCTACTTTTAAAATGACTGATTTAGGACTTTCCACAACATACCCATTTTTATTTCATATTACAGTGTATACAACACACACTCCCTGACAATTAGAGGACAAATTTGTCTGAAATGAAGCAATTCTTTGAGGATTTAATTATAACTCATGTAGCACATTAAAGAAAAATCAATGTATATTTCATATGAATAATTATCTTGGATATTAAGAGCTCAAATTTCATTCCGAACAGAATAATCCCATTCCAAAATTCAACTTTTGAGTTTAGTAAATTTTAACATGGTCTTTTCTAAAACTGTCTAATTTAAGAATAAACTCGCATGATAAAGATACCACATTCCTTTTAAAACTGTATTTGAAATAGTCCTTATCTACTGTAGAATCCGTTCATTTGATGTTTAGACCAAAGATTCCCTTGCTAGTGGTATATCTATTCATAGAAATGAAAAAGGGATGATCCTTGCAGATGGCATAATTACTGAAGTCCCAGGACATATATGATATTCGGACCTTGAAAAGCTTCACCTAGAGTTAGGGATCTGTTCTCATCTTTCAATTCCTGTCAAATGACTGGACTGAGGTCATTGAGTAGTTCACAGAATAGTCACTGGGGAAGGAAAAAACATTTGTCAGCCCCATGCTGAATCGAATGAGGTTTTTGTCCCAGGTATTTATCATAAATTTTAGCATGTAGGCTTTCCTGGTTAATCTTTGTTCCTTATGGTACCACACATCAAGTACAGGAATACCCTTTGTCAGTTCTGCATCTATCATTTTAGGTATTATACCTTTGTGTTCAGTGATCCAAGGTACAATAGACTGAAGGTGTACTGCTAAAAGTGTAAACATTGTGAAGTGCCAAAACACCTTTTTCTGATGGTAATTGCAAGACTGAGAAACAATCCCTGGGTCTTTTAGTTGCCCAGACAAGGGAGAACATGAAAATGTTCAAATAAAAAGTTGTGGCAGAAACAAAGAAGGATCTTGAAACCCATAAACAAAATATGGGACGTATGTCATCTTGATTGAATTGTTCTTCCAATCAAAGTCAAAGGGAAGATAGAGCATCCAATAAATAATGATGTCTCTAGTCAGAGAAGTGACACTTTTTAAAATAGTATTTGGTTTTTAGTTTTATGTATAGTTATCCTTAAGTACCTAATAGAATCTTATTTTAATATCATTTCCTTGTTGAAGTAGGATCAGCAATCATATACTCAATGTTAAGTCATTCATTTTTATCCCCATTAACTGAGAGTAATGTAAAACTGATTTATTGTTTGTAGGATTATGGGCAGATGATTGGGATTATAGGAGCAAATCAATATGTCATCTGCATAGAATAAAATGAAATTTGTGGCATTTCTGATTTTTATTCCTTGAAGCAACTCTTGGTTGCTGAAAAATTAGTCTAGGGGTTCAATTACAATTGCAAAAAGAAAAGGGAATAATGGACAGCACTGCCTAGTTCCCCAGTGTCATTTCAAAAAGGGCGAGTTTAAATTGCTAGTATGTACAAACCTGAACAGTACATTATACAAGATTTTAATCCAATTTTTATGAAGGTCTTTCCAAAGTTGAGGGGGGTTTTTTTAGATCAGTCAACAAGTATTTTCATTCTAATGAATCTAAAGGTTTTCCCAAGTCAATTGACTGGACAAATCTAGAGTTATCAAATTCTTGTGGTGAATAAACACAGAAAAGTCTTCTTAAATTATCAGCAGTGGAGCAGCGTGGAAGAAAAATCTTGATTGATCTATGTGGACAATGTCTCCTATTACTATTAGGAATCTTTTGATCTGAAGTGCAGCGGTGTCTCACAAGGCCTATGCACCACTTTAGTCCCCCAGAAAATCTACACTAAAGGCTTAAAGAGAACGTAAGTGGGGGGGGGGGGCTCTGCACACAAACACCTTTCACCTCAGTGAGTAAAAAAAGACAAAAGGTTTAAGATCAGTGGACAGAGCTATGGGTCTATAGGAGGAACAGTTTATTAGGATTGCCCAGTAGTGCAATAGCACTTTCACAGAATGAATTGAGCAGTTTTGGCGGTTCAGATGCATGCTTAAACACTGCTAATAATAGTTCTGCAACTAAACTTATGCTTTCTCCATGAGTGTTTACTGGTAGACTATCTGAGCACATTATTTTGCCTGATCCTAGACTTTTAAGAGCTTTTGGTATGTCTTGATAAATGTAAGGTTACACATGGATCAATCTGGTGAAAGTTTCAATAAAATGCTTTTATTTATGAACTCGATCTCTGGATTTGAAGGCATCTTGGAAGATTAGTGTGTCTGACACAACTCTGAAACTGTTATTTATGATTTCTGGATCATATGTCAAAGTTTGAGCTTTAGCTTTTACAGTTGGCATGTGGAGCCCTGATGTGCGGTGCTCACTTTGGTCTTCCCTGACTAAAAGAGAGGTTGCTGCATATTGTGCCAGTTCCCACATGCTATTCACTACTGACCCCAGGCAGAGTACACTGAGGTGATGTAACACAGAGGAAAATAATTTGTGGTCACTGCTATTAGGTCATCTTTCAAGAGGAATGAGTATACTCTCCTAACTAGCCAAAGCTGGAAGACGCCTTTTCCCACCACTGTTCCCATATGCATATCTATGAGTAAAAAACAGTCCAACAGAACCTTAAGTCTGTGCATCAAATTGATAATTGATGGGCAAAGCCTTTTATAAAAGGTGAGTTCCTTGAAATATTCCCTTTCCCTGCCAGCATCACTTTGTCTTACCCAGAAAGAGCTGGATGAAGCTTCTTTTCATCCATGTGCTTATTTCTCTCAGGTATTGGGACATCTGGGTGATTACATTGACTGCATCTGCAAAAACAGACATGCAGCTGTATACTTGTATCACTGGTGATAGATCTCCCAAATATGTTGAAAAAAATAGAAGCTAGGATTAAAACTTGCATATCTCACAGGAGAGAGCTCTCTGTTATCTGTCCAAGAGGAATGAGCAAAGCTGATCATCCAGTCCTCCTCAGTCTTGTAAGTGAATCAGCAGCACCTTGGGGTTGGTGTTGTCGAAGGCTGCTGAGAGATTCAATAGCACTAACACACAGGTTTTCCCTCTGTCAGCTGTTATAAAGAGTTCATCTACCAATATCATTAGACTTGTCTCCATACTATATTCCCAGTCTGAAACCTGATTATGAAGAGTTTAGGATGCTGGCAGAGAGCTGGAGTTACCCTAGACACTACTTGGCCAGTAATTTTGCTGAGAAATAGGAGTATGGATATTTTAAATGTTCATGTTTCACAAACCTGTTGATAGATGACAGAAAGAGGTCTGAAAAGCTTTGCGAGCTATAGCTTTCAATCATTTCCCGGTTTAGCTGTAATGTAAACTCAATTATTTCAAACTTTAGGTCTCCTGTTAGGGTTTCAACCTCAGAACCTAAATCTTTGAAAAATGCCTTTATTTCTCTGTGGATGGTCAGACTAAAAGAAGATCTTGCTGCTGGACATCTCTCTCTCTCTCTCTCTTTTTAATTCTTTGTTAAGCACTGAGTTTGTTCTTGGTCCTGTATAAGACACAAAAAAAGAAAAGACAGTGCCTGCCTGGTGGTCTTACACTGTAAATATTTTCCAGGAGGATACAAAAGAATGGAAAGTAGGACAGCAGCTTTGTTATGCATAATAGTTATTATGAGGAAAGAGAAATGATGATGCATTGTTTGCTACAGTGGTGACACACACAGTAGTAATTGCACAGTTAGCATGGGAATTATCCCAAGATCTTGTGGATGTTGTAATAAATCTCACAAGATCTCATGTGTTAACTACCCAAATGCTATATGTTACAACTGCACATTGAGAAATGGGCAAGTAAGTTCACAAATCTGAGAAAAGCTCGCCTTAATATAGCATATGATGAGAGCCCGGTAAGATGCTGGAATCTTTAAATTGGTTATCATGTACTGATGTCCCAAATTGAAATATGAAATCAGCACAAAGACAGAAAGTCCAAGAGAAACTCTAATTAAATACAAAAGGGTGCTGGAAGACTAATTTAGCTCTGCTATACCACAATACCACATATAACTAAGGATGTAGTCATAACCAAGGTACTAAAATGCTGTACGCAGATATTAACTGACAGCCATGCTGTAAGCACAAATGTATGAGGAAGCACTAGAAGTATGTTATATGAGCAATTAGAATAGAGCAGTAGCTGAATCTTACTTTTATTAACATTAATATCATTGACTAAACCAGGGAGATCACCCTCATCAATAGCTCTCGTTTGGGAAGGGAAAAAATTAGCTGAAGGCTTATGGTTATGATTTGATTGAAGATTTTAGACTACTGAAAATCTATTTGGTAATTAGCTGAGGACTAAAGGGAACATTTTATCATGAAGCGAGGTCTGAGTGAGTTATTTGTTGGGCTAAAGAGCCAAAGTCCCATCGTGTTAGTGCTCTCATCTACCTATGGCGAATACAGGAATCTTGACTTCTCAGCAATGGTCAATAATCAAATGTGAAAAACCAGTCACAGTAATATTTTCTGAATTACAAAGCTTTTAATGTATTGTTTCAAAATAACTGAAAATACATTTAGAAAACTACATCAATGGGAATGAAATTCTCATTTAGAAACTTTCCTGCTCAGCAAAAAGAAGAACAGGAGTACTTGTGGCACCTTAGAGACTAACAAATTTATTAGAGCATAAGCTTTCGTGGACTACAGCCCACTTCTTCGGATGCATATTTTCCTGCTCAGGGAAGTCTAAACACAAATATGTCAAATGGCTCTTTTTAATGGTCTCCTAATGTATTATCAGTACCTATGTAAATAATACCAGGGTCCAAATCTACACTGCTTTATTTGCTCTGTTTCTTTGTTTTGATTCCAAGGCTGATTTTACATATAGTCGGTGAAGAGGAGTCATGGGGGAAATTGGAAAAGAGTTTGTATAGAACACGAGGCTTTTCCCTCATGGATAGTGTACACCATTGATGGATATGCACAGAAAGCTTCTAGCATCCTCTCTGTAAAGAGGGCATTGCCATGAAAATTTGCTAGATAAGAAGTGCAATTTCAGGGACTATGATCTTGACATGCAGTTTCCAAACAAACTGGCAAGGAGACGCTGCATAGTCATGTACAGCAGATAGCTTTTCAGTGGGTATAATCTGTCCATTTCTACAGCAGCAACAAACTACAGACAGGAAGAGAACACCCTGTTATTTCTCCCAACATGAACTATATCCAAATATTTTGACACAACCTCACAAAAGCGAGAAGATCATAGCATTAAACCTCCAGTACATACTAAACAAGGCACAGTCTCCAGCCAGTGAGGTGGTTTCTATAGAACTCATGGAACTACATGGTTTTTGTTCACAGTGTTTCTGGTTCATGTGTGTTTGTACCTAATTTTCAGATTTAAATGAACACAGAAAAACAGAATGAGAAAGCATAATCATGATGCAGTATTTGTATCAGAGTAGTGCCCTGAGTTATCAAAAGGATTTGGGATCCCATTGTCTGGGGTCTTTATACAAACACATATGGATCATTAGCCCAAATAATCGAACAAACCTGACCTGCCTTCATAAATGAGTCCTTTGTTTCAATCCTTGCAGTGAAATATTTAATCACCTGAACGACATCTTTCCTTAAAAGTGATCAGATCACACCAATAAAGCAATACCTGATTGGCAGAATGGAAGAGGACACAGCATTTGGAAGATTTGTTGCCAATATGGAATTGCAATGTGCTCCCTGAAAGGAGAGGGAAAGATTATGAGTTGATTAGCTGATAAGCCACATGGGGGGAGAAGGGGGTGATTTGAGGCAATTGTAAAGCAGTTCAGTATGTAACTAATAACAATATTAATTACAATTGATTCTTTTAAATATTGGGAAGCCCCAAGCATGAAAGATCGATATTACAAAAATCTAAGGCAAAAACTGTCAGATGATCATTAATTTGGGGTTTCCAATTTGCGATATCTTGGGTCTGATTCTCAAAGGCCTAGAGCACCCATAACTGAAATTGAAGTCCATGGCAGCTCAGCAGCTCCGAAAATGAGGCCCAATAAGACCAGATTTGGGCACGTAAAAATGGAGGCACCCAAATGGACACAACTTTTGAAAGTTTAGCTGTTTATGAATAAATATATCACCCACAGAACTTGTGTGTGAAGGCAATTCCACTCCAGGAACCATGACCAAGGGACAAAACAAGAGAATCAGAAAGAGCTCAAGAAACAAATTCTGTGTCAAGAAGGAAGCTTCCAAAAAGAGCATGCAGCAAATTTAAGAATGGCTTTAAAGTATGTATTAGGAAAACTAGAAATAGTTCCCTGACCTTATTGTTTAAAAAAAATGATTTTTTTTAAAAAGATAAATACTGGTAAAGCCTTTTTTTTCTAAATTGCAAAAAATCCCATATCACTGAAAAATGTGCAACTAACTTGATCAATTTAATTGGGATTAAGGGGAAAAATCGTGGTGAATATAGCAGACGAAACTGCTAGTGTCACACCATATCAATTTAATGACTGACTAAATCTCATTCTTAAAAAAAAAAAAAACCTGAATGAATAATGACACAAATCATTCTTGAGAACATGTTCCTTCTCATGAGCAATTCTTACATTTGTATCATACAATGTTACACAAACTAGTTCAGATTAAAATCCCAAAACTTGAACTTCTTGGATTGATCCCAGCTGGCAGTTTATTTCGGCGATGTTAATCAGATCTGATTCAAAATGTCATGAGAAGAACTTGTTTTTTTAAATAATAACCATACATAGCAATGTAAACATCTCTTCTGAGGATGATTCAATCAACAGTAGCCATGGTCGCCCAGTGCATCTAGCTCTGTTATAGGCTGAACTGTAATTTGAGTCAGTGAACTAGCCTATTCAGACTGAACTCTTCCAGAGTTGATTTCCACTGTTCCTTCTGCAATTAGTATTTTCCCCCTTCTTAAAGTGCCCAGTGAGATATAAATAAAAGGAATTGCCACCAACAATGGTGGCCTCAATTTCACCTTTAAATCTACTATCACAAGTCATTGCTCATGTCTTAAACTTAAAAAAAAATGACATTAGTTACCAACCCCCCATAACATAAAAAAAATGGAATTTTGAATATGTCATTTGTCTATCTAGCAGATGTGACCCATGGGACAAAACTTTATATTATTTATTATTGGTTAGCTCACTTCAGTGTTCTTCCGGACAAAGGTGTAAAAGGAAAGACCAACTTTTCACATTTCCCCCCCTACTATTCCAGCCTCTTCTGGATGAAATGAAATCTATAACTGTGGGAAGGAAGTGTCAGCACTGAGATGGAATTTATGCTAAAAGCTTCTCTTTCAGAGTACTTGTGCTCTTGATTAGAAGTTGTTATACCATCATCAGGTTAACTAATTAAGGAAAGGAATATGTTACAGTAATATCATTAAATTAGAATCTTAGCTCATAAAGAGATTTTAGTTGTATATAGCTCAAACAGAAAATTTTCAGCCAAAAATCTGAAATATTCCCATTTAGAAATGCTGCCATTTTGCCTCAGAACTTACAGTTTGGGTGCTTCATGCTCCCATTCTCCTCTATAGGCCGGGTTCCCCAGTCAGTCTACATCTCCCATGATGCACCATGGTCTCCCCTCTTGGAGAGGGAAGGCAGAGCATCCTAGGTGAGACTGTTGCAACATTGGAGATGTAGTGAGGCCATAGAGTCTGGCCCATAGAAGAGACTGGAGACATGAGGCAACTAAACTACTATTCCCATAAGACACTTCATCAGTGTTTCTAAATTCATATATTTTGGCTTTTGGCAAAAATATTTCAATTTTTTCTGGGTGTTCATGTTTTGACAAAAAAAATATTTTCAGAAAAAAAGTATTTAGTCAAAAACCCAATTTTCCATAAAAAAAAAAAAGAGAGTTTACCTGGAAAGTTTGACAATCCCTAGCCATAATCTTTAAATACCCAGTCTGATGGCTACAATAAGCATAAATTATGCAGGTATAAACATTTATAGGAAAGACAAAAGGAATTCAGCAGCACATCATATGGAAAGGTTCATATATCTTCAGAGACTTTCAAGAAAATCTCCAAGGGGATCTCAGAACTACTCCAAATGGAAAAGGCAGAGACATAGTTTTTGTATTGTTTCATTTTTTAGAACAAATTAAATCACAGAATCCATCCTTTACGTGTCTTTATATAAAGTCGTGAAGGGTAAAGAACAAAGGTTTCATCACTGTCAGCTTGAATATACAGCTTGTGGGTTTTTTCTCTCAGCTTTAAGAATAGTTGTGGGGGGAGGTAAGATATTAAAAAAAGACAAATCTAGAAAAAAAATACAGGCAACTGACTGAGGCCTGAACTAGACAGTTAGAAGAATAGAAGAGGACCTTTTCTAGACCTTCTGGCTGACAAATACCCTGAAATTTTATCATCTACTTCTTACACATATTTTAAAAAGTACCTTTTTCATTCTTCAGCCTGCAAGCCAATCCAAGTACTGTTTATTTCGAATTGCTGACAATAGAGCTTTAAAATATTTTCTAAATAGATATAAAATCTAAAAGCCCATGTTTTTAAATACAGTTAGCCCTCAGTGCATATCAAATTTACAATTCCATTTAGTTTCTCTAAAAAAAAAAAAAAATCAAACCAACAGTCTTCTGTGTCCCAATTTTGGGTCAATCTAAACCACATTCCATAGATTATTTTGAACGCGACACATTAAATCACTCTAATGAGCTGTTTCGATTCCCACCTCAGTGCAAGGTCATTATGTGTGAGACCATATCTTTATGCATTTTCTCCACTATTTCATATCGCAGTTGTCAAAAAAGACTTTGATGGTTTTCCATTGTAAAAAGGTGTGACAACTGCTCCTTCAGGCAGATTTAAAGGAACACATTTGGGCTGAGGCTAAGGAACTCATGAGTGCTAATCCAGATTCTCACACCAACTCGATGGGTGGCTTTAGCAGAGTCACTTGAACTCTCTTCCTTAGTTACTGCAAGATGGGGATAAGACATGTAACTCACCGAAGCACTGAAAGGGTTAATGTTTGTCCAGCGGCACTTCTTGGTATTATTAACGTGGCAGATTATCGCCTCACATAATGCTGTGAAGCAGGTGTCCAGGTAAACGGGTAAGCAGGTTGCCATTTAAACTCCTGTACTCAGTGGGATTAAATGCTAACGGTGGGAGACAGCCAGGACTGCAAACAGCACAGTTCACCCTTGCACTCCCCCAATCGTGGAGTTGCTGCTTTCAGGTCCAGTCCACTGGTATAAGTTAGAACAGCCTGAGGATCAGCTATGCCCCATATCGCCTTTCCCCTAGTCACAATGCCCTATGCTAACTGCAAGTAAGGTAGTGCTATCAAAACCTCTTGAAGGATCCCGTTGCCCTCCATTTGCCAGATATGCTGGGTTTTCAGCCAGAATCTATTGGCAGTGCAACAAAAGACACCACACAGTGCCAGAGAATCTGGCTGAATATGTGTGCATCTAGTTTACTCTAATAATACCTCTGAAGAAGGTAAATAGTTAGGGTGTCACCAGTACACTAGCAGGCAATGATATGTTCTGGGGAGACTATTGAACAAGGTTGGTCATAAATCATATCCACAAGATAAAGACACAGTAGAGTCTCACACAATGACACTGCCAATGTCACAGGAGTGATACCAGAATCATTTTTTGCATTCACCAGTCAGAGAAACCTTTGGATATTTCAGTGTCTGAGTATTCTGAGTAAAAATGTAAAAGCGCCATTTCCCCTCAATACATAGATATCTGAGCAAATCTACATTCAAATCACTAGGAAACATTATAATATCAGGAATAATTTCTGCACAGATTTTTGGCTAGCATCAGGGTACTTCTCTTTAAAGACATTTTCTGTCTATTGCTGGCTGCTCATTGCTTCATAACACTTGACAAATTCTCAGTTCTTAAAAGCACTGGTAAATGTTTTGTGAATTGCTTCATTTTATCAGGGAGTTCTCAGTACTTCACCCTGATAGCCAGTGTAGTTTTGTCTTCCATTCCTTGCTTATCTTTATTTTTATGTATTTCCAACATGTAAAAGCTGACATGTTCCCCACCCCCACTTTCAACCATCAAAAGAGATTTACCATCTGTAAGCTGGAAATTCCCACAGCCAGGAGAATTTCTTGGGCTTTCTATTGGGGAGTGGGAAAAGGAGGGGTGGTTAGGAACCCTTATAAAACCAATGTTTAAAAAATATATGGACAGCAGAGTAATTTGAGATTGTGTGTGTGCACACGCGCATTCGTGCATGCGCTCACACACACACACACACACACACAACTGTTGTGAATTCATAGTCAAAGTGGCAAAACAGGATTACCAAGGCAGCTATTATATGATCACACCTCAAAATTACAATACCATATATACTGAATAATCATTCAAGAGGCCAGAAATAATATATTAAAAAAGAGAACGGGGGGAGGGGAGGGATTTTTAGGTAGTAAAGTTCACAAAATTATATGGTGGGAAACCAGCTAAGATAGAAATCTAAAATTACAGATCTGCTTAGAATACTAATTCCCACAGCTGCAAGAATCGGGCCAGGCATGAGTACCTTGTTTGGAATATTTTCCTTGATAAGTTCTATTAAAAATGAGATACTGTACTGTAAATATAGGATCATGTGTTCAAGCATTTTGTCAGCACTCCTGGCTCCTGGTTCATTCCCAAAAGCACAATATACTGGATATTATACCAAGACTGTACCGTACACGTTTCCATCACTCAGAATTGCTACCTTTTAAACTAGAGAATGCAAATGAAATATTTTACAGGGCAAAGCCAACGTTAGCACTGATGTAAAGTTACCTTGATTCACTGCAGTATCCACTGCTACTGGAGATGGAAGCCTTAATTTGTGCTTATGAAAAATATCAATCCCAATTTTACTATGCACAGGCACCTGAAGAATAATTCCAGGCTGCTAGCCAAACTAACAAAGTAGCACCAATACAAAATGCAGGGGGAAAAAACCCTCTGAATAAAGCTCAACTTACATTGAACATCTGAATATGAATAGCAACAGTTTTGCTGTGATTGTATGTTCAAAGTCCACTTTCCAGAAATTATCTAATAATTGCATGTATAACATTTGTTTTGCAATCTATTTTCTCTAGAATTTTATAGCTAGTAGTCATGGTAATATTTAAAACATTTCATTTTATTGTTGTAATATTCCTTACTTCTAAGAGATTGAGGATAAAGACTATATCAGAGGACATTATTCCTTAAGCAGCACAAGCAGACTCAATTCAGTTATGCAGACAATATACTTGTCAGGGAGATACCCTGGGAAATCTTGGAGATGCTCTCAGGCTCTCTCACTCATTTCTAAGGCAGTCCTGCTTGACACACTCTCTTTGTGCAATCAAAGAGACAGTTCAAGAGGGAAGAGAAACTCCTTTGTGCCCTGAGAGGTGTGTATTCAGGTCTGGTTCATCTCAGGATATGTCTATACTACCCGCTGGATCGGCGGGCAGCAATCGATCCAGAGGGGGTCGATTTATCGTGTCTAGTCTAGACGCGATAAATCGACCCCCGAGTGCTCTCCCATTGACTTCTGTACTCCACAGGTGCAAGAGGCACAGGCACAGTCAACGGGGGAGTGGCAGCAGTCGACTCACCACAGTGAAGGCACCGCAGTGAGTAGATCTGAGTACGTCAACTTCAGCTACGTTATTCACGTAGCTGAAGTTGAGTTGCGTAACATAGATTGACCGCCCTCCCCCGCCCCCTTGTGTAGACCAGGCCTTAGTGTTGTGTTAAACTTCCAACACTGTATTTTTGCGTTGTGTCAATTCTGTAAACTATTTCATAGATTCTTAGCATAAACAAATTTGTGGAGTTCGAATACAGTACCTCTCCGGTGTTTTCTTCCATTACAATTTGACTGCAGGCTGGGGATGATGGAACTTCTGTAACTCATTCTTCAGTTTCCAGCATATGGAATCGATTTCTCTTGGCTTCTTCTCCAGGCCACTCAGAATTGTGAGGCTCATACACAACTGTAAAAGCTGTGCAAACATGTGTCTGAAGTCAGTCTGGGAAGAAATCACCCAATGCAGAGGACCCACCCAAGGTACCATGTACCACTATGTCCTTAATATGGGCCTTCAGTGGGACTTGTGCGGAATAGAGTCTTCTGCAACCCTTAGCACCGGGAGGAATTTCTTTCTCTTTGCATATCTTACAGGCCTGTTCTTGAAGCCCCACAAAACAGTGAAATGTGCTCGTCTCAATCCTGTGCCTCTCCCCACTTTCCAACACCCATGAATTTTTCTAAATCCTCATAGACCCTCAAGTGCTGTGATTAATTATGAACAGGGTTTTTTATCCACAGAATTTCAGTGTGTCAGCTGTAAGCATGATTAAATTACAGCTAACACTCAATATGAGCATTTGAGCCTTCTTGTCAATCTATTTTTATATGAACTTGTTATTCTGCTGTACTGTACTTTTGGAGTGTTGGCACATACAGACTTACTTAAAGCTTCCAGCACTGTAGGGCTGGATTGTTGGCTCACCCGAGCAGAGCCACAGGTTCAGGGTGGGACACAGCAAGTAAATCAGTTATAACTCCCTGATCCTGCACTTCCTGACCCTAGTGAAAGCTAATTTACAGCTGCTCCTTAGCTCCCTCAGCAATATTACACCACTGGAGCACTGGTATAAAGGAGCTCTGCTCCACCATGCCTCTGCCCCACCCCTGGATACTAGCCCTGTCCTTCCCAAACACCCCTCTATGCTGGTTTTGTGTCTGCCAAGCTTTCCCAGAATGCCAGGGGAATTCTCCACTGGCCTTTTCTGGTTAATTTGTCCACTCTGTGCTGCTTGAGCACATCCTCTCATCAACTATTGGTGGCAGAGCTTCCATGGGCCATCCCAACATAATTTAAAGTTGCCCTCCAAAGGAACACATCCCACATTTGGAGAAGTAGTGGAAAATCTGGCCTCCCTTCCCCAGAGTGAAGATCCCTATGGTGGGCCAGGTGCTGTGTGACTCCCTGCACCAGTAAGGAATGAATCTGCTACTTTAAAGAAAATATATCAGGAAGGATCTCAAAGTCATAGGCCCAGATCCTCAGCTGGTATAAATCGCTCCAAAGAGGTCTGATGCTCTATGCCAGTTTACACCAACTGAGGACCTAGCCCATGATTTCTAGATTCGCCTAAGGGTCGTTATGGGTCTAATTTAAGTGAGAGTACAGCTGCGCTTGAGATGCCTCTCTGAATAATCTCTTAACCCTACTCTTTTTTCTCTACCCAGGTGTTTCTTCCCCTCCCTACTACCCTTTTAGAAAACGGAGCTTCTCTCTGCCAGCCTTCTACCTCAGGCTGCTCTGGCAAATGTGTATGCCTGGTGCCCAACTCTAGAGAGGCCCTGTGCACCACAGAAGACAGAGCAACTCTTCTTAAACAAACACTCCAGAACGTATCCTTTGCCTGCAGCATTTAAGCCTGAAGCACAACACCATAGGAATGTGCAAGGCAAAGATGCCATGGAATTGGAGGGCTTACCGCTGGGACTCTTCCTTTCTTTCTATTTTTTTTTAAGTAAGAGTCAAATTACATCAAAGGGGAGGAAAGCTTGAGAGAAAAGTAAATGAGAGATTGAGGGAAGAAGATGGACTAGGTGACCATATTCCGATTATGAATAATAGGTCAGTGCATAGGACTTATTCCTGTTCAGAACCAAGATCAAAGTCATTGGTTTTACTGTGCCAGATGCACAGGACAGGGTGGCAGGAGGGAATTCAACAGATACAGGAGTCTGTCTGAAAGCATAACACACATATTCTTCCTCCTTGATTATTATGGGACCTTCGGATTTGCATAGTCAGAACCAAAGGAGCCAGGCAGGGCTGACTTTCCAGGGTTCTCTCCCAGGATCCCAATGGAGCAGCACATGGATGTGCTTCTTGACACTTGCCCTTTCCCTCTAGGAATAAGCTTACCTCCAATTCCATTTTTTGCTTCACAACCTGTCACAAAACACCTAAGCCTCTGGCACATTCTATTTTGCTATTATCAACATGTATATAAGATTGTAAATTGCAGGGGAGGGAGTTGATAAAATGCAATTGGATTTTATGAAGTAAGTATGTAAGCTAAAAAAATTACTGCAGTAAAAGAAGGTTTGTTGCAGTTCCCCCCTGCCATAGGCACATTCTTTGCCCCCTCAGCTGCTGAGTCTTAAGCCTGGTCTACACTTGGCGGAGGGGGAAGGGGGGAAATTGATCTAAGGTTGACGTACACAGGTCGAAATACTTAGATCTACTCACCACGGTGAGTCGACTGCTGCCGCTCCCCCGTCGACTCCGCCTGTGCCTCTCGCACCGGTGGAGTACAGGAGTCGACGGGAGAGCGCTCGGGGGTCGATTTATCACATCTAGACTAGACGGGATAAATTGACCCCCGCCCGCCAATCCAGCAGGTAGTATAGACATACCCTTAGAAATACTACAGCAAGGTATTGTAGTCCTAAGTATGTAATTCTAGTCGTTGGCTATCAGGACTCTGGCCAGGAATTAAAAATAATATACACATCAACCATAAGCTTCCCTGCTGCTGAACTACACTCCAGCCGATTCATGACTTCACTGGTGTATCTGCTTTCCAAGTGAACAAAACCTTAGGGATATTTCTATTCCTTCTGAGTTAGAATGGCAAAAAGAGTTCTGAGATTCAGAAACTCAGCAGCACACGTATTGGCTAGTACTGGACTCTGAAGCACAGACCTTGGGAACAGATGGTTTAATACATCACAATAAATCTCATACCAGCCTTTGCAACATTGTACTTCAGATAAAAAATATGTTTAAGTTACAATCTGGAAACAAAATGTTGCTCTCAGATGAACGCAAAACAACTCCTTTTGACCTCAGCAAATGTATCTTCATGTCTGAAGACAGAATTTAGTTATATTTTCAAATGTGCAAATCAAAAGTCTTTGTACATATACAAAATTGAAAAATAATAATTCTATTAAAATAACCATTTACAAATTGACTCAATGCCAACAAAGCCTTCAGCTCAAAAATCCCCGTTTAACACTTATCCTCTTCCCCAGAAAAGCCTGAGAAAACCAAATTTGGTCCTACAGCTTCATGGGCATTAGAAAGTGCAGGACAATTATCAAGCAAAATACAAATGTCATTTGATCTACAAAAAAGCTCACATTATATACAGCTGACACTTCAGAATACCCATCTTGCAGATCTGAATTTGCATAAAAGAAAGAGCTAGAGACCATGAGTGATACAGATGTCATGTCAAAGGGACCAGATTGTTTTTTGGTGGAAAGGGAGAAAGGTCTTTCTTCAGAAACCCAAGTTTAAAACTTTGGGTGAAATAATGCAATTTCAAAATCAGTTTTCAATAAGTTAAAATCTTATTTTTAGAATTAGTATGCTGTGAGAGTTTTAGGTACTAGTTCAGGGATCGGCAACCTTTGGCACGCAGCTTGCCAGGGTAAGCACCCTGGCGGGGCTGGCCGATTTGTTTACCTGCCGCGTCCGCAGGTTCAACTGATCGCGGCTCCCATTGGGATGTGCTGGCCGCCGCTTCCCGCCACCCCCATTGGCCTGGAGCGGTGAACCGCGGCCAGTGGGAGCCATGATCGGTCGAACCTGCGGATGCGGCAGGTAAAACTCAAATATCCTGAGGAAGGAGTTCCCTTATATTTGAGAGAGAAAGAAAATAAAAAATATTATATTTCCACATATTACACATCTATTCTATCACAATGGATTTTTCATTTTCCCCCCATGTAAGATCCTCAAGGAAGAAAGGGGATTTTTTGGAAGGATGTGCCTGGTACTGATAGGTCATTAGATGAGGAGAGGGCAGTATGAAGCAAGGCAAGAATGTAGGAGTGGGAGAGGACACTAAGGGTACATCTACACTAGCGATTCTACAAGTCCCAGGTTTCAATAGTCCATCCCCTACATTCCCACAAGGCAATGAATGCTTTTCTTCCTAACTCTTATTTAATCTAAAAAGGTCCCTACCCCCCATTGTCAGCGGTAGTAGTGAGCTGCACTGACCACATCTGAACAGATTTCTGCTGCACACTTTACAGATAATACGGATGATCATGGATTCTGCTCCGAGGGCAGCCTACTGGCCCACCGACCACACCCTGGTGCTGGTCAGTCTGGGTCGGAGGACACAGTCCTCCATGACTCCCCTCAGAGCAGCAGAAACATACACTTGTACTGGGTAATTTCAGAGGCGCTCAACAGACTCTGGCCCAGTGCTGGGATGGCTCATCCTCTGGGCCCCTTCTACGAGAAGCTTGACTAGGTGCTGTCAACGGCTCCTGGTACAAAGCTGAAGTGTCTCATGCTTCATTGTCCAATAGGATGCTGATGGCAGCCCGGGTGAGGAGGCTACAAGAACTGTGAATGATGCCCCAGAAGACCCAGAGGATGAGGAGCATATGATTCAGCATGTCTATCTAGAGGTGCCGGTTGAGGAAGCCCCTTCTGATGAACTGAAGGAGGACCCTGAGCCACTGGTAAGTTACAGTGCCCCCCCTCCCTTCCTCCCACACACACACAAACACACACCACACTCCCTGCCAATATCCCTTCTTGCTCTAGTGTTAAATTCCTGATTTTAAGATCAAGGAGATTTGAATTACTGTGCACTGATTTTTCCCTCCCTGGATAATATGCCACACATCACTCTGTCTGTCTGTTGAAACTTTGGTGCTGAAGCCACGGCATTGTCACACCCCCATCCCTCACCAAACTCCTCTAACTTTCCCCCATCCATCCAGCCCCCACTCTGCTCCATCGCAAAATGGTCTCCAAACAAGACAGTTCTAAATCAGATTTTATTATTGATTTCTGATAAACCACTATTATGCATTTGGCTAAAGCTGTGTCGTAAAAACAGCTTATTAACGAAAAAGCATTGTGCCCCTGTGTCTGCCAGCAATCAGAGAGCGACAATCCCAGAGATGCCTGGACCAGGGGAAGAAAGGTCCCAGTTGGGGACAGGACAGTTATAGAAATGTATAGCTGGTTGTCTAAAGTTAGTAACATCTGTCTTTTTTCCCTTGGAAGATTATGTAATTTCAGCACTTCTCCCAACCCCCTGATCTTACTGTCCCCTTACAAGAAGGAGGCATGCAGAAGGCAGGGGCAGAGTTGGAGATGGAGGGTTAGGTCCAGGAAGAGGAAGGGAACAGAACACAGTTGTAGAATGCTTTGGTTGTCTGAGGAAATGTTAGTCACAGCATTCCTTTCTCCCTTGGAAGATGACAATTATTTTACCATCCCTGTCCCTGGTGTGTGGCCTCTCCCCACACTGAACCATGCTGCACAACCTGGGGGAAACAGGGGTGGGAAAAGGATGTTGTCTGGGTAGTTGGCTAACCAATGGCGTGTCCCTTTGCAGTGGAGAGGAGAAGGACTTGTGATGCTAATCTAAAACTTCAGGGAACCAAATACAGTTGTCTTGTGTGTCTTTTTCCCTGTCCATTTCATTGTTATTAGGCAGGCAGAAGGGCCAGGTAATGCTGCTGTGAGGGGGAAGATCTGGTTCCCTTTGCATGGAAACTCCATATGCAAGCTGAGAATGTAGTCAGCTTCCAATCCTGTAAGCATATTTCAGCAAATTTCAGGTGTAGCAGAAACTCCAGCTGGGTCTTGAGGTTCAACAGCTGTGCAAATCTGTTTGGTCTATCTTCATACCTGACCAAACCCTCTATTCAGCAATATGTGAGACGTGTCTATTAGCAGAATCAACTCTCTGATATAGATTACTGGATCTTCTCTACTGGACTGGAAAGACACCTCTCTTTTCCACTCCGGTACCAAGACAACTGCTATGTTCTCCAAATAATGGCCAGCTGTTAAAGAAGATATTGCAAACTGGTTAACACAGCCCCTCAAAGGAACTGCCTCCCCCGAAATACATCCCTTAAGACATTTTTAAACATTAAACATTTCCTTACCATTACTAGTCTCTGCTCCTTCTTCATGGGCTGCAAAAGTTGTCTGAGAACCAAGGATCGTTTAATGACTGCATTCCTGGAATGCTGAAAAGTATCAAAATTGTGGCCTTCTCTGACAAAGTTTAGTTACATGGGGGGATTTCTTGGCTTCTTTCAAAGGGAATATAGATAGATAGATAGATAGATAGATAGATAGATAGATAGATAGATAGATAGATAGATAGATTTCACCAATAGGGTAGGAGCAGTATCCCAGAGACAGCAGAGGCAGTTGGAGAAGGACCGTGGAAGAGCTGGATGGACAAGAGAAATCAGGAGTAGTTTGAATTCCTCAGGACAAAGGAGGAGCAGACGCTTCAGCAACAGGAGACACCAATGAACCGGTTCATGAGGTAGGAAGCATGTCATAGGGAATGGGAGCATTATCTAATAGAGAGGCTCATTGAACTGGTAGCTGAATGAGTTCAGGGTCCATCTGCTGCCATGGCTACTGCATTCATTCATGAACTGCCACCTCCTCCTCCGGCTGCCACCCAGCGTGCTGTTGAGCTGGAGGATCTTCTTTCAAGGATACACACCCCACTGCCTGAGAGACAGGGAGGAGAACATGGAACCTGCAGGACTCCCAGGACTTCACCCTCCATCAGTATCCAAAACTCCTCACAGGGAGAAACTCCCCCATGAGCACCCAGGCGTGGCATGTTGAGCCTGCGGAAGTCCTGGAACCTCACCAAGTGCCTGCTCCCCAAGACCCACATAGACGACATCCCAAATTTTCCCCAAGATTGATTTTCCCCTGTCAGTCCCCCCATGTCAAGAGGAGGACAAGGAGATGGGTGTAGAGACATTAATATTGAGCCAGCGTTCACAGTGGCATTTCCTTAATGTTTGATAGATTTTTGGTTGACCTTTTCTTTTAAAAAAATATTTCGATTACACATTCCATGTCATACTTGTAATAAATGTTATCATTTCCTTGGCTTGTGTGTGACCCCCTCCTTCCTAAATATGATGCACTGAAGATGTTTTCAAATTTGGGATTGGGCCCATTCATAGCACTTGAAATGGAATGGTGTAGAACTGTCTGGTGCCATGACTCTGCAAACCCTTTTCTGTCTGTCCCCCACTCACCAGGTTCAAAACTATCCAAAGTCCCAAAGATATGTGGGAGGGATGGGGAAAATGCAGTTAGTATTATGTGCTGTGGCAGAGCTCCGGCCTTGTCCCCATGAGCCCCGCGCTTCTAGGAGGCATATGCTAGCCTCAGTGGCTCGCTGCGACCCTCCACGTAGCCCTTCTCTCTCTAGGGCCAGGGCTACAGTCTACTGAGCCCTTTTCATCATAAGCCAGCAAGGAGGTTCGTGAGAGAATTCCCACAGTCTCTGTGGTCCCTAGGGGCTTATTTCAGGACAGTTTAGCCTCCTGTCCTGACAGGGGCTTGACTTCCCCTCCCAGGAGGTGTTTCTGTAGTGGTAGGTTGGGGGGAACACAGGCCCGCCCTCTACTCCGGGTTCCAGCCCAGGAATACTAATGGCAGTAGCTGTTGGCAGCTGACCTTTCACTGCCAGAGTTGTTACATTTCCCTGGGCCACTTCCCCACAGCTCTCCTCCTTCTCTCTTCTTCACCCTTACCTTAGGGCTCCCTTACCGATGGCTTGAGGGTGTCTTCATTAACCAGCCCTTCAGCCACACTTCCTCTCCTCTAGCTCCCTGGGTCTCTTCAGCCTAACTGGAGTAAGCCCTTTTATAGTATCAAAAAGGGCCTTAATTAGAGTCAGGTGTTCACATTACCTTAATGGCCTCACCTGACTCTTTGCAGGTTAATTGGAGTCAGGTGTTCTCATTAGTCTGGAGCGGCCCCTGCGCTGGTCAGTCAGGGAACAGAAAACTGCTAATCCAGGGGCCATTATATCTGCCTTATACTACGTTGCTGTACCCAACTGGCCTGGATCTATCACAGTGCGTACACAAAGCACTGCTAGTTTTCAATGCAGCAGAACTTTAAAACACAGAAAAGGGGTAGATGAACGTGTTTATGGCTTTAGTTCACATGCAGAAATTAAAATGGTTCCAATAATAATGCAGACAATGAGAGCATCTGCCACTATCCTCTGCATAAACAGCCCTTCCTCCCTCCCGAAAAAACCTTAACCAGTTTCAAAGGTAGAAGGGATTAGTGCTCTATAACAGCCAGTAAGTGAAGTTAGCACTGCCAAAAATAATTTTTTTTAAATGGTTGCATATCTACCTCCCTCACCCAAGCAAATCTTCATAAGGTCATTAAGAGAGATTGAGTGCTCCCAGTAACAGTGGTCTGTAAGCAACTGTGTGCAAATGGTGAAGACAAAAACATTGCACAATGGCTGCATTACAACTCGTCTGCCACCCTCCACAGCTGAAACTCAACCCTAAGGTGATAAACCAGTGGAGATGCCCTGTTATAATTGTCTTTGTCTCTGTGACACTGCACACATTAAAGAGCTAATCGGCTACAGGGGAACAAAACCCTCAAAAAGCTACTTAGTACCACAAGTATGTGCCAATGTTCCCTTATGTGCATTTCCAGCAGCAATACAGGGTATGAAAGTGCCCCTTGGCACAGGAGGATGTCATCCTCTGCCCCTCTGCTCTGCCAAGATATATGCACATATGGCATCCCTGATTTCCCTTGCCTGGTCAGAACCGGGACCAATGTACATGTGGGTAGGATGTGCCTGTGCAGAATTTATAAACCAGTCTTGTCCTGAGCCCACTTGGGACAGAAGCACTCCCCTTTAACCTCACAAATGTTATGGAGTGCACATCAGATGATGATTACACTGGTCTACAATTTTTGAGAAGTCGTCTGCTTGAGAAAAAATGTGCTATTTATTATGTATTTTGATGTGCTGAATTCAAATATGACAATTAAAACAACTGATTGGTTACTGTTTCTAAGATATTTAAGTTTTTACATTTTATGTCTATGTATATTGTGTAGATAGTAGAGTTTTAATCATAAATTCTATACCTAGGTCTTTTCATCTGTTTATGGTTGCTTTACATGATAGTATTTCACCTGTCCTGTTTATGTAACACTTTAAAAATCAGCAAAAGGGTTATAGAAATAAAATTTATTATGAAACAGAAGGCAAAAAACTATTCTGTACATAGTTTAGTCCTATTCAGTGTCTACTCAGCGCTTCTTGGCTTGTCTCTTGTATACATTAAATGGAGCATCTCTTGTCACTGTCCAGCAATAGTCTGCAAGCATTCATGGCTCCATTTGCCCTGATAGCGTTTCTCCATTGTTGCAATGTTCTGGTGAAATCGCTCGCCGTGCTAGTCGCTCACTGCTCCGCAGTTCGGTGGGAAAAAAATCTAGATGAGAGTGCAAAAAATATATCTTTAGTGACATGTTGCAACCAAGGCTTTTGTATGCCTTGAGGAGGTTTTCCACCAACAACCTGTAGTTGTCTGCCTTGTTGTTTCCGAGAAAATTTATTGCCACTAACTGGAAGGCTTTCCATGCTGTCTTTTCTTTGCCACGCAGTGCATGGTCAAATGCATCATCTCGAAGAAGTTCACGAATCTGAGGACCAACAAAGACACCTTCCTTTATCTTAGCTTCACTTAGCCTTGGAAATTTTCCACGGAGGTACTTGAAAGCTGCTTGTGTTTTGTCAATAGCCTTGACAAAGTTCTTCATCAGACCCAGCTTGATGTATAAGGGTGGTAACAAAATCTTCCTTGATTCAACAAGTGGTGGATGCTGAACACTTTTCCTCCCAGGCTCCGATGACTGTCAGAGTGGCCAATCTTTCTTGATGTAGTGGGAATCTCTTGCATGACTATCCCATTCACAGAGAAAACAGCAGTACTTTGTGTATCCAATCTGAAGACCAAGCAAGAGAGCAACAACCTTCAAATCGCCACAAAGCTGCCACTGATGTTGGTCATAGTTTATGCACCTCAAAAGTTGTTTCATGTCATAGGTTTCCTTCATATGGACTGCATGACCAACTGGAATTGATGGCAAAACATTGCCATTATGCAGTAAAACAGCTTTAAGACTCGTCTTCGATGAATCAATAAACAGTCTCCACTCATCTGGATCTTGAACAATGTTGAGGGCTGCCATCACACCATCGATGTTGTTGCAGGCTACAAGACCACCTTCCATGAAGAAGAATGGGACATGATCCTTTTGACGGTCACGGAACATGGAAACCCTAACATCACCTGCCAGGAGATTCCACGGCTGTAGTCTGGAGCCCAACAGCTCTGCCTTACTCTTGGGTAGTTCCAAATCCCTGACAAGGTCATTCAGTTCACCTTGTGTTATGAGGTGTGGTTCAGAGGAGGAGGATGGGAGAAAATGTGGGTCCTGTGACATTGATGGTTCAGGACCAGAAGTTTCATCCTCTTCCTCTTCCTCGTCTGACTCAAGTGAGAAAGATTCTGGTGCATCAGGAACCGGCAGTCCTTCTCCGTGGGGTACTGGGCATATAGCTGATGGAATGTTTGGATAATGCACAGTCCACTTTTTCTTCTTTGACACACCTTTTCCAACTGGAGGCACTATGCAGAAGTAACAATTGCTGGTATGATCTGTTGGCTCTCTCCAAATCATTGGCACTGCAAAAGGCATAGATTTCCGGCGAAGATTTGTTGCACAAGTGTTGCAGCATATGTGTGGGGCCCACTTCTTGTCCTGATCTCCAATTTTACAACCAAAATAAAGGTGATAGGCTTTCTTAACCATAGTGGTTATACTGCACTTTTGTGATGCAAAAGTCACTTCACCACAAACATAGCGGAAGTTATCTGCACTGTTCACACAAGTACGAGGCATCTCTGCTCACTTTGGCTAAACAGAAATGTGTCCCTTTGCAAAATCAAACACTGACAAATAAGAGAGCATGACACTGTATGATTTCTAGAGCTGATATAGGGCAATTTGTTCAGCAGAGTGATGTAAGCTTCGTTATGATTGCATCATCCATGACTTCTAGGAATAACATGATGCAATTCATATCATGTATGACACAATACCAGCTTCAGATTGCATCATTCATTGTTTTGCCTAAAAAGCAAGTACTGTCCAAACCCAGTCATAGATTTATTCATAGATCCAGTCAAAGATGTATTTTAGTCATTTCTGGTTTAAATTGAGATCCCTTCCCTTTATAACTCACTTATCCTCCGCCATTCCCATGTCAAGGGTCGTATATACTGACCCAATAGCATATCTTGAAAACTAGAGCCAATCAACAATTTTAAGCATAATTTTCGTTCTCAGTGACCCAGAATTAGTAAAGTTTGACTACATTTATTTCAGAAGCATTTTGGCTGTAGAGCAGTGATACATTGACATCCAGACAGGTGTGTAGGCAGTGCCAACCAGTTTTTGGCCTACCAAATGTGCACTCCATGACCATTCTGCAGCTACTGAGCTTGTAGTTGAATTGACTTTTTCCAGGGTCTTTGACATTGGGTATGGTTTCATGAGCCAAGGCAGAAGTGGGTAGGCGATGTTCCTCTATACAACAGTTGGCAAAGAAACACCATACAAAACCTTATCGTTTCTGAGGAATAAAGTCCCTTTTTCCCCTTTCAAGTACAATCCTGATCTCCTCAGCAGTGACATGAACCTTTCCAGTGTTGCTCACATTTGTATTCGTGAAACCACATTTGTGTTCCACTAAGCCTTGCAGAATGACTGAGTAGTAAACTTTTCATTTCACAGACTCACTTGCCCCTTGAGATGGGTAAAGTATTGGGATATGGATGCCATTGATAGCCCCTGTGCAGTTTGTAAATCCCATCCTCGCAAATACAGCTAGTATTTCTGAAGCTTTTCTTATGGCAACCACCCACAGGGAGATCACAGCATTAATTTCTTCACAATCCTGTACAACCACAACCACAACAGTGAGCTTCAAACCCCAAAATGGTTTGCAATGGAGCTATAGTGGCCTCATGCTACCAGCTTGCATAGGGCAATAGTGGTATGGCTCCCCTGAATCAAATATTCTGCCACTGGAGGATTGGTGTAAGCCTCTCACACAATCCTATGAAGGTCTGTTTCCTCATTTGGAAGTTCTGAAGCCATTGCTCGTCATCCCAGGTTTCCAAAACAATATAATCCCTCCACACCATGCTCGTGCTCCTACACTATAAGCAACAGTCCACTCAAGGGTATACCCTGACAATTCTGGCATTCATTATATCCGTACCATGCGTGCTGAATGAGTTGTCAATATAAGCTTTCATGGGTAAGAACCTCACTTCTTGCATCTGAAGAAGTGAGGTTCTTACCCACGAAAGCTTATGCTCCCAATACTTCTGTTAGTCTCAAAGGTGCCACAGGACCCTCTGTTGCTTTTTACAGATTCAGACTAACACGGCTACCCCTCTGATACTGAGTTGTCAATGACCCTCAAGATCAGCCATCTTCAATTTCTCCAAAAATTCTGCCCAAATTCCATCCAGCATCTTGCTGATCATCTACTCCACTGCATGACCACTTGTCCCTCAATAAGGAGGGGAACCAAATCATTGCTCCATATCTTCCACCCAGTTTGTCAGGGAATAACAGTGACGGGTGTTGTGATTGGGAACTGAAATCTGCAAATGTGTGAAAGTGGGGGACAATACAAGCAACACAGCAAAGTGGTTCCTAGAATGTCTCCCTATCTACACAGAACCCTGGTATACCCTGAAATGGTAGTGCTAATTTCACGTAACAGCAGCAGCAGTGTGGATAGTGTTATACCCATAGGCGATGGCACTAGATGTGCAGGGTGCTGCAGCACCCCCTGGCTTGAAGTGCTTTCCAATATATGAAGAGTTTACAGTTCAGTTCAATGGCTCTCAGCACCCCCACTATACAAATTGCTCCAGCATACCTGGTTATACCCCCCGACCAGCACAGCATAATGTGAACATTCAGGTATGGAGCGCAAGCATGAGCATGTACACGGTCGAGTACTCAAGTATGTGTGCCAGCATAGACAAAGATAGAGTCTAAGATGGCATTAAAGCTAGCATTGTTGGCACGGGGAAGTGGGCAAAGTGGAACACAATAGAGATACAATCTGAAATGTAGGTCAGGGCTAAGTTTTTCAAGTCCTTGGAGACAAGAATGAGTCTAAAACTACAGACGCTCCCCGACTTATGCAAGCGTTCTGTTACAGAACGCCTTTCGTAACTCGAATTTTGCGTGAGTCGGAAACGTATACCCGACCACTACGCAAAAAAAACCAACATATTTCTAGCTTATGGAACTTTTTCTGTAAGTGCAGATTTGTGTAAATTGGGTTTGCGTAACTCAGGGAGCATTTTTACAGCCAAAAAAAAAAAAAAACACCAAGCAACTTACTGGATCTACCACCCAAATATTTATCAAGGCATCATTGCTCATGTGACTATTACTGATGAGGGAATCTTAAAAAATTTGAAATACACTACAACAGGGATCGGCAACCTTTGGCACGCGGCTTGCCAGGGTAAGCACCCTGGCAGGCCGGGCCGGTTTGTTTACCTGTTCGTCCGCAGATTCGGCCGATCGTGGCTCTCACTGGCCACAATTTGCTGTGCCAGGCCAATGGGGGCTGCAAGAAGCTGTGGCCAGCACATCCCTCGGCCTGCACCGCTTCCCGCAGCCCCATTGGCCTGGGACAGCGAACCACGGCCAGTGGGAGCCGCAATCGGCCGAACCTGCGGATGCAGCAAGTAAATAAACTGGCCGGCCCACCAGGAGGCTTATCCTGGAGAGCCGCATGCCAAAGGTTGCCAATCCCTGCACTACAACTTTAATTTGTGTAATATATATGTGACAGGGTACGACTTACCATGCTAGCACCTCCTGCTGGTCATCTTGCGGATTAGCTCCACAGGTTGGTACACCGACTCTCGGTGGTGTCTTGTCCACCATCACTTCTGCTCTGGGACCAGTGGCACTCCATGGACCACAGCATCCTCTTCCAGACACAGCCCTTGGCTGTGCCACACTCTGTGCTCCCCCTTTCCGGGGAAACTGCAGTCTGCTGCCCAGCCACTTCCCTCAGTGGCAACTGCAGCCCAGTGTCTGGCCACGTCTTCAGTGGCGAGTGCGGGGGGGGACCCGGGCCCGCCCATTACTCCGGGTCCTGGCCCAGGGACCCTGTATATGGCCGCCACTTGCTGCGTCCTCTCCAACTCCTAGGTAGATTTCCACCAGCCACTTCCCTGTGGCCCCAGCACCCTCTCTGACCTTGCCTCAGGGCCTCAGCCTACAGATCCCTGCAGTGGAACAGGAGCTACGTTTAGCTCCCTGGGTCTCTGTCTGCAGCACTGCTCTTCCAGGGTGCTTGCTGCCTTCAGCATGCAAGGCAGCTAGTCCTTCTCCTTACTCAATCTCTGCTGCCCTTCTAATATGGGCCAGCCCAGCCCTGAATGGCTGCTCCTTGCAGCCCCTCTGTAATTGGCTACCTCCTGGCGCAGCTTCCCTAGGGCTCTATTAACCCCTCACAGGCCAGTGTGGGGCAGATGCCCCATCACAATGTATCATAGGAAATGTATCCCAAAATGCTTTGGAGAATTCAATATGCAGAAAAAGAGCAATATATGGTATGAATTCTATTAAAGAATGATCCAAATATGTTTTATGGTGAATAAATTAAAGCATTAAGCCTTGCTGTCATTATCAATGAGAGACAGAAATCCACAACCACAGGGGAAAGAACTCTGAAAAGATCTGAGTGCTTGGTTCTCCATTTTGTAAGCAGAGTCAAGATGAGCTCTACCCTGACATCTGGTGGTGAATTGTGGCGAGTGTGGAAAAGAACTTCCCAGGTCACTGGGTGGGGGCTCGAGTCGGTTTTGCATTGCATTATTGAAACAGAACCCCTAGACACTGAACCCGGCCCTTGTTGCTGTCAACTCAGAGGGGCAGAAGGGTTACAGTTTAAATAATCTCCCAAAAGTGTGGATGCTCTTCTTAAATTTATTCAAGACTTCTCCATTTGGTGAGGTTGGATGCTAGTTCGAATACGACAATAACAGGGAGTTTCCCCAGGTGGGAAGCATCCAAAAAAGCACCATGAGCCTAGAGAAACCACAAAGGGCATATGTTTTAGAGATGGTGTCCAGCTCACCATGACAATTAGATATGCTAAGATGCCACCATGGATTTTGAGTTAGCTGAACAAAGAGACTTCTATGGGGGTTATCCTCTGAACTTTTGATTTGGGGGGGATTTGGGCTGTGTTTGGGATGTTTCTCCCATCACTAGTTAAAAACCTTTTAAGAAATAAAACATCAGTTCCAGTGGGAAGTAGTCATGAAAGAGCTAGCTGGTTAGGAAGCCGAAGCTAATAAAGAGGAAGTGAAGCAGTCAATCAGCTAGGTTTTTATATCCCTTAACAACATGTGGCAATTATGGAAATTATGACAGCCTTGCAGATCCAAATATTGTCCGCCCTTCCCACATGTATATGAACTGAAATGCTGCGGCCTGGAATAATTTAATCAGTCAATAGTACCCAGAAATTTAGTAGGTGTCAAAGGATTGTGGTCGTGTACAGACACATACCACTACACTTTCCACTGCTTACCTTTGCACAAAATATTTCAGCATAACAACCAGAGAAATGGAATTCTGTTAGCAGTGGTATGTAAAATCCAGGGACACTTTAGCTATTAAATTGATGGTAGTAAAACCCAGTGCCAACAGCAATAATAAAACCATTTGTCCAAACACTGTTGGATACGCAGGTTTCCAACTTCTAGGGATGGTACTTACTGTTCAGAGACTTCTAGAACAATAACGTGTTGTGCATGTAACTCTGTTTGAAGGCATAAAATAGGAATGGGACAGATGATCTTTCCAACTTCCACTCACTGGATTCTTCTCAGCACTTGGTTTCCAGAGTCTATTTCGTCTGGTCACTTGGGATGTCAGCTAATGGTGATGATACCGGTATACAGCCAGGTGCTTCTATTTACTAAGTATCAGGCTACACCTATTGCTTGAATAAATCTGAACAGCATCTTAAAGCAAAGGAGACACTGCTGCAGTAACATTGACAGAAGACCTAGCTATTAAGCTGTCTACAGAGTCTGGTATCAGTGAAATGTTTGACAGCCGCAGGGACAAATATGTATTAGCAACATTGCTTAATCCATGTTTCAAGGGCAGAATTGAAACCATGCTTTCACCCTATGCAGGCACAGATTGCTGGAAGGATACTGTCATAAATAATAGTGCTGGAGGCCATACCATTATGCACCTCCTCTTCTCCCTCATCCTTCCACTTAGTTCCCCTAGGCCAAGTATATCTCATAAAGCAGAAGATGCACAAGTTCCTGGAACATCAAAGTGCAAAAGTAATCTCACAGTTCTGGGGTCTTCCGTTATCAGCTCTGAGTGGTGTAGCACCACCCAGGAAAACTCAATTTGTCTATATCATTGGAAGAATTTGTCCATTATGAAAGGTCTATAGGTGTCATGGGAGACCCTTTCATATACTGGGAAGTGACTTCTAAAAGATATATGTTAGTTCACACAGGTATTAATTCAGGGAAATCCTATGGCTTGTGTTATGCAGGAGGTCAGATTAGATGATCACAACGGTCCCTTCTGGCTTTATAATCTATGAAGGTGAGCCATTCAGGGGGGGGAAAGAGATTAAGCATTGTTCTCAAAGCCCCTGAGTTTCCTGCCATCCACTATGTACTCAGGTTTCATTTTCAGTCATGCTGATGGCTTTGTGACAAACTGAAGAATAGGGTTTAATAAAAGGCAGTATAGAGTATCGCTTTCTTAAAAGAATAATCTGGAAATCTCAGCAAGTTACACATACAACTTACCATGTAAAATTAGACTAACAGAGGAAGCTACACAGAAACCTATCCAACTAAATTCCTATAGGAATGAGGCAAGGAGAATATTAAATAGTCGCTTGCAAATCTCAGTTTTGTGAGGACATTTTCTTCAGCTTTGATTCACCTGAGTTCACAAACCCTGAATTTTGCTTTAAGGTAAGGGGTGAATAAGATATAAAACTCAGTTAAGTGCTGAATTTCAGTTGGTCTGATATTAGCATGTACAACATTACAAAAATTATAAACTGATCCAGGTTTGCAGCCTTAGGAACAATGGTCTGAATTTCCTACAATCAGGCAGGTTTGACTACTTTCACCATCCAGCCACAGTACATATGTACAAACACACAGAGCTGTTTTATTTGCTCTGAAGAGTGAACCAGAGGAGAGGAAGCTCATAACAAGGAAACAGTTAAGAGAATATATATTGGCAAAGCATTTTTACCTCTTCATTATGTTCTTTGATTTTTCACCTTTATTTTCCATAGTGATAGGGAATGTTAATCAGATGAAACCTCTATCATGTAAAACAAGGAATCAAACTGTTAAGATCAGAAGCCCAGTGTTCATATGTGAGCATCTATATAGGATAGCCAAATCCCACTTTGTATATTCAGACTGGGACTTATGGGGGGTAAATGCTACAAATATGATTAAAGCTGTGAGGTGACCATTTTTTCATATTTTCCATGAAGATTTCACTGCAAAAAACTGTAAAAAGAGGTAAACTCATTTCAACTTGAAAGTAATTTTTGGCCATGGAGGGTCTATTTTGAAGGGAGGGGGGAAGGATTTCTTAAAAGAAAAATAAGAATTTTTAAAGAAATTTTTCCTCATATTTTACCACCAAAACCCAAAAAGTGTTGCTGACATCACCCATGACAGCTGCATAGGGTCCACCAGAATAGCTTGTCTTCATGTTCTCTGCCACCTATGCTAATTTGGTTTAATTACTTACAGCTAGACACACACTCATGTACCACTGCTCTTATTATCCTCATCATCAATATTTATATTGGAGTAGCACCTAGAGGCCAACCAGGTTGAGACCCCACTGTGCTAGGTGTTGGGCAAAGACATAGTAAGTGACAGTTCCTTCCCCAAAAGGCTAATTAATGTACCTCAAAGGCAGATCTTTCAGGCCAACTGCAACTCTTTACCTTTAAAACAGTGATATGAGCAGTAGTTAAGCAGAAACAAAGTTTCAGAAACAACTTCATTTACATGGGGCCAGATTTTCAAAAGTAATTCAGCACCTAAAGACGCAGCTAGGCCCCTAGTGGGATTTTCAAAAATGCCTAGACACCTAATCCCATTGAAATCAATAGCAGTTAGGCACCTAACTGCTTTTGAAACTCCCACTAGGGGCCTATCTGCACCTTTAGGCAACTAAACAACATTAGAAATCTGGCCCATGAAACAAAAACAAGCATGACACATTCATAATAACTGGGAGAATAAAAACGCCATTCTTCCCCCTCACCTTAAGGCCTTGTCAATACTAGGGTTCCTCCAGTGTTAGCAACATTGGGAGCCCTATTGTAGATTGGTCACTGGCTGTTCCCAATATTTTAGACACAGTATCATCCATACTCACTCAGAGCAGGCTTCATCAGCATAATATTTAAAATAACCATGATGTCTGCCTAAACTAGGGCTCCCAGTGTTTTTTATATCAGTGGAGCTGAACTAGTGATATCAACAGTGGAACTTTTTTTTTTTTTTGCACGGGTAGGGGGACGGTGGGCAGAGAGAGAAAGAAAAGATTGATTGAAGCCAGATTCAGCACAAAACAGTAATGTCTCAATGTTTCCAGACGAGATTTGGCTAAATCTACAAACTTCTGAATGCTTGTATGAATTGGAAATGCCAATCCTTTTCAAGTTCACCCACTGTTCACAAGCATTCAAAAGTTTCTATGCTTAATCTGAGTTTCGGTAAAGGCTGACTAATTTCATAAGTGATAACTCCTCTTGGTAAATTCTCCTTTTTCATTCCAGTCAGTAGGGAAAGTGACTTGGCACACTCAGTGTTGCAGTCTCACCAACTGGCCCTGCTTGCCAAGCATGGCAAAGTTCTTCTAGCAAAAATCCCTTCAGCATGAGGCAGTAGAGCAGCTTAACAGGCTTTGCCCAGCAGCGGGCTGAAAGTGGCTGATAATGAATGACTGATGATGATTACATGGAATTTTTTACTTCCTGCAAAATGATAGATATGCGCCAAGTCAACACCATACTGACAAAGCTTTGTAATGCCATGCTGGAAAACTGGCTTGACAGCAGACCTACGGCTTACAATCTCTAGGCCAGTGGACAGGCATAGCATCCAGATACAGAAGGTTAGCTGCCCCAGTCACTCACAATACCACTTTAAATTAGACACCTTCTGGCACCATCTCAGTTGGCAAAAAGGTCCCATGACAGTCAAAGGAAAAGAATGTCAGCTGCTAACTAATTTTAAGGGGGTGGGTCGTGGGTGGGGAAATACAGGTTACAAAAATTCTGATGATTAATGGTTCAAAGATGAGAAGGAAAGTTAACATACAATAGTGGAGTAAAAATGGTGTTTCTAAAGCTTTTTCCACTAAAAATGCAGGAGAGAAACATAGGAGGAAACTATTAATCTATTATACAAATAAATGATCTCTTTCTGAAGAAACCCCTTAGTAAAGCAGCCAGAGGAATGATTTTTGTCAGTCACAGCTTGCTCTTTACATGGGTCCTTTCCACATGCCCAGGCCTGTGTTTATATTCAGCCTGCATCCCTCTTTTATTCACTCCTGTAAGGTGGAAAAGAATGTTATGACTCAATGTGGAGTAAACCTTCATCCTCACATTTCAGCAGCAACTGCTGTTATTCATAATGCACCTTGCAAGCATGGCTACCTGCCAATCAAACAAATACCACTCTACTGAGTCCCCTAAACAGCCATCTGATCCTTTTCTAACCGTTGTTTAGAGTTGTTTAGGGGTGCCCATGGAGTGATGATTAACAGCTACAGGCGCTGTGCAAGCACTTGGAATATGCATTTCTTACTAGTAGGGACATTTTTTTCCTTCATATTTTTATTGGTTGTGTTTTATTAGTCACATTGCTCTTTAGTCTCCCTGCAGCATTGGCGGCAGTGCCATTAGCTCTAGATAAAGGTGCATGTCCTCTTTTCATGGCTGAGGTGCGGTACCACAATAAAAGCAATATCAATGAACAGTGTGTTGCAGAAAATTAATAAGCAGTATACTGAAGAATTGTTGGCAGCCAGTAGTGACTACTGAATAGGGCAATCCTTAACATGAAGTCATTTCTTGTTTTGGTTGCTAAGTAAGGATAGAAAGGTCTTGGTAGCATATAGTGAAACAGAATGAAGAAGATGTAAAAACAGTAAGTGAAGTCCAAGCATGTTAAGTACATAGTAAACACCTGTAATTGTCCAACATCTATAGGAGATAAGTCATTGCTTGGTTGTAATCTCCCTAATACTAGCCTGCAGAAACATTTACACAGTTTAATAAAAATATTAATACTTCACTCAATACAAGACCTTTTATCCCAGAATCTCAAAGAACATTGCAATAGGAACAAAGCCTCACAATACTGTTGGGAGGTAGGTAAGCATTTTTGTTCCTGTTTTCTAGATGGGCAAACTGAAGTAGAATGGTTAAGGGTCAAAAAATTGTACACAGAGATGGAAAGAAGGATGGGCTAGAACTCAGAACATCTTGATTTAAACCCTGGCCTGCCCATACACTTCCTTTGTGAGTGGGGGCAAGTCACTTCATTTCTCTGGGACTCTGTTCCTCCTAACCTCCCCACTGCATCCTGTAAAATGAGGATAATAATAAGTCCTTTTACTCACTTTTTTGTCTTGTCTATTTAGGCCCCAACACTGAAACTGCTAATACGTGTGCTTAACTTTAACACAAGTTCAATATATAACAGTAAGGTGTTATTATTATATGTCACCACTCACATGCTTAAAGTTAATCACCTGCTTAAGTGTTTTCAGGATTGGGGTCTTTGACTGTAAACTCTTCAGGGTTAGGGACTCTCTCTTACTACGCATATGTAGAGCACTTAGCACAATGGGGATCTGATCTTGATGAGAGGCCTCAAGGTGCTACTATAATACAAATAATAAACAAAAAGAATTAGCCCTTACTCCCAGTCCACTGCTTGGATAATATGGCAATATGCCAGACAGAAGAATGTAAAGAGATAGACTGCTCTAACCGCTAGACCACACTGCAAGGAAAATGGTTGCTATCATTATAATTAACGTGTTTGACATTCCTGGAACTTTTTGGAATGCTTTATGGCTGACAGTTTTTATTAACTTGTTTAAAAACAGAAGGAGGAGATAAATTATTTGAAGGAAAGGAAAGAGAAAAAAAGGATTAACATATTTCCATCTAAGCTATAAAAATAATCATCTGATTACCACCAGAATGGCATGGGACAAATTGTTAGGGGTCGGGGGGAAATCCTGTGCAACATCCCATCCAGATGGCAATTCCAATGCTCCATGGTCAGCCTTTTTATTAATGAACATCTGTTTTTGCTACAGAACAGAGTGGACTTTCTCCCATAAATTCTCCTTTCACATATTTCTTAGAAAATGACATTAGGAGTTATTCATTGTCACGCAGATAACCCAAAATTTATTTTTAATATTAGATATTGCATATTCATTATAGCAGTTTCCTCACTCACTACATTATTGATGAACAGATTGCCAATATCTACAGTTGGGTGAATAATGACTGACTGTTAACATTTTTTATAAGATTTGGCTTCAGCCATGTTAGCACTCCTTTCCTGTTAGCTTTACACACAAACTGAATGAGTATTGCTGGCAAAAATGTTAATGGAAAACAAATTTCAAAATACCATGTACACATATTCATGGAGACTGAATTTTAAATTAGCAGGCATAAGTATCCACATCAGCAGTGACCGCACATTGATGGGGTCAGGAAACAAATAATACCACCTGACTCATCTGACCAATTACGACTAAGCAATAGCTTGAATTTTGAACAACAGTGATCAATTCATACAGTAAAAAATTCTGTAAGAAAGATACTTAAATAAATTAAAATTATTAGATTTGAGCACATTGCAGTCTGCTCACGGATGTTCTGTGATCTGAAAAAGATGCCTTATTCATCAAATTAATAATTCATTACAAGTTATTTGCTCAGCCATACCAATACCTTACTATCAGCTGAACGCTATGCATACAACAGTACAGTAAAATTCAGAATTCAGTAATCCTGCAGCTGGTTTGCCTCATTCTTTTATTTAATAGCATAAATTATAACTAAAGTATCCGAACACTTCAGTATTTCAAATGAACACAAGATAAAAAATTTGGGTCCTGATTCAGGATTTCAAAACACACCAAAGTTGGAAGGCATTCAGGATGAGCATTTGGGTGCTGACTATAAGATATATTGGCAACATTCAGATCAAGATCCAATTTAGATTTCAAGCAGATTTCAAAAGTTTAAATTCCTATCTAAATCTTCTCCGAACTATATGAATCTTCCAAGAGTGTAACATTTGTCTGGAAATTCCATGAGACCATTTGCTTGAAATTTTTTATTTCCAGTCCCAGACAGAAGTATTATGCCAATAGCCCTTTGGTGTTTTAGCATTACCAATGCTACTCTTGGCTTGAAATGGAAAAACAAAACAAAACAAAACCTACTTAATCAAAATGTTTCAAACCCACATAAACGTTTTGGTTCCAGTTTACTTCTAAAAATAAATGAAGATTCCGTGGGTTTGGAGTTGAGGGGATATCATATTCTATGTCTGTTTTTACACCGTACTCATTACCATAGTATCTGACCATCTGTCTTAAGTGCTTCATCCATCCCTAAATATATGGGTGTGATATTACTGTAACACATGACAAACTTTACAGTTGTGAGAAAACTGCATACTTCTGATGCATGGGGAGGCACAACATCAAGGGCAAATTGACTAGATTACAGGAAATGTTACTCTGATATAAACACGGATCATAAAAGCCATGGCTTTTTGTCACTTTCGTCCAAAACTATTTAGTCTATCCACAATCAGACTGGTCTTTTCACCTTCATCTGTGTAGCAAGTAGCCTGTTGTTTTTTTTTAACCGGGTGAGGCAAACGCCAGACTGAAATGCAGGCCATTTACTAGACTGGCTGGGATGTTTTTAGTTCATCCTGCAATCTGCTGTTCTACTGAAAACGTGAATTTTTGCATAGACAATTAGGCATGGTCAAATAGTTTTGAGCTCAGAGGGCTCTTATTCTTAATTTAATGGGTTTGGCTTTAGTTAACCAATGAGATTACTCCTTCAGCCCTTCCTATTTTCTACAATTTTTAAACAGGCTTGCAGTTGCTGAAATAAATACATTTAATTGTATGCTGAATGACTGACTCATTTTATTTGGAGGATCTCACCATCCAATAACAAGCTGCTAAATAATGAACAAACACCCAGCCTGGCCTTAAATGGACTTTTGATTTGTGGCTGCAAAATTACTCTTGAAATTATTTGCAGGAACAATTTTGATGTCCAAGTACCTCATTTGTGGCTTTAGTTAAGTACTTTGAGCTCTAAATGACATCAATTCCCCACACAAAGAATTGTGTGTGCAAACTTGAGCCCGTTATTATTTTCACCGTCAAATTGTGGGTTTAACAGCAGAGAAGAGGTTTTCAATATCTAGCCTTAAGTGTCTTTAAAGTTGTAAGAGTAAAAATAAGCTTAGTGAGGAAGGATTGCAGTTAAAACACTGGACTGAAATTCAGTAGATTTGGGTTATGTTTCTAGCTCCACCACAGACTTTTGTGTGACCTTGGACAAGTAATTTAATTCCTCTATGCCTCAAATCTTCATCTGTAAAATAGTGAGAATATACTTCCATTCTCCCACCCTTTGTCTTGTATAGTTACAGTGTAAGCAATTTGGAGTAGCGACTCTCTCTTAAATGGTGTTTGTACAAAAACCTAGCCCCATGAGTCTCAGTGAAGGCCTCTGGGCAGTACTGTAACATGACTAATGAAATGTGTATTCTCTACTGTAATAGCAAATCTCTAATAAAAATTTAGCATTAAGTAAATAAACTCACAAGCAGACAGAGCATCTTCTTGTACATTAATTTAATTTAAAAAATTGGGATGGAGAGTGTTAAAATTTGGCATTATCTACAAATAGTCACACACAAAACACCATAAGGATTCCATTGACTGTACATAGCACCCTAACATTGCTTTTGGGTGGGATTTTCAAAGAAGCCTAAGGATATAGCCATAGGAATCGGGTTCGCTGAAAAAACCTAGCCCCTATTGTTAATACAATTGCACCATTAATTCTTCCCTTGATAGGGAATGTAGAAATGCACAAGACTTTGAGGGGGAAGCCAATGTGGCTTATTGGGTAAAGCACTAGACAAGGACTGTGGTTAGCTGGGTTCTATTCCAAGCACCCCAGGTACTTCCTAAGGTCACCCAGCAGGCATTTCCCCTCTCTGTGCCTTAAAATGGGGATAATGATACTTTGAGCCCTATTGATGAAAATCTCTATGTATTATTATTGAGTAGTATCCTCCATGGCCCTTTTCACTGTCCATTTTCTTACTCAGAAAAATGTGTGTTGCTTTTTCATTAAAAAGCTAACTTTAAGTTGTCACATTTTACTGGCACACTGAAATAAGTAATCAGTGAGTTGGTGAAAAAAGTCACATATCTGCAGATTTTTAATGAAGAGGGTTTTTTAAAAAAAAACACAAATTCTTCCAAGTGTAAAATGAATGCTTGGTTAGGTGAGTTGTAAGCACGTCTTCTCATGCCGTAATTATAAGTGAAATGTTCTTTAATGTGCAATAATAATGTTCAAGCTGTGCTATTTTGCAGTTAATAATTATACACAACAGCATGGGATATGATAGCTAACAGAAAGTTTTTCCAACTTAATGTAGTACCTCTATTTACCTGCCTTATTTCCTGTGCCTTGGCTTTGTAATCCGTCCTTTATTCTGGAAATACGAGACTGAGTGGAGCACTAGTTACTTACCTTTTTAAGGAAACAGTGTGCGGCAAGACTGCTGACTCGCTCAAATCATTCCCATAAAGAGAAGTGTATAATAGATTTCTTTTTTTTTTTTTTGTACGTTTGCTTCAAATAATACTCCAACCACAGGAAAAAGCTTGAGATGTGACTTTTTAAGACTGAGGATTGAAGCAGCCACAAGTTCTTTCCAGACTTACATAATGTTACTCAAACAACACTAGAAACTGACAATAAAAAGCAGAGGTCATCAAGACCCAGCAATGTGCATCAATTTTGCTCATGAATGCATACATCATTGCACAGGCTGCATTAGTTATCGTAGACATGCACCATTTCCAAGATTTCTCGTGGGGTGAGAATACTGTATATCAGAGCCAGCTTCTCCATTAGGCTTTTAACCGCAATACTTCCTGGTTTTGACTATAAGGAGTTACATCTAGAAGGAGGGGAAAAAAACCCACAAGCACGGGAGCTCGGCACTAGCTGAATTAAACTAAAACCTGGGTGAAGTCTCAGTGGGAAACTTGCTATCCAAATAGAGCCTCCAAACATAGAGGAAATTAATTATGTGATGTACAACAATGAAATAAGTAACACCTGGAATGTAACCTGGATAAAACTACTGGTTCAGCAAAAACAAGTATTTCACCCTCTCTGTAATCCTAATGCTGACTTGGACTGTTGCCTGGCCATTTCCAGCTAACATTTAGGTCATTTGCAGATGTTCTGAACACACACTCTCGCTCTCCCCTAGTAGTTCAGAGGAAATTGATCATACAAGTTAATATACTGGTCAATCCTGTCTTCTTTTTCTTTCCTGTTACTGGTCTAGGAGAAAATATTGTGTGTGCAAAAAAGGACTTTTTTTAATACTGCAGTGCAGGTGAGAGCAACAGCCTAAGTATCGTACATGAAAGCAACATTTAAGATGACAACCCTTGAATGGTAGATGGAGTTGACCATGCATGTTCTGATCTCTCCCCTCTATGCTGAGGGATCCCACAGAAGCACTGGACAATTGCTCATCTGTTCAGAGGGCTCTCACATTCATGGTTTCCATGAGGTTCTATTCTGTCACCCCTTCCATTCAGTGTGTAGATGAGAACCCTGTAGGAGAAAGATACCTGGCAACAGTATGCAGATGACACACAGCTCTAGGTCTTGATTTCATTGGATCTGGGTACTAGAGTAGAGTCCCTTAGCTTTGCAATTTGAGGATTTTATTGACAGCTGGTGCTAGCTTACCATTCAGAAGCAATCAGAGATCCACAACTGCACCTTCCATTTTTTCACCGCTGATCTTGCCGCAATAACTAACCCCTTAATAACCTTGAGACTAGCATTGAGCTCTACCAGGGGCCATGCATAAAGACCATTCAGAACCTCCTGCTAGTACTGAACACAACCACTCACATGTTCAGTAATGTTTCTCGTAAGCAGAGACATACACTTGTGCTTATGATGCACTGGCTTCCAAAGCATTTTTGAGTGTCTATTTTGACCTTTAAAGCTCCAAATCATTTGAAGCCCGGAAATCTTAAAAAAAACCTTTTTCTCGTGAGGACACATTTATACTCCTAGTCCCCTAAAATAAAATAGGAGGAGGCTCGTCCTCAGAACATTTCCAATAAGGGGTCCTCAGTTCTGGAATTTCATTTCTCTCCTTGGTTCACAAGAGACAAAGTATATTGATCTGGTCATGCTGCAAAGCCTAACCGTTTTTCTTGGTTTTCCTTCAAGAGATAATGGAGTCAGATTGGGGTACTGGGTAGATTGTGGAAATTTTCTTTGCAGTTGTTTTTCGGATGCTGATCTAGTAAAGCATCTGTATTTTAAGTGATTGCAAAGGAACCTAAAGTTTCAGACCGGTACCATCCTATCAGCTGAAATTCATCAAATAGATACAGTGTATGTAAATGCTGATGAAGCCCCAATCCTCTTAAATAAGGAATTAATGGCCCATCTTCTTTCCTCAGTTTCTACCGTTTTAAAGAAACAAAGAAATTGAAAATACATGTAATCAAAATATTGCATGTTTTATGTCATTTTTATTTAAATCGTTCATTTTGCAGTTAACTCATTATCAATATGTTGCATATGAAGAATTTTAGGCACCTCTCATTCATTCATTCGCTGTATTTTGTGAAACGAAAACCTTCACATTTTTATAAAATAAAATGTTTTGCTCCAACTCTTAATTTTAAAAAAATCTCATCTTCTAAAATAAAAATAATGTTGTACTTCTACTTGCAAACAGAGTGGACTCCTTGCAGCTGAGCTCACACAACAGGACTGGAATAGCATGGTCTCACTTTCACAGAAGTTCTTAACAGCTGACATCTGGTGGATTGAAGTGTATCAACACTAAGGAGGAAGGAGTTATTCTTTAAGGTGGTAGAAGGAATTATAATAATGGAAAAGGAATGAAGACAGAGCTCTGTGTATGTACAATGTATTAATACTTTTTTAAAAAAAAATGAAATCAGCAGGCTGATTCTTAGGAAGTTTTCCTGGTAGTAAAATCTACTGGACTATGAAATAACTTTTCAGATACAGAGGCAGTGGTGGGGAAATAAAAAGGTTTGAGAATCCATGATCCTCTAGTGACTAGTGACACTGTTGTTCCTATTGCTTCTGTGTGGAAGGCACTCAGATACTATGGTGATGGATGCAAGTATAAAACTCTATAGAGTTGTAACTTTTAGTTTCTATTTCCAACTTTGCCACTGATTTGTGTGACTTTCGATAAGTCGGCTAGGCCTTGTTGACACCTGACTAATTTACCTTATTATATATTGTTTATGAATAAAACCGATTTAATTAGTTTCCAAGCATTTTAAGCAGCGTTCCAAGTAGAGTACGCTTCAGCACAGCTAAATACTGTCTGAACCTAAGTCATTCTAGCCTTAATAGTTTTAGCTCCACTGTGGACACAGACTAGCTGAAATGGTTAAACTAGTCCTCCCATTGCTATTCCACAGTACACTAGTGGCCTCTGAAAGTTTCCCAAAATGCACTGTTCTTGAAGACTGATTTGTTGGATAAGTACTAATGGAGCATTATGTCTGAAACAGTGTAGGCAATGCTAGTGTGGATACAGGGAAAACCAAAAGGGATTCTTAATACAATTCAGCATGGACACAGATATTTAGTACTTTAATTGGTTTCATAAAACGAATTGGACTAGAAGCAGTTCAGTACTGCAGTGGCAAAGCTATCCAAAGCTGTCTTTAAATTTGGTGTCTCTGCGTTTGGGTGCCCATTTTGACACATCCAGTCCCTCATTTGCTTATCTCAGATGGAGTTTATGGGGTTTAATTAGAGTTGCAAAGCCACAAAAATTTATATATTTCCTTTAATCTATGGATCTCACAGTATTCTTTATTTTCAGCAACATAGAAGGCCCATCATCAACTTGTGTTATTTGAAATGAGTCTCAGCAAAATACTAGAAAGAAATATCAACAACTCACAGGAAGATGAACTAGGTAACTTAATAGGTAATAGAAATTATAGAAACTAGAAATCAAAAAGAGCTATTTGTTTAAAATTAATAGCTAGGAACTTTTGGTACTGAGACGAGGCTCATCAATTAGCGCAACAGAGCAGGGAGGCCAAGGGCAACATTATCCATAGAGCTAGGCATAGCATTTGCAGTGAATAAGTTATTCAGTGATTTTAGTTGCTTTTTCTCTGCGTAAGTTACCTGCTAAGTTGTGATTGTTTCAACTGTGTTTAATTGTTCAATGAGTACTTTATATGGACAAGCTATAGCCTTTCGATTGTGCATAAACGTGTGCCTCTAAATATTAATGAACTGCCATTGGCCCGGTGTGATTGGTCACTGTTTCCATTCTGACTGGATGACCTCATTTTATTTAAGAGACGAACCTAAAATGATTGGTGCTTGCTTTTTTTTTTTTTTTTTTTTTTTTTAAGGAGGTTTTGTTTTGTTTTACATTTTTACCCTGACTTCACCCAAACCACTTCTCCCATATATTAGCTGCTCATCTTTAAAAATATTTCTTATTCCTTCTGCTCCTTTGTAACAACCTCACTCTTTCCTCTGCTTCCTCCAACACACAAAAAAGCTTGAAATGTAGTCATGGAAGCATTTCTTACCCAAAAAAGTTTTGTGAATATTATTTGCACCGTTATTAACTAATTTTTTTCCTTCTATGAACTTTAGTAAAAGTCACTCACCTGAAAGTTCATGAGTGAGTGAATAAACAGGGTTGAGAATATCAACAAAGCATAAAAACAGATTCTATTTTCAAGGATAATCACACTTTGGGGCGGGAGAAGAGAGCTGTATTAACTCTGGAGGATGAAATAAGCTTAGCATCAAAAAAGTTCTGCACCACAGCTGAAAATAAGCATTTCTGCTAGCGCTAACTGCTTATATATTCAGATAACCAGGACTTATTTATAATAGTATCAGCTGCAGAATTCTTATAATGTTAGAAAAAAGATCAACATTGGTCCTGGACAGAATTCAGATGTGAATTTTAAATACCCCAGGTGTTAGAGATATTCACATTCGGGGTTTTGTTTTTGCTCATTAAAGAGATAGGATCAATAGATGAGTCCTAATGTAGCTCACCACAGTGTCTGCATAACATAGATGGGTACATATTATCAAATAACACAGAGACAGGCAGGAAAGATTCATTTTTCTTGCCAAAGTGGGCCCCAAAGTCCTAGAGAATGGCAGGCAGAACCCTCTTATTATTAAGAGACCTCAGATTTTGTATTAGATCCCACATGGAGGTTTTGGATTGTCATTGTTTAACACAGGGGCATCAGAGAATTAACTGGCAGTTTAAAGAGGTTATTACTACTGTCAGGGCTGTATCCCCACTTTGAACTTTAGGGTACAAATGTAGGGGCCTGCATGAAAACTTCTAAGCTTAACTACCAGCTTAGCTTTGGTTCCGCTGCCACCATTTCCAATGGATTCCCTCCCTGGGAAGCCTTGAAAAACCTTCACCAATTCCCTGGTGAATACTGATCCAAACCCCTTGGATCTTAAAACAAGGAGAAATTAACCATCCCCCCTCCTTCCTCCCACCAACTTCTGGTGAATACAGATCCAACCCCCTTGGATCTAAAACAAGGAGAAATTAACCATTCCCCTCCTTCCTCCCACCAACTCCTGGTGAATCAAGATCCAAACCCCTTGGATCTTAAAACAAGGAAAAATTAACCATTCCCCTCCTTCCTCCCACCAACTCCTGGTGAATCAAGATCCAAACCCCTTGGATCTTAAAACAAGGAAAAATCAATCAGGTTCTTAAAAAGAAGGCTTTTAATTAAAGAAAAAGGTAAAAATCATCTCTGTAAAATCAGTATGGAAATTAACCTTACAGGGTAATCAAACTTAAAGAGCTCAGAGGACTTCCCTCTAGTCTTAGGTTCAAAGTACAGCAAACAAAGATAAACACTCTAGTAAAAGGTACATTTACAAGTTGAGAAAACAAAGGAAAACTAACAAGCCTTGCCTGGCTATTTACTTACAAGTTTGAAATAGGAGAGACTTGTTTAGAAAGATGTGGAGAACCTGGATTGATGTCTGGTCCCTCTCAGTCCCGAGAGCGAATGCACTCCCAAAACAAAGAGCACAAACAAAAGCTTCCCCCCCCCCCAAGATTTGAAAGTATCTTGTCCCCTTATTGGTCCTTTGGTCAGATGCCAGCCAGGTTACCTGAGCTTCTTAACCCTTTACAGGGAAAAGGATTTTGGAGTCTCTGGCCAGGAGGGATTTTATAGTACTGTACACAGGACAGCTGTTATCCTTCCCTTTATAGTTATGACAACTACACACTGTTGTTCCAGGACTATTACCTCTGTGTCCACTGAGGGTTCCCAGCAAATCTCCACTAATACACAAACACGGTATATCCAGTTCTAAAGCTAATGCTATATCCATGCCTCTTTCCCTTTCTCTCTCCATTCAGAGCAATATTTGTACTACAGAATAATGCCAGAATTAGATAACTCACTTGTGAACCCACATGGAACATGCATGAAGCACTATGTTGAATTATACCGCGACTGGTATTGTGCTTCCCATATGTTTTCACAAGCCAAAAATATTTATTCCCAAAAGTAATATTTTAAAGATACAACAATCATAGAAGCTGAAACAAAAGCAATGACTTCAGCTTCACATATCCATTTAATAAAAATTTTGTTTCTGTCCTGCAGGTTTGTAGGGATGAGTACTCAAGAAAGTCTCCAGGAGTCCCATTTCAAACCAGTTTTCCAGTGGGGCAGTTTAGAAATGCTAATGGAACTAAAAACAAAAAAACACTTATGCACTAAATCTTCCATACAATTCTGTTGAAAGGCTAGTCCTGTAACACCTTGCAAGCTTCACAATATCCTGCAAGGAAGTGAAAGGAATACTTGGTTTTAGCTTACTCATTCCTACTGCTGCTAACTTTTCCCACTCCCACCTTCAACCATGCATGACAATAGGCAGCGGTGCAGCTAAATTAGTAAAAGACTTCTAAATACAGTAAAAATACGTGAAAGATTTACAATTAAACAGATTTCATCTATAATATAAAATACTTTGAGTAAAGATTATTTGATCATATCAAAATAATTACATTCATGCAATCATTCAGAGACTAGTAGCAAGGATTACAGAAAAAGGAAAAAGTGAAGCTCCATATTTTTAAAAAAAAATCCCTAAGATCACCACAAGAAATAAATAATTTTCTTCAAAAGTGTAAATTATCAAAATTACAAAACACTTAGGATTTTGGCATACAAAGAATAGAAACATTTTGTTCATCCATAACATTTGAAGAATGAAGGACTTAATATATATATTAAAATAATACTTGGGCAGTATAGAACTAGCCAACATCAGAATCCAAACCTTCTTCCTCAGAAGAGCTTATATGAAAAAATAATTTCAACTAGGAGAAAGCTGTGTTGCCAGCTATCATGAGACTAATGATACCAGAAGTTTTTTTTAATTCTTATTCTATTTTGTGAACTCTTATTCAAAATGGCTGATATTTTCCATTACTTTCAGTGGAGTTGAAGATATGCAAAATGGCCACCATTTCTCTGCAGTCTCTGCATGTGGATGTGAGCCTGCTCCTAGTAAAGATGGCCACAAACTTCCCTTGTTTTCAAGAAGACTTATTACAAGGTATGTCTGTGAGCTAATAGATAAGGTGCCAGTGGACAGCGCTCAGGAATATGTACCATAGTTTCTGGGTTTTGTAGAAGTAATACAATTTGTTGACGTGCACAGCAAATATTTCATTGTGAGCAGTTTTTTTCATGGAGCTCTTAAGAGGACCAAAGCCGTGCTGCAATAAGGAAAAATGGCTGCCACTATATTTAGGGATAGACAGGAGAAGACAGGAATATGAGGAGCAGAAGGGAGGCCAAAGAGGTGAAGGAAAAGAGCTTGGGGATGTGAGGGTGGCAGAAAGGTGACATTGAATAGTATGAGGATGTGAGGCTTATCTCCATATGCATGTCCCTCTTCCCCAGCCTTCTAAATCTTCCCCCCACTCGCCGCCGCCTGCTTATGCTAACTCCTTTCCTATTAATATATCTCCAGACCCACAGAGAGCCCTTTGCAGAGTCGGGGGGAGGCGAGGCAACATCACCATGGAGGCAGCCAATTTCTCCTTCCATTTTGGGAAGGGGAAAGCCAGAGAAAGAGGAAATCCTCTTCATGTAGATCCCAAAGGTATATTCTGGGTAAGAGTATATCAGAATATGTGAACACCACTAAATTAGAAAAAAAAATTAAAGAGACTTTAATAATTATCTTCCCCCCTCCCCTTAAGCAATAATCTTTAACAAAAACAGAGATTTTAAAAAAATCTTTAAGAAATTAGCTATATTTCTTGTTGGGTGAGTAAAGGAGAAATATCTGGGAGGGAAGAAGAATTCACGTGAAGGGTACAAAGCCTTAATAAACTTGTGTTTAGTATTCTAGGAGTTAAGCTTTTCTTTTTGTTTGCTTTACCTGGATGGTGTATGTGTGGGACGGGTGGGGGATTGTACATTTAATCCCTTAACCCTCTGTTCCTCACCCTTTTAGCACAAATTCCAATGAAAGAAGGAAATAATTGTCACTGTGGTATTATTGTGGAAAAGCTCTGCAAAAAAGCCTCAGTGCTCAAGGTTTTCATGAGCCTAGATAAAAATCCACAGGAGGCTACAGGGAGGCAAGAAATCACCCCTGACAACACATTTTACCTGGCAGTCCAACATTGTTTATCAGCATAATAAAAAGTGCCAATACTTACCACCTGTCTAAAATATGCAGCAATAATAAACACAGTTACAGGGCATATTATGGTCAATGATGAGATATTAATTTATATCCCTGTAAGAAAGGGAAGAAGGCAAAGGCTACGATGCCTTACAGGGGGCAAAGATTGCAGTGGATGAGGCCGAGGTCTTTTTCTCTCTGATGAGCATCAGTGGAAAATTGCATTGATTTTTTTTAAGTTATAAAATAATAATCCCTATGTTATATGATCAAATTACAGAAACAAATGGCCAGGATATTACCTTTCTGCTCCTTCGTTGGCTAGTTAAATATGTGTGTGTGTGTGTGTGTGTGTGTGTGTGTGTGTGTGTGTGTGTGTGTGTGTGTGTGTGTGTGTGTGTGTGTGTGTGTGTGTGTGTGTTGTACATGGTTAAAAATGAATTAATTCAGCTGATCTTTTTGTGCCAGGACAGAACTAAATAGATAGTGCTCTGTCATCATCCTCTGCACTAGAGCATTACTGACCCTTTTCTTCTACTGTCTCAAAGTGCCAAACTGCACTTCCCAACAGCTTTCAAACTGGTTTCCTCTTCCTATAGTTTCTTCCTGCTGTAGCCTTGAGACTACAGCAGGTCCCAAGAGTTTCAACCTCTCCTCCCATTCTCCTGGTGATGGAGGAAGGAGAGCTAGAGCTATGAAAGATTCTAATCAGTAACATTTATAGCCAAAGCAAAAAACTCAGCTAGTTTGCAATCTGAGCATGGTGAAACAGTCCAGTTCCATACATAATTTTTGGACCCATGAACCTTTACCTTAATGGCAACATAACACTTTTTGCTCTCTGTACACAGTAGGCATTATTGTTGTAGATGGATCTAAGGAGGTGGCTGCATATAGGAATGCAGGGATCTGTGCCTGGATTGGTATGGTAGAGAGCTGCAGATTGCAGCTAAAACCAGGATCTGGTTTCTGTGAAATGGGAATAAAATAAATTAATCATTGAACATAATCTCTTTGTGCTTTGATAAGAACAATATTTTGTCTATATTACTGAAATTCAGGCTGAGTTTTGTGGTTTCAGTTTGGTTTTGTACCGAAAACTTGTGACAGTCAAACAATTAGGTTATATCTATTGTCCAAACCCTTTGTTATTACGTACATCATGCAAAGAGCTTATGTTAAATATTGCCTTTGCTGTCTCGGGTTTGGATCAGCTGCACTGGTAGGAGGTGACCCAGACCTCCCTTACTGGGGAGAATGAACACAGAGCACAGTGTCTTCAGAAATGGCACCCAATACTGGGATAAGGGAAACAGACAGAGCTCTATACACAGGCACAGGCACACAAACATTAACACTTGAAATTGTAGTTTTATTTTTATTAGTGTTAAGTAACCCAACGGTACATTCTTGTGCAGACAGGACAAACTTTTGTTGCTAGTCATCTTAACACAACTAGGCATATGTGTGTATGTCCCAGGACAAACATCTGAGTATGGTCTACACCAGGATTTACAATTGTGTTTGTTAACATGTGCTAATTAATGTGTTCAAACATAACTAAATGTTGAAGTGTGGAAAAGCCCTTACATGTTTTTGTTATATAAATATAAACCATAAAATTGGCGGGCTTTTGGAAGGAGGGGAACTGAACTCATCTATGGAGCATTTGTTCCCCCCAGGTTTTGGGTTAAAATTACTTCACTGCTTGAAAATGCCAAGGAAAAACATTTTACAGTAAGCAAAGAAAAAGAGGGGAGGAATAGAAGGACACAGCTCCTCTACTAATAGATTTTATTTAAATGTTTCCAAACTCATGCACCAATTGCCACCATATTTTCACCATGCTGTTATAACATGTTACATGGTATCATCTTCCAGATGAAATAAAGAAAATTAAAATGATTTTAAATGGGTTTGAGAATTTGGGGGTAGGAGGAGTCAACTACAGGAATCTCACCTGAACTTTTTATTGCCCTGGATAATAAGGTAGCATGTAACTGTTCCCATGTAATTGTATCAGAAAGTATTTAAGTAGTTTGTCTCCCCTACTACTTAGAGGGTGTATCGCTCCAGCTGCATACTAAGGGTTGCTGGGATTCTCATAGACATTAAGGTCAGAAGGGACCATTATGAAACATGACCGTCTCAGACTTTTGGCCCATCTGGAGCACTAGATCAGCATATGGTGAGGCAGCACAAACTATTTTGATCTTGTATACTACCTGACTAGTGAGGAGGTGCTGATCTAAGCTCTTTCACCAACACTAACCATCTCCAACTTTATTTTTCAATTAAAAAAAACAAAAAACTGGTGTTTAGGCCAACCATACAGGAATGACAATACCCAAAGAATACAAAGATGCTCACAATAAACTAGCTGCTGCTGATACTATTCGACTGTAGGATAAACGTGGGCGGGTGGGGAAAAGTGCCAGGGAGGAATGTTTTTTAATATAAAGTGTAGGGTTATCCTTAGGCTAGAGACAGAGGTATAGTTTAAAAAAAGATAAGGAAATAATAACTAAAGCTGCATGCTTTATTACTTCAGGTAAAAATATCTTATGAATAATATAATCATTGTCTCTGGTTATTGGGTCTGAAAAAGATAAGTGTAATCAGTGTACTGTGATACAGGAACATTAACACTTTCACACTGGCTGGATATAGACTCGGAAATGAGTTAAGAATCACTGGGTCATCTAAGTGGAGGATTATTCTACACACAGGCCCTAGGTCAATTTAAATTATTTAATTTATCTCAGTGACCGCAGGGGCCTAAACATCCGTTCCTGATTTTTATCTTTCATCCTGTTAGCATAGGTTTAATGTTGAGGGATCAGGGAGAGTAAATTCTAGCAGGGAAGTGTACAGCAATCCAGGTCCCAGCTTTGGTAGGGTTAATAATGGAATAGCAGATCGAACTGACTCAAATTATATCAAGGACATTTTCTTATCAAAGAGCTTTAATCAGTCCCCACCCCATGCACACACACTTCAGTAGTATACCAAGGGTTCTTTCAGTGCTCATTGGCTTGTTAGAAGCTTTAAAAGAAGGGATGATGCACTGTAATTAATGCAGTCTTGTCCTGTGTCTCACTATTTCCTTTGGAGTAGAGTTGTGCTGGAAGAGGGATACACAACCCACCCCGCTGCCTAGAATTATCTGCAAAAGCCATAATGGAACATGAAGCAAAGGGTAGAATGCCAGGTTTTCATTCAATCCTTTTACAAACTGTTTGTGACCAATGTTGGGAGGGTTTTTTAAGGGGCCTGGGATTAGAGCACCTAAATATTACTCTGATTGGCTGTTAATATCCTGTCTAGTTTAGGTATTTCTAATGAATGTGACAATGTCCTGTCACACGGTATGGAATGTCTCGATATCTCATTTAAATTAAGCCACTGAGGCAGCTGAATATAAGTTGACCCCAGGTACAAGGTAATTTGAAGAAGAATTTATCCCACCTGCTTAAAGACAAGGCATGACACCATTCAAGAAACCAGTTCAAACCCAGCCTGAGGTGGTAAAATATCCGACCGAGCTGTGAGATTCCTGATGTCCCGTATACTGGGGGGCATTTAACTAGAATTCATTGACTCCATTGTATTAAACTCTGCATCCGCTCAATATTTTTGAGCTTTAAGTTGCTTCACTTTTGGATATGAAGTTAGATTTATACTGATATTTGGATATTTTCCCCTAGTGTTCGTGGAGGAACTGGATGGTAGGATCTCATCATAGCACTTCAATACATCCAACTGTAAGAAGTTTCAGCAGGAGGAATCATATACAGTTGGCAGAATATGTTTATTGACCAAACAACAATCTTTCTGAAGAAGAAGCGACTTAGGCCTGGTCTACACTACGACTTTAATTTGGATTTAGCAGCGTTAATTCGAATTAACCCTGCACCCGTCCACACAACGACGCAATTTAATTCGAAATAAAGGGCTCATTAAATCGATTTCTGTACTCCACCCCGAAGAGCGGAGTAGCGCCAAAATCGATTTTAGTATTTCGAATTAGGGTTAGTGTGGCCGCAATTCGATGGTATTGGCCTCCGGGAGCTATCCCACAGTGCACCATTGTGACCACTCTGGACAGCAATCTGAACTCGGATGCACTGGCCAGGTAGGCAGGAAAAGCCCCGGGAACATTTGAATTTCATTTCCTGTTTGCCCAGCGTGGAGAGCACAGGTGACCACAGATAGCTCATCAGCACAGGTAGCCATGCAGGCCGATAATCGGAAAAGAGCACCAGCATGGAGCGTACGGGAGGTACTGGATCTGATCGCTGTATGGGGAGAGGATTCAGTGCTAGCAGAACTTCGTTCTAAAAGACGAAATGCAAAAACTTTTGAAAAAATCTCCAAGGGCATGATGGAGAGAGGCCACAATAGGGACTCAGATCAGTGCTGCGTGAAAGTCAAGGAGCTCAGACAAGCCTATCAAAAAACAAAGGAGGCAAACGGTCGCTCCGGGTCAGAGCCGCGGACATGCCGCTTCTACGCTGAGCTGCATGCAATTCTAGGGGGGGCTGCCACCACTACCCCACCTGTGACCGTGGATTCCGGGTCGGGGATAGTCTCATCAGCTACACCTGAGGATTCTGCGGATGGGGAAGAGGAGGAGGAGAAGGAGGACGAGCTTGCAGAGAGCACCCAGCACTCCGTTCTCCCCAACAGCCAGGATCTTTTTCTCAGCCTGACTGAAGTACCCTCCCAAGCCAGTATCCAAGACCATGACCCCATGGAAGGGACCTCAGGTGAGTTTACCTTTTAAAATATAAAACTTGTTTTAAATGCAAGCGTTTTTTAATGATTACTTTGCCCTGAGGACTTGGGATGCATTCGCGGCCAGTACAGCTACTGGAAAAGTCTGTTAACGTGTCTGGGGATGGAGCGGAAATCCTCCAGGGACATCTCCATGAAACTCTCCTGGAGGTACTCCAAAAGCCTTGCCACAAGGTTTCTGGGCAGTGCAGCCTTATTCCGTCCTCCATGGTAGGACACTTGACCACGCCATGCCTGCAGCAAGTAATCTGGTATCATAGCCTGGCAGCGTATGGTCCCGGTGTTTGCTGGCATTCAAGCAACATCCGTTCTTTATCTTGCTGTGTGATCCTCAGGAGAGTGATATCGCTCATGGTAACCTGGTTGAAATATGGGAACTTAATTAAGGGGACAGAGGTGGCCGTTCCTACTGGGCTGTTTGCCTGTGGCTGAAAAGAAATCCTTCCCTGCAGTTAGCCAAGCGCAGGTGGGGGGGGGTAATTGGCCCTGAGCTTTTCGCGTTTGGCTAGCAGGGATCTTCCCTGATACCAGCCACGCAGTGGGGGGAGGGGTACAGCGATCATCCCAGAGAATTCATGGTGGGAGGGGAGGGCGGGGGGGTTAGTTTGGTTTCTGCAGGGATCTTCCCTGATACCTGCCACGCGGTGGGGGGAGGGATAAAGCAATCATCCCAGAAAATTGGATTGGGGGGGGGGTTAGTTTGTTTTCTGCTGCTGAAGGTTAACAGGAAAACCGTAGCAGTCAACGGGCTTTGCTTGGTATGTGGGAAAGGAGGGCGCAGAAGCCGAAAGACAATGGCTTACCATGGCTGCATGCAAGCTGAATTCTATTGCCCGGACCTGCGTCTGTGATCTCTAACACCAAAGCCACAGGCACTCAATATTAAGATGGAAATTGCGACCTTGTACTGAAATCACATGTGCTATGTAATGTGAATAGTGTTTTTCACCAAGAAAGAGTATAAGCATTGTTCTGTAAAATGTATCATTTTAAAAACTTCTCTCCTTTTTTTCAACCCTCCCTCCAGCAGCTGCAAATTTTTCAAGCCTCCCTCCTCCGTCCCGAAGGCTCTCTCAGATAAGGCAGCGTAGAAAGAGGACAAGAGACGACATGTTCACTGAAATAATGGAATGCACCCGAAATGAAAGAGCTCATTTGAATGAGTGGAAGGACACTGTAACTAAATTTAGGAAAGATGCCAGTGAACACGAGGTCCTGAGGGACGCTTGAGATGAGAGGTGTCAGACTGCAACGCTGGGGCTGCTGCGTGAGCAAACGGACATGCTCTGGCATCTGGTGGAGCTTCAGGAACAGCAGCAGGATGACAGAGTGCCGCTACAGCCCCTGTATAACCTCCCTCCCCCCTCACCGTGTTTCATATCCTCCTCACCCAGACGTGTAAGAACGCGGGGGGGTAGGCTCCGTGTACCTTCCCACTCCACCCCAGTGGACAGCCCAACCAAAAGGCTGTCATTACATTGAATTTGTTCAGTGGCCTTTTACTTCCCTCCTATCCTCCTCCCAAACCTCACCCAGATTACCTTGTTGGTTCTCTCCCTATGTTTATAATCAGTTAATAAAGAATACATGATTTTTAAATGATATTGACTTTATTTCCTTTGAAAGAAAGCTGGGGGAACAGGATGGGTGGGTTCCTTACAAAGAATGAATGAGTCAATAAAGGGGGCAGGTTTTCATGAAGGAGAAACAAACAGAAATTTCACACTGTAGCCTGGCCAGTCATGAAACTGGTTTTCAAAGCCTCTCTGATGCACAGTGCTTCCTGGTGTGCTCTTCTAATCGCCCCGGTGTCTGGCTGTGCGTAATCAGCAGCCAGGCGATTTGCCTCAGCCTCCCACCCCGCCATAAAGGTCTCCCCCTTACTTTCACATAGATTGTGGAGCACACTACAAGCAGAAATAACAATGGGGAGATTTCTTTGGCTGAGGTCAGAGCGAGTCAATAGCGATCTCCAGCGACCTTTTAAACGGCCAAATGCACATTCTACCACCATTCTGCACTTGCTCAGCCTGTAGTTAAACAGCTCCTGACTCCTGTCCAGGCTGCCTGTGTATGGCTTCATGAGCCATGGCATTAAGGGGTAGGCTGAGTCCCCAAGAATAACCATTGGCATTTGAACATCCCCAACAGTTATTTTCTGGTCCGGGAAGTAAGTCCCTTGCTGCAGCCCTTTAAACAGAGTAGTGTTCCTGAAGACGCGAGCATCATGAACCCTTCCCGGCCAGCCTGCGTTGATGTTGGTGAAACGTCCCTTGTGATCCACAAGTGCTTGCAGCACCATTGAAAAGTACCCCTTGCGGTTTATGTACTGGGTACCCTGGTGCTCCGGTGCCAAGATAGGGATGTGGGTTCCATCTATCGCCCCACCACAGTTAGGGAATCCCATTGCAGCAAAGCCATCCACTATGACCTGCACATCTCCCAGAGTCACTAGCTTTCGTAGCAGCACCTCAGTGATTGTTTTGGCTACTTGCATCACAGCAGCCCCCACAGTAGATTTGCCCACTCAAAATTGATTCCCGACTGACCGGTAGCTGTCTGGCGTTGCAAGCTTCCACAGGGCTATCGCCACTCGCTTCTCAACTGTGAGGGCTGCTCTCATCTTTGTATTCTGGCGCTTCAGGGCAGGGGAAAGCAAGTCACAAAGTTCCAAGAAAGTGCCCTTACGCATGCGAAAGTTTCGCAGCCACTGGGAATCGTCCCACACCTGCAACACTATGCGGTCCCACCAGTCTGTGCTTGTTTCCCGGGCCCAGAATCGGCGTTCCACGGCTATAACCTGCCCCATTAACAGCATGATCTCCAAAGCACGGGGTACCACGGTTCGATAGAATTCCATGTCCATATCCTCATCACTCTCCTCGCCGCGCTGCCGTAGCCTACTCCTCGCCGCCTGGTTTTCCAGGTTCTTGTTCAGCATAAACTGCACGATAAGGCGCGAGGTATTTACAATGTTCATGACTGCTGTCTTGAGCTGAGCGGGCTCCATGCTTGCCATGGTATGGCGTCTGCACTGTTCATCCAGGAAAAAGGCGTGAAACGGTTGTTTGCCGTTGCTTCCTGGAGAGGGGGGAGGATATACCCAGAACCACCCGCGACAATGTTTTTAGCCCCATCAGGCATTGGGATCTCAACCCAGAATTCCAATGGGCGGAGGAGACTGCGGGAACTATGGGATAGCTACCCACAGTGCAACGCTCCGGAAATCGACACTAGCCCCGGTACATGGACGCACACCGCCAAATTAATGTGCTTAGTGTGGTTGCATACAATCGAATTCATACAACCTGTTTTCCAAATTCGAATTATATAAATTCTGATTAATCCCGTAGTGTAGACATACCCTGAGTTTGAAAAGTTGAGTGGTCCTAAGGGCCAGCGTACCTCCCTAACTGAAGCATTCCATGAAAAAATTCATCTCACAGCACCAAAACCAGGTACCTTACAAATCCAGGCCATTCAACATCATTGCCAAATGCATTACTTTTTAGAAGAGCCACCAAGAATAATTATAAATTTGGTAAAATACATGCTGTTTTGAAGGACTAATAGGGGCACTGTGCACAATGAGGCCATATTGGTTCACAAACATTCTGGTTTCATTTTGTGAGAGTGTACATTACCTAGTTTTACTCTGAATTCTGGATAGGAATAAATCCCAAACTTCAAGGCAAATTCACTGAAACCATTGTTTTCCCTCCTCCTCTGATTACTTCCTGAAAACATAATGTGACGGTACCTCACATAAGGCTCTATGGAAATATGTTTAGAATGTGTTTCATGCTACATATGCCATGTAACATATCTCTGTAAAGGTTATGATCTACTGAATGTATTAATCCTATTTGCATGCATGTATAATTTTTGTGTTCGATGTTATGAATGTTATGAATGTTGGCTGTGTACTGCCTTGATTTCTAAATAACCTTAGTAGAGCATTTGGTCAGTTCCTGGAGAAAGGAATGTTGAAATTAAGTACCTAATCAAGAAACACTTAAAGGACAATGGATCTTGGAAGGCTCCAATCCACATTGGAAGTCTACTTGAGGATGTTCAAGGTAGCATGTAAACAATGGATGCTACCTGTAAAAACTGAGTCATGCATGGACATGTGACTTGCCGAGGTGACTCCTAAACTCCATCTTGGAGCTGGACTTTGCATAGGGGTGAGGAGGGGGTTTCCACCCACAAGAGAATGTCTATTTAAACCTCTGGGAGACCCCTCAATTTTGTCTTCAGCTGGCTAAAGAGAGAGCTTCTCCACCCCTCCTTCCCCCCCAGGATACTTGAAAGAAACTGGAACAAAGGGCAGTGACTGCAAGGGGTGCGAGTGATTGCTGGACCCAGCTAAAAGGAGATTAGTTTGTAACAGGGAGCATTCTGGAACTGGTGAGGATCTTATCTGTATTCAGTTTGATTAGACATAGATTTGCGCATTTTATTTTATTTTGCTTGGTGACTTACTTTGTTCTGTCTGTTACTACTTGGAACCACTTAAATCCTACTTTCTGTATTTAATAAAATCACTTTTTACTTATCAGTTAACTCAGAGTATGTATTAATACCTGGGGGAGCAAACAACTGTGCGTATTTCTCTATCAGTGTTATAGAGGGCGAACAATTTATGAGTTTACCCTGTATAAGCTTTATACAGGGTAAAATGGATTTATTTGGGTTTAGACCCCATTGAGAGTTGAGCATCTGAGTGTTAAAGACAGGAACACTTCTGTTAGCTGCTTTCAGGTAAACCTGCAGCTTTGGGGCAAGTAATTCAGACCCTGGGTCTTTGTTGGAGCAGACGGGAGTGTCTGGCTCAGCAAGACAGGGTGCTGGAGTCCTGAGCTGACAGGGAAAACAGGGGTAGAAGTAGGGTGACCAGATGTCCCAATTTTATAGGGACAGTCCCGATTTTTGGGTCTTTTTCTTATATAGGCTCCTATTACCCCCACTCCCTGTCCCGATTTTTCACATTTGCTGTCTGGTCACCCTGGGTAGAAGTAGTCTGGGCACATCAGGTGGCAGCTCCCAGGGAGTTTCTGTGATCCAACCCGTCATACATAAGTTAGTTCAGGTTCCCTCAGTCACTTGAAACTCAGCCCTGATTTGCTCAAAAAATAGCCCAATTTCACTGAAAGGTTTTTAAAACTCAGCAATCCTCTCCATGAGTCTGGCTTACATTTCCAGTTTATGATAAAACCTGAAACCAAGACAAAGCGAAGGCCAAGTTTCCAGCAAGAGATTAAGTTAAACCAAAATCTCAGATACAAGACACCTCTGGAGAAGTTTTGATCTATATCCAAACTTGCAGATTGGGCCTCTCTCTAGGTTTCCGGATTTATTCCAAAAATCTGACACATATGAGTAACAAGACATCTGACACCCTAATAGGCCTTTGAAGACTACTGCAAGTTTTCAGTGCTGGAATGGTTTATCGTACTGTGGTTGGGAATTTTTTGAATCTTTTTTATAAACTAGTAAAAGAATCTAGTCCTGGCAGTGTCCTCCAGCCTCATACCTTTCCTACTTCTAGACACAGTTGTACTTAAACATAAGCTAGTGCCTCAACATTTCACACAGACCTTTTTCTGAAAGTTTCAGTTTCCCTTTCCTCGCCTTCAAAGAAGCGGGATTCAGTCTCTCAGCTGTACAGCTGTTATATGCAAGGTTAAAGACATTGCAGGAAACACTGTTGAGAGTAGTCAAGAAGGAAATTGCTTGCTACATCTAGGGCCAATGGGGGAACTGAACAGACTGTTTGCTATTTTGCATCTGGACATCATTGAAATGTTTGATGTTTATTAATTGTAGTGCAGTTATTTTAAAGTTAACATTAAGGTTCAATTTTTAAAAGGTTACTTTGCTGGAAGGTTGTTGTGCCTCCTGATACCTAGAATTCTATGAGGCCAGTTGCTGAAGAGCTGGACCATATTTGAGTAATCATAAAGTGAGCAACATGAGACCAGATGTCAATTAGCCATGATGAAGAAACTAAGTTTTCCTGAAATGAGCAAAACCAGAATTGCACAGGATAGGAGACTCTATCCTGGGAATCAGTGAGTGAAATAGATTTGGGTGTCATCGTGGATAATCAGCTGAAAATTAGCTTCCAGTGTGATGCTGTGGCCAAAAGAGCTAAGGTGATCCTGGAATGCATAAACAGGGAAATCTTGAGTAGAAGTAGATAGGTTATTTTTCCTTTGTATTTAGCACTGGTGCAACTGCTGCTGGAATTCTGTGTCCAATGCTGGTCCCCACAATTCAAGAAGGATGTTGTAAATTTAGAGATGATTCAGATAAGAGCCCCAAGAATGATTAAAGGACTAGAAAACATGCCTTATAGTGATAGATTGAGATATTTGAGTCTGTTTAGCTTAAGAAAAAGAAGGTTAAGGGGTGACTTGATAACAGTCTGTAAGTATGAACATGGGGAACAAATATTTAATAATGGGTTCTTCAATCTAGCAAACAAAGGCATGATACCATCCAGAGGCTGAAAGCTGAAGTGTGATGAAGTCATACCTGACAGTTCCAGAAGGATGGGTGAAGGCAGGTATATCAGTTTTGGAATAGTGTGACAAAGTTCCTCCTCTATCTTGGTGGGTCCTGCGCTTATTGGAGGATTTCTTGCTGCAGAGATTCACCATGTGGGTTGGGGACAGCCCAGAGACCTTCCCCTCTGGAAGAACCCACAGTCCAGGTCAATTGGGAGGTTTGGGGGGAATCCGGGCCCACCCTCTACTCCGGGTTCCAGCCCAGGGCCCTGTGGACTGCAGCTGTCTATAGTGCCTCCTGTAACAGCTGTATGACAGCTACAACTCCCTGGGCTACTTCCCCATGGCCTCCTCCAAACACCTTCCTTATTCTCACCACAGGACCTTGCTCCTGGTGTCTGATAACGCTTGTGCTCCTCAGTCCTCCAGCAATACCCTCTCACTCTCAGCTCCTTGCACCTCTTGCTCCCAGCTCCTCACACTCTCACCACAAACTGAAGTGAGCTCCTTTTAAAACCCAGGTGCCCTGATTAGCCTGCCTTAATTGATTCTAGCAGCTTCTTCTTAATTGGCTCCAGGTGTCCTAATTAGCCTGCCTGCCTTAACTGGTTCTAGCAGGTTCCTGATTACTCTAGTGCAGCCCCTTCTCTGGTCACTCAGGGAACAGAAAACGACTCATCCAGTGACCAGTATATTTGCCCTCTACCAGACTCCTGTACCCCACTGGTCTGGGTCTGTCACAATAGTTAAAGCCTTATTTCCTATGAACTGAAAGAGATTACCTCAGGTTAATTAAGGACACCTATGTCTAATTAAGGGCAGCCTGTGACCTTTAAAAACCTCTTCCAGTGAGCGGGAAAAGAGGAGGGATGAGAAGCAAGCTGCAGAAGGGTTGTGTGCAGTGAAGGGGAAAAGATTTCTCCTAGGTAAAGAGCTGGTTTTCTCTATGAGGGAAATCTTATGTTTATTTCTCTTTAGGGAGATGGGCTTGGTTCCCAGCACAGCTGGACCCACAGTGGGTTAGAGAGGGTATCTAGCAATTGGTAGCCAGAATAAAAGAGGCAATACTACAGTGGCAATTAGGAAAGGTATTTTTTTAATTTAAAGAAGCCTTTCAATCCAACCCTAGGGCCTACACTGTAAATAAACCAATGTGAAGAATTAAACCTCTGGAGTAAGACTGATTTACCCCAGGTTCCCCACAATACCTGAAGGAGAAAGTCTGAGCCCTGATGTGACAAAGGAGGTGCATTATCACAGAAGCTAAACAAATTCAGACTACAAATAAGGTGTACATTTTTTATAGTAAGGGCAATTAACAATTGGAACAATTTACCAAGGGTTCTGGTGGATTCTCCATCACTGAAAATTTAAGATTGGATGTTTTTCCTAAAATATATGCTCTAGGAGTTATTTTGGAGAAGTTGTCTGGCCTTTGTTATACAGGAGGTCTGAATAGATGATCACAATAGTCCCTTCTGGCCTTGGAATCTATGCCCAGGAAATAAGAGAACAGATTAGATCAGAGCAATCCTGAGGGGGAAATAGCAAACTGGGGAAATTCATAAGTTTCTGAGGAAAACAGGCAGGGCCGGCTCCATGGCAACTTGGCTGAAAACCTCTGAAGTGACCGTAGAAAAGCTATTTGGAAAGTATTTATAAGCCAAATATATCAAACTTTTTTCTTACAAATGCTTATTGGATAAAGTGGCTCGATTTGCTATTTACTTCACAGAGGCTAGTGGTGTTCTAACAATGGTTGCAGGAATTCTTGACCTGTTCAAGGGCTGGATGGGCCCCCAGTGTAAAATTCCAGTACATAAGAGATACCAGTTAATCTCCCACTGCATCTATATTCCTTGCCTCAATTAAAACAAAAATTAAGTGAGACAGTACTTTGTCTTTCTTCACTGAGTAAAGTACACACAAATAACCTTTCTATGCAGCCTTGAAATATTTCTCCTCCTCTGCCTCAAATAAGTGGATGAAATTGAAGTTTATAGACATGCTGGAGCTTGTAACATTTGAAACTCTTGGCCAGCGTTTGCAACTCCCTAAATGCACAGCCTCATTTGCAGCCCAATCAAATTCAGTAGTTGTAACAGTTACCTAGGCAGGTCTTACTCTAGAGTTTAAAATTCCCCACCTACAATATATATAGTTAGTCTTAATAAATAAATGACTTGGACCATGCATTATATATCACTCAAATCCATGAGGACACAAATTATGTATAATACATCGGCTGTGTAATTTATTTATTAAGCAAAACGTGAATTTTCCATGCTTGTGTTTTGAGGCACAGTTTGTCACACACAGCTAAATGATGTATTCTTATTAGTCCCACTCAATTACCAAGTCATCCCTCTGTGCACTGTATATTTGTTAATGATAGTGCCACAACACTGCGTCTACAATACCTGTGATTTTAGTGATTCATAACCACTCACTAAAACTGTGAAAATGATAAATTGACTGCTGTTGATTAAGTGCCGCCAACGGTATGTTTCATATGTGTTTGTCGCAGTTAGAAGTTAAAGAAACAGCATTGCTCCAATCATTTAAATAACTAATTAAGCAGAGCTCTCACTAGATATAGAGAGCTCTTTGGGAGTGGAAAAAAAAGATTCTAAAATAAGTGTGGCAATGGTTTTTGCATGCATATGTACATAGAGATCTTTTCTGATACAGCCCAGCTAGCCATAAATAAATAATGAACAACAAAATAAAAAAGACAGATACTATAAAAATTAAGAAGAGTGAAGAACTTAGTGTGGAATGGAGTCCTTCCAGGCTCACTTCACAGGGCTGATCTGATGGTTTTAGCTGATCTGAGATTAGCTTGGAAAAACAGTGCGCTGCAGTAACATATAAGGCAGTCCTTGATGACAACACTTTAAACGGGGGCAAATAGAGGGGGTGGGTAAAACTCTCAGCCTTCACTGTAGGGAAAAGGTTTGGGCATTTGTGCCTAAAGAATGGCTGGCGAAGGGTGGGGGACTATCACTTTCAAACACAGATTAATTATCCTTATTGTTTTGGTTAATGTTTTTGTCTCCCTTTAGATGAATTCTGTATGGAGTCCTCGGAGCTCATATTAGAAGCTGAGTGGAACAAGACCAAGAAAAGTGGATGTTCTTCTGCCAACAGTTTGACTCCTATCTTAGTATGCCAGAGTAGACAAATAAAAATAGAGTCCAGCTGACTCATGGTCATCTTATTAAGACAATGAAAAGGAGGGGGGAAAAAAACCCAATCTCTTTCTCATTTCCACTTTTGAACTAAGTGGCTAGATGACAGAACTAAGTGGCTAGATGACAGAGCAGAGTATGAGATTCTGCTTTTTTGAACTAGTGTTCTTCAATTAAGTAATATCTCCAAGAATTGAATTTAAATAGGCACCTTTCATACCAAAGTACTTTACACATTTGATACATAAACCACTCAAGAACTGCACTCTTCTCCATGGTTGAAAGCAGCACCCAAGTGGCACATAGGCTGCTGCATAGCATATGACCCTATGGCAAACCTCTGCTCTTACAAAATTTGTCATAGGATCTCTAACATGTGCACTGTCACATAGCCTGCAGAGCTTCACGTTTTAAGATCTAACTTGACAATAAAAATACAATAAAATATATTCCTTTCAGTTTACCTTAAAGATGAGGTTTGAGCCAATCTTGCTTAGATTTGAACTGGTGCTAGTTAGACCACTGAGTCACCTCCTTCAGTAGAAGCTGAAAGCTCCACTAATATGGTGAATGCTGTCTTCCTCACTTTGTTTTTAAATCATCTCTCTCCACAGAAGAGATTTGTGCCCAGCATTCCGCATCCCTTCCCACTCTCTACTTGTGTCCTCTGAGATTGCCCTATCTGGGATCTGTAGAAGGCAGTAAAATAGGAGAGAGTGAAAAGTATCTGTCTTCCCTATGCAGTACTCTCTGTTCCTCCAAGCTGAGGGAGACAAGTAGTAATAAGTAATTACTTTAGAGCTGTTCTTTTTGAAAGAACTGAACAAACATTCATCTCTACGTCACACAACTATCAGGTGGAGAAATACATTTTAATAACCCCAGTCTACTGATGTTAACAGGAAGGTTAGGTGACATGCCCAAGTTCACACAGCAAATAAGTACTAGACCCAGACGTTGAACCTAGGTCTTTTAGCACTTAGACCAAGGCCTAACCCACAGGATAAAATTAGCCATTCAACCCTCCTAGGTCTTACTAAAATAGACAGGAATTTTTTGACTTTGCATAGCTCTTCCATCTGTAGATCTGAAGAGATTTGACAAAAGGTATGTAAACACGAGTAGCCCTATTTACTGTGTATATAACTAGAGCATGTAAACTTCAAAGAATTTTTCTGACAGGTCTCATGGTCTAGTGAATTATGGGTTTGTTACAGCAAAAATCCTGGTTCTGTTCCCAACTGTGGCCTGTTACCTTTGGTAAGTCACTTACTCCCTTATGGATGGGAATGATATGAAGCTTTTCTAAATAAGGACCCGGAAGTGCAGAGACTTGAGACTGGTCAGTGGAAGAAGGAGAACAGAACTCAGATCCCTTATGGCACCTCAGCTGATGCACATTCCCTTAGGCTGAAGCGGCACCTTTGATGATACAGCAGTCCTTTTACAGGGTCCTGCAGCTTTTAGAAATGGGTCCCACCTAGTTCATAGCAATTCAGGGGCTACAGACTTTCAAGTCTACTTTACTGAGCATGGATGAACAATGCAATTGATCTGAGTAGCGTGTTTTTCAAACTTAGGGCTATTGTAGTTTGCAGTGTATTGGGCATGGTGCTTAAGATGTACATCCAATGTTGTGGTTGACAGTTCTAAATAAATAAGAAAGTAGGACTGAGATGGGGTAGGAAAGAGAGAACTTTCAATTAGCAGCAGGATGTTCAAAAGCTTGTATAGATGCAACAGGCCTGCCATAAACTCCAAACAGAGCTCAGCACCTTTCTGGGCTCAGGAGATTTTTCAGAGAAGTTTGTTAGTTGCACCTAATTTCCCTGAGTGCTGTAGAGGATGAGCAGTCCCAAAGGACAGATGTCAGAAGAATGGCTAAGGACCTGGCTCCTCATTGGGGGATTTTCAAAAGTATTTGGAGGCCTCCTATGTGCCCAGTTAGGTGCTCCTGACTTAGATGTGTGAAAAGCACCACTACACTGGCAGAGGATGATTGAACCATGCTGGCACCTGCCCTTATCGCTTGCTGTACACATGCTACTCTTAAGAATTCCACTCCTGATTCAATCAATTCCCTCCCCAAACACAAGAGAAAGTATGAGATACAGGCAGTGAGAGAAAGAAAAAGCAATTCCAATATTCAGAGAGTAGGAGACAAAAGTTCTTCAAGTGCTTTTGGGCTAGGACTGGCAAGTAACCAGTAACTTAGGCAGCAACAGGGCAAGGAGAGAGGAAGCAGTGGGGGCTGGAAGAAGGTGCTGCTTGGGTTTTTTGCATTTCCAGGTGAGAACTGCACCAGCAACTGGCTGTAGTACATCACCCAACCATGCTAAGGTGATACATGATGAGTTCAGTAAGAGCAGAAGAGGTCAAACTTGCCCTAGATCACACACTAAGGACACAACTTTAGACATGGTCTGTCAAAGAGGTGCAGATAGTTTAGCAATACATTTATCACAGAAAACTCTTTAGGATAGGGACTATCTTTTCATTATGTGTATACAATGTCTAGCATAATGGGGCACTGATCCTTGTCTGGGAACTCTAGGTGTTGTCACAATACAAATAATAAAGTGAGCTGAGAGAGGACCTGAAATTGGGCTATGCATCTAGATTCTTGTAAACCAAAACCAAGAGATAAATAACTCTTTATATGCAAGTGTTCATATTTTTCATTTGCTTAGTTAGTGATTAAGAAAACAGTATCTGGGGCCAAAATAACACAAGGTCTGTTTTTTTCATGGTAGATTCATCATCTATGAAATTAAATACTTCGGGAAGGTCAAATCTCATGTTATTTTGCATTGAAAAGCCCACAGAAAAACATACACAAATACTGACACATTAATCCTTCAAATACTAATGCTAGACTTTATCCACAATCCTAAACTTCTTATACACAGTGGCTATTTGAAACTTAATTATATATAACTGGAGGATAAAACAACAATTTTGTCAAAATTAAGACCTAAAGTACTAGGTGTCATAAAAATGCACCTGTCATTTTCCATAAATAAAGTTGTTAAGCAGATTTACTGTGAAAAAATTTTATACTGTGATATGTAAATTGCAAAATTCTTAAGACTGCTTGGTTGTAAAGAACAAACCTGTGAAAAGAATCCATTTTTACCATCAGCCACACTATACATTTAACAGGCATCTATTTTATCCACAAGCCTTACAGATAAATACATAAAATGCCACAGAGTATCAGAATTTAAGGTCATTTTATTAGGCCTGTACTGAGTCCTTTCTGACATCTGTTTAATGGAAAGAAAATAGGTGCTAAATAAACATATTCAGAACAAAATATCCCTGTAGAAATAATGTTTTGGCTATTTCTCTAGGTAGGTATGCTGTAAAGGAAAGTCCAACTCTCAGCATCACTCATAAAAGTGCTAGACCCATGTTCTTGGTTACAGAGAAGAAACTGGAAGGATAGAATATTATCTACCGATGGGCGAGAAAGGAAGTCTAAGAAGTGAAGCTCAGGAAAAATTGGAGAATGAAAACAGACATGTGTGGTAGAATGGTCAGAATTAAGGCAAAATATAGAAAAATGGCATCAGAGGCTTCAAAGCCAATTAATGAATTGGAAGGTACAAAGGGGTGATCATTTTAGGCCACTAGGGAGACAAAGATTAGAATACAGCAGGGATATTGGCATGCAGCTGGGAAGGAAGATGGGAAATAATTGATTGGGAGAAGAAGAGAGGAGAAGAGATTTTTTAAAAATATTCTATAAAAAAGTGAAAGAAGAATGAAGATAATAATAATAATGTGCTGAAAACTTAAAGAGAGGAGAGACCAGAGGATAGGGAACCCAGATGAATGTTTTATTTTCCATGGAACAATCCAAAGTGGAAAGGAAGATAGCAGTGACACGGAAGCCATTAGTGAAAGTCAGCAAACAACTAGGTGAACTGAGCCTCAGTTCCTGTTTGTGAGTAGTCCAAAGAGGTACTGAAAACAATTGTTCTGTTTTCAAAAAGTTTACATGAATGTTCTGCATATAAATCACAGCCTTGTGAACTTTTCTCACTGAGACAGTAGAGCATTCAATGTTCATGTTGAGACATTACAGCTGTGTGACTGGTCATCTATATCACATTAAACTATTTGTATTCCCTGATTGGAAAACTTAACCTTTATTAACTAATTCCACCAAAAACATATTTCAAGTAGTCATGAATTGAATTTCATTTCATGTTGAAGTAAATTTGTGGTATAGGCCCAAAATTTGCTTTCCAAGCTCATTTATCTGAACAAAATTTCAGTGGTGTGAATGCTCATAAAAAGGGATAACCATGCAGTTACGGCAAGATTCTGTTTAATACAGTCACTGGGCTTCCCTGCTGATGTAAGAAGTTAACTTCAAGATAATAGTTTCTCACTATTCATTCAATATGCAAAATGATATGAGAAAGAATGTGTGTAGGGTATGTGGAAGGTATTTTCTGATGTATGTAATGAGAAATAGTGCTATCTAGTGGTGAAGCTGTAACCAGATGTTTTAATAGGTTAAACTTTCACCACACATTTCTTTGATGCCGATGTTCTCTCCTAGAAGTGGTGAAAGACACAGACTAGTCTGTTTGAATTTAGTCATTTGTGCTACTTTATCTTCATAGACAATATGAATACATAAGGAGTGCTGCAAAGAGCCAGCAACAAGGCAGTAGTACTCCAAATATCCAACGTGTGACTATGGCAGGTGCTGACAACCACCAGGTTTCTACCAGCTCTTGTAGTCTCTTGGAATCAGTACATCTGGTAGGAAGGGACAAGCAAAGTCCAACCAGCAGTGATTGATTTTGGCTCCTGTTCAGTTGAACCTGGAAAGACTCAGTTTTGAATGGGCCCTGCCTATCCTCCTGGCTGTTTTACCAGTTCATCAAAATGAACTCAATTTAAATGTGATAACTGATCTCTGACCTTGGAAAGAAGTTTCAGTTTACAAAACTATAATATGATATTATGCAAGCCAGAAAATAAAGTATTTTATTGAAATGGCTGGAGGCCTTTGTCAATCAGTCTGAGTGCAAGGATTTGCATAGGTACTATATTTCTCAATAAGTGTGCTGTGAATATGCAAATCTCTCCTCTGTTTGGGTATCTAATCAGTCTTCTCCAATTGGATCTCGTACGTTCCAACAACAAAAATGTCACCCCAGCTTCCCATTCCCTTCAGCTAAAGAAGGAAAATTTCAAAGTTTACATGGAAGAAAGGTACCACAGAAAGCACAGGAAATGGGGCTTTTAAATGGATAAAAGGGAACATTGTTAAAAGATCAAATAAAACTTTTGACTTATCTCTTTGTTCTTCTTTTCCTCCTCCACTCTCCACAAGCCAGGAAAGCTACTGTCTCCACAATAATTAATTTGTGTTTACACTGAAAGGCGCCCAGTCTCTCTTTCAACTTCTGAAACACAATATAAACTAAAGTAAATTATGGTTATTCTGAGGACAAGAACCTGTTGACCTCTAGGAAGAGAAGGGAGAGACATAAAGAGAGATATGAGAGATGAGGTGGGAAGGAATGAGGGAAAAGGGTTAAACAATAGTTTACCATCAGAAGCTTGATGGCCTGTTTGATGGAGGGTGTTAGACTCTTCATTTTTACTTAAAATTGGAAAATTTAATACAAATATTCAGCTTATGGAGGCTTCCTGATCATTTGGCAATAACCATATTCTGGGCGACATTGACTTTTGGTCTTGAAAAATATTGACTGTAATGCATTTTATTTGAGTGTATAGACATGTACTGATCCAGTGCTCTTGGCACAAATAAAATCTTTATAAAAATGACAAGTAACAATTTTTAGGATTCTTTCTCCAAAAAGTAAGACCCTCCATATCCCACAAAACTAGAGTTTCCATTTACTCTTCTCTTTAGCTGTCATCTTCCAGACAAAACTTGGGAGAACCAGAAAAGATATTTGGCCTCAGAGTTCATTCGGGCTAGGTTACAGTTAAAGCCTTGTAAAATGTAAATTAGTAAATGGAAGCATCTTCAAATTCTTCTAACAGCGAGACAGTTCCCAGTAACTTGCAAAGTTATTAAAGTTTAGGCCTTTGTCAAGAATATACAGTCACTGGGCTTCTCTCCTGATGTAAGAAGTAAATTCTGATTTCAGTGGAAATTTACCCTTCCAGAACTGAAACAACTATCTGAGCTAAAACATAAAATAATGAGACAGTTCCTAGTACCTACGGGAAATACAGAATAATGATGTATTACTTCCTGCAAGAATTAGAAACAGAGGGGCTAAGAGAAATTTTATTTTGAGCCGTAAAGTCAGCTAACATGGAGACTCTTTCCAAGAAGCCAAATGGAAACATGTCTTCTGCTTATTTGCGCTCACCCCCTAGACCATAGGATAGACTTAGCCAATCTGGGACAAAGAAGAAGTACAATGACTCCAGTATTGCTAAGCCAAGTATTCACAATCATGAGTCAATGTTACCTCCCCCCATTCAAGGAACCGCCTTAAAAATCATGAGACTTTTTAAAAGTAGATGGTAGATTTGAGGCTCTTTATATTTGCCTTTTGGATTTTGAGCCATTAGAGTACACAATTTTTCAAGCATTCCTCCACAACCATGAAGGCTAGAAACTTTTTTTTTAAGCTGATTCTCTCACATCATCACCCAATTGCAGGAGCTGGGGCTTTAAGACAAACACCAGAGATCACAAGTTATGTGATTAAAATCAGAAGAATTGGCAACATTCACCATGTGGCCTCTCTCAACAAAACAGATTCAGATTCTAAATACAACATGAACTGATAAAGCAGATAAATGTCATATATCCAGATTGAGCCAAAAGATTCTAAATAGAATGGGACAATCACTTTTACATACTGTCCCCGAACAAAATCTGAGCAAGCCAATGCTGTCTGAGATGTTGCATTCAAATTGAAGCTCAGTTTCAGTACTTTTGTGGTTCCATTCAGTTTATTAAACTGTATGCCTAACTTCTGACTATAATGCTAGGACAGACCAGAGACACAATCAATATTAAGTTATGCTTTGAGCCTACTTCTGGCACCATTCCTTGCAGTTCTTACTCTGTTTCCTTAAATAGTAAATGCATTAATTACTGGGATATTAGGTTGCTTTTAGCAAACATGCTGTTTTGATTTCTGCTGCCTTCTTGTTAACAGATTTCAGTCTATCTACAGTCAGATCTCAGTTGCAATTTACACAAATACACTATAACCCTACATTTTCAGCCCTGGTTCTGAAGGTGCCCTCAGACTGACATAACCAAGCAAACTGAAGTGGCTAGGCACGACAGAGTGAGTTAACAATGAGCTGTAGGCTTTAAGTGAGTTTCCTGCACCAGATTCTGGCATCGGCTACAGCAGGGTGTAAATCCAGAATAATCCTCCATTTCTAATCTCATCTATACAGGGTATAAATCCAAAGTGATGGCCTTGAATGAGTTACTCTGGATTTATACTCTGTGTAGATGAGGTCAGAATCTGGCCCACTGGATTTATTTTTCCTTCAGTATTTGCCACACCCTGAAGATAAGTTGTGTGTGCAAGAAACAGACTAGTCTGTTTGAATTTAGTAATTTGTGCTACTTTGCATCAGTTTTAGTAAATAGCAGAGTGCCTTCCATTTTTCCTTCTCAGACATTTTCTTTCTTTTTAGAGAAAGCTTTAAAAAAAAAAAAGTGAGGAGTGCTTTTCTTCGTGAGTCTTCGGCCTTACGTAGTGGCCTGTCCTCCCAGTGTCCTTCCCCAGGCCCCGAGTCATGCATCACTCATCTTGTCACATTGAACTCCAGATGCTCCTACCCTAGAGAATGCTCTGACTCTTGCAATTTTTCTTCATTCTCACTAACAATTTGGTAATGAAATATTGATTTTTAGTTAGATTCATATTGATGCTATTAGGTTTGCATTGATAAATCATGCTGGCCTCCTGTCTGAGAGGCTAGAAAGTGCTACACTGAACCCTGGAGATTACAATCAACTCATTGATGTGTTAATTTGATGGATTTTTTCGTTCTCTTAGAAGGAGTGGGAGGGGTAGGGGAAGATTTTTCAGTAGGGCCGTTGTAAAGTTTTCACAGTGAAGTCAGGGACAGTAATTGCAGGTCTTTCTATGTGCATTCCCTTCAAAAGTCTCTTTCTGCTTATTTGGCCAGGACATAAAAAAAAAAAAAATCAGGGGGGAGGAATGTGTGGGGGTAGGAGGGAGAAGAAGTCAAGGGTAGAGAGGATATGACACACCTTGTAAACAGAGCTCCAGACTCCCACATGGGGTGAAAAAAATATAGGAGCAGTTAAATTCCAATTACACCATTTAAAGGTTGTAGTCAAAAAGCATTTCCCCCTGCTAAACAGGTCTCCATGTACAGCCCACGCACTGGTGAAATGAAAATATGGTGAAAATGGGAACCCCTTTGCTGGCTCTATCCTACCTGGACACTATGCTATGGGATTTCCAAACCCTCCCCCTTTGTCTCTCTAGCAAAGTGCCACTTAGAAAGCCAATGTCCACATGCATCTGCAGCCTATTTAAAACAGCCTCTAGCTTTGATTTATGGTACTGTGGAAATGTAATGCCTGTCATTAAGGGACAATACGTGCCGAACCAAAGGATTAAATTGTGATTTCCTTCAAAGACGCAGGACTTCATGGGGTTGCTACAGAGGCAGAACACGGGAAAAAGGCTTTTAAAGAATACTTAAGTGAAAATGGGGAGGGGGGGGTTCCAAAGCAAAACTATTTGCATCCAGGCTTCACATTATTTACCCCTGAAAGCTTCCTACTCCTCCCACCCGGCCTCCAGCATTGAGGGAACCTTCATATGAGCACAGCTAGTTTGATCGAAGAGAGACTATGAAAGCAGAACAAATTAAAATGCTACTTATTAATAAAACAAGCCCAACAGTTGAAACAATCTATAAACTACTTAAGCCAGATGCAGTTTTTTACTTGCTTGATTTCTATCTTTCCCCCCCCCCTGTTATTTAATGATTAACTAGCCAGATTCGCAGCATCTTAACTGACACTGCATCTAACAGCTGCTGGGCCAAAAGACTCACCACAACATCCAGATCAAAAGAAGGTCTGGCTACTTTTGATTAATACACATTGTATTGCGGGGTGGGGGTTCTTTGAAGAAACTTCATTATCAACTCCTTGGCTGCCCTTGCAAGAGTCAGCACTGCCCCATTCAAGGTTGAAGCATTTAAAAAAAAAAAAAAGACACGACAGTTTATTATTATCCAAGACATTTTTCTAGTGACAGTTCAGAGGAAGGTGGGCGCCCTGGGAAAATCAGGATTTTTATGCCATGTGGATGACCTCATTTAAATAAAATAAAATATATAAACCATTAGAAATGTTTCTAATTACCTTCACACCCAGACTCACTCCCCCTCCATCTCGCTTCTTCTCCCTCCCTGGTGGAGGCTTACAAAAGAGTTCTGTCCTAAAGAAATATGTCCGGATGTGTAAGAAGGCAATCATCTGCACTTTCCAAAGATGTCAGTGATGAAACTGTTAGTTAGATTTTGTTGTACTATTGACATCTTAATGCCACAAATCCAGCTGGTAGAAGATCAGTAACGTAAACAGCCAAGTTCAAATTAATCTCTTTGAACCTTATTGTCAAACTGAAACCACTGTTTGACATTCTAAACTACCAACTTCATCTTCCACTTATACAGTAGGCTAAATGCAAAAGGCACCCTGTTAAAGCAAAGGCAAGACTGAGGTTTCACATGCAGAAAGAGTCAGGAAATTTAAGTTATGACATCCACTGCAAGTGTAACTCTGGTCCCTTGTACACGTGTAGTGGTTTTTATGACCATATATGCTGTTAGCAAATTTACTCATTTAGACTTTTACAGCACTGATCCCATGCTCCAAGTGCTTTTAGAATTAGTTAAACACTCAATGCAAGCTTAACATTTACATTTACAATTCAATTAGCAATACATGTACAATGGCCTAGCAACAAAATTTAAAACATCCTCCAGACCCAACCCAACCTCCCTTGTTGCAAACCCACTGGGAATTAAAGCTCAGTCTATCAGTCCAGCTCCGTCCCACATACTTGCTTCAGAAGACAGGCCACTGTGTCTCCCAAAGGCTGATAAATCTAGGCTCTTGTGGACAAAGCAGGCTTGATACACTCTCTAGGCCAATTGCTTCTGTTGCTGTAAATCAGCTTAACTCCACTAGGGTTACCATATTTTGTGCCTCCAAATGGAGGACACCCCCAGGGACCCCGGCCCCGCCCCCAGCCCCGCCCACGCCCACGCCCCAACTCCGCCCCCTCCCAAAGTCTCCGCCCCCTCCCCTGCTTCCCGCGAACATTTGAGTCGCGGGAAGCCTGTAGCAGGTAAGGGGCAGTGTGGGGGGAGGAGGCGCGGCCCAGGCTGGCCCCCCGGCGGCTCCAGCCTGGGTCGGCTCGGGCCCTGGGGTGCCGGCCCCGGCCCACCACCCCTGGCCCGCCCAGCACTGCCGGCCCCCCGGACCCCCCGGCTCGCGGCCCCGCGGCCCCCCCGGCTCGCAGCCCAGCGGCCCCCCCGGCCCAGCGGACCCCGCGGCCCCTCCGGCTCGCGGCCCCGCGGACCCCTCCGGCTCGCGGCCCCGCGGCCCAGCGGACCCCCCGGCTCCTGGCCCCGCGGCCCAGCGGACCCCCCGGCCCAGCGGACCCCCCGGCCCGCAGCCCAGCGGCCCCCCCGGCCCAGCGGACCCCGCGGCCCCTCCGGCTCGCGGCCCCCGTGGCCCAGCGGACCCCCCCGGCTCCTGGCCCCGCGGCCCAGCGGACCCCCCCGGCTCGCGGCCCAGCGGACCCGCCGGCCCAGCGGACCCCGCGGACCCCCCGGCTCGCGGACCTCCCGGCCCAGCGGACCCCGCGGCCCAGCGGACCCCCCCGGCTCGCGGCCCAGCGGACCCCGTGGCCCAGCGGACCCCCCGGCTCCCGGCCCAGCGGACGCCCCGGCTCGCAGCCCCGCAGACCCCCCCGGCCCTCGCGGCCCCGCGGACCCCCCGGACCCCCCGGCTCCCGGACCGGCACCGCGCCCCCGGCTCCCCGCCCGGCCCCGCGCCCACCCCGGACCGGCACTGCGACCCCGGCCCGGCACCGCGCGCTCGGCCGGGCTCGGCACCATGCCCCCGGCCCCGCGGCCCCGGCCAAAGAGCCCTCCTGATTTTCCCGGACATGCCCGGCTTTTGGGGATTTCCCCCCGGACGGGGATTTGAGCCCCCAAAAGCCGGACATGTCCGGGAAAATCCGGACATATGGTAACCCTAAACTCCACTGACCTCAGTTTACATCAACTCAGGATCAGGTCCTATACACTCAACGTCACTGACTCATGATTGCATTGCGAAGCAACTTAGAAATTCTTGACTTTTAGACGTGCAATTTTTACTAGATCTTGGCACTGAACTTTGGGGGAGGGGGTATATAATTACTTGAAATAGACAAACGAACAAAAAACACACAGTCCCTGTACATTTAAGTGAAGGGGCTGGTTGAATGATCACATTCAATTAGCTGTACCAACACTAATACCAGATTGCACATTTTAATCAAGTTTCATGCTCTCTAGGTCTTCTCCCCCTACATTTAAAATGCCCCTGCTGCCCACTTAAGATTTTGCAATTGCTGTAGGACACAATAAACTGAGTGGAAAACCCTAAGGTATGCAATAATTATTTGAATGTGCACTGCAATGACCATGCATTTAAAAAAAAAAAATAGAGGTGGCAGATTAAGGAGGAAAATGGGATTGCTGATAATGGATTCTTTGTGAATGGTTATGTGATACCCACTGATCTACTGGAGCTGGATACAAACAACTCTCTGGAGCATTGCACCTCTGTATGTCAAAACACTAGTGGGAAATCATGTAATCCCCAATCATTTCTAAACCACCTTTCTTCAAAACATGTCAAATTCACTTTATCTGATCTACCTTGCTTATCAGCGTGCCTCATCCACAATGCAAGTAAGAAGTTTTAAAAAACCAACCAACCAAAAACCTTGTTAGGGTTATCTGAGCAAAAATGTAAAACATATGGAAAACTCCTTAATAGTTGGGGAAACGAACCAATTCCACACCTATTTGTTGCAAGAAAAATAAAATGGAATTTTACTGAACTTTTTAAAACAACTCCTCGTGGGGCTGGGACTAAACCTGAGAGATTTCAGCCCAAAGGGGAATGTTGACAGTAAACTTTAAAACACCTGAAACAGATTGCCTTTTCAGCTGCATTAAGCAGCATTTCCTCTTGCCGTGATGTGCTAACAACAATATAACATTCTTCTGCTATCACCACCCATAATCTCAAAAAACGTGTGACTAAGCCAATTTACAGCAGCTGAGGATCTGACCCTTTAATAGTACAGTAGTATGGACATTTGTAAAAATTAGTAAAAAAAAAAAAAAAAAACACAACTTTACATCTCAAGATTATAGGCACTTGACCTAATCCCACTGTTCTTGCTCAGGCAGAACTCCCACTGATATCAGTGGGAGTTCTGAAGGCCTTCCCACAGAAAGCTTAATACTCATTTTTGTCTCTCAAGGTTCGATTGTGCAATGTTCTGAGTACTGTCAATTTCCACTGACCTTAATGGCTATTCATATGATCTCATACCGGCACCCCCACACTCCTAGGACACATATTCCATCACTATGCGGCAAGCAATCAAACAAAAATAAAATAAGATAATAGTGAGAGTGAAAAGTTTGACTAGAAGTATTCCTCCTGGTAGCATACTCTGGATACAATTATAATACTAGTCTCCTTACTGTATACAAATTAAATTGGAAGAGGAAAAAAAAAAAACACGTTAGGTCCCACCGGCTGCCAAACACATTATTCAGTAATTCTCAATTACCCTGGACACATCTATTAGCACTATTTTTAAAATCATTATTGAAGACAGGGAGAACCTCCAATGGTTTATGTTGGTATGTAATCCCTAGGTGCATACCTGTCAAGGAGCGGGCAAAATTTTCATGGAAAACTCTCTCGTTAATGCTTTTTGTTTGACAAAAGCCAGTCTCTGTCATAAGGTTCCTGGTGCCTTTTCAGTGGTTTTGGAACATGCGACTGGGATAACGTGAAGAATCTGGGAACGTACGAACTGTGACAACACATGATGTTTTGGACAAACAGAAAGAGGTTTGCATTAATTAACAAAGCCTCGGTTATCCTTCTAGGATTACCCTGCTTTGTTCTTTCTTAAAAAAAAAAAAAAAAAAGAACTATGTAGTGAATTTAAGCCCTCACAAAGGATTCTGGGTGGACAGCTCTGAAGCCTGAAGTCTTCTGTCCACAGAGGACGTACAATATGGGCAGTGGTAATGGAAGCTTCCCAGAACTGTCCTCACCAACGTGTCTCAATCCTGGCCTGGAGGGACCTCCTTGAGCAGGGAGTCAATTGAGTGCAGTGGGACAGCAATGTGCATATGTGAGCGTTAGGGAGACAGCTTGTGATTGTATATACTTGTGTAACTGACCTGAACATGACCCCTCTACACAAAGAAGTTAAGATGTGATTTAACTAAAATTCAAATTTTGTCTGAGTGTAGCGGGGGAGAGAGAAGACATCACACACATGGAAAAATCTTTTCCTGCTTGCCAGCATATTTTAATTGATGAAGCCCCCAACATTCCTTGCAAATGTTAAATTAATTTAGCCATTTTTAATGTGTTGTTCTTACCATGAAATGCAGTCATCACTTTTCTTTGGCTATTTGCCTCGCCTAGGAACAGCGAGGAAAGCTAAATGGGACACACACACACACACAGAAAATGTACATGACACGGCAGCTTGTGGTTTAGCATGATTATTGGGAAATTCCTATAGCTAAAATATACAAAACACGGATAGCAATGATAGCTTTTTCTTGAATGCACAGACCTCAGACTCATTGATGCTGTTGCACTAACTATGAAAGGAAGATTCAGTTGTCCTTAAAGGAAAGGAAAGGTAAAAGTACTACCTTTTTGGTTACAGACTTAATACAAAACCTGGTTAAAGATTCAATATCTGCTCGCTCTCCAGTCTAACAAGTATATAGGTATAGAAAACAATATTATCCAAATGTCAAGGCAACCTAAACATATTTAAAAATTAATAAATCATCTTCTGTTTGGTTGGAGCTGAGAATGTAGAATCATATTGGGCTTGACTTAAATGTTATAAGGAAGCAAGAATAATTCAAATTAAATCCTGTGGCACGGGTTTTTTTTTTTTAACTGTATTGTCAAAGATTCTGTTCTAAATTAAATATAATTTTGCATTGCTGCTTTAGCAAACCATAGATGCCTCCAAGTGTATCCACTTTCTCATCTGTTGCCTGTAAACTATTGGCTCTATTTTTGTTATGTTATTGAACCCTCTCTCCCTGACATACTACAGAGGATGCTGTTACATATTATGCCATTCTGTCTTTTATCTATTCAGTAATTTTGATTATTTCTTTCCTTCTCAGAATGGATTTTTTTTGTTATTAAATCCAGCTCTGCATCAAGCTGCTAAGTTGCAGTTTGACCTTTAATTTTCATTTTGCTTTTGGGCTTCCATTTCTTCCATAAGACCTATTTTTAGTATTTCACTTTTAATTAGAAGTGAGCCGAAGCTACAAAAACACCCTAATCTGTCTAACTTCAGAGCTGGTTGGATCAGGAGGTTTGGTTCAGCCAGACACAGAGATACAGTCCAGCTGTGAAAGTTGGATCAGGATTCAGGTTAGGATCCCAATTGCCCCAAGGTTCAGAGTATTGCGATCCACTGTTTCCATCTGATCCATTTTAGAGGGAGGGCCCACACACTTGATTTTAAAAGGCTTACAGCACTTTACTAGCAATAGGCGCATAACTCTGGATTTCCCAGCAATTACCCAATTCCCATGTAAGGGAGGAAGTTCTCCGGTTCATCCACTCAGGAACTAGATCATTGCCTCATAAAACCGAGCAGAACTCTCGTTATCACTTCGCTACTTTACTGAAGTTTCATTATGAGATACCATGAAAAGAAGTTTTCTAAAAGCTCATTTTAGAAAAGCAGCTTGATAACAATAATACTTTAAATAGTCAAACACCAGTCAGTTTTTTTTTTAATAAATAATCTCCTTGATGCAGAAGAATCAGTAAACTTATTTACAAGAGAGTATCCTGTTAGACAGGAGGGTGGACAATAGAGTTGCATCAAGATTGTTATAAAAGGAAGAGTGGCACTCTACTTTTGAAGACTAAGTGATTCTAGAAAAATAAAGGGAAAACCTGGTGACCTAATCCTTTCTGACCCCAACATTCTCACTACACCTTTTGCTGAGAAGGTACAGAGCATCCTATTCAAGAAATTAATCTCCCCCCCAACTCACATAGCCCAGAGGTGTTAATGTGTTTGACGTTACCTGCTTAGTGCACTGTGCAGAAAGAACCTATCCCATATCATGTCACAGAGCTAGCAGCCATTGTTAGAGCAGGGAATTTCAAGTGAGGACCACTAGATCAGCTCTTGCATCATGAACAAAGATCGGAGCATGCCCCACACCATTGAACAAAGCCAGAAAGTCCAGTGCACAGACTAAGACTTAATAGACATTTATTAATTTAAGATTTGTATTGCAATATATGGCCCCAACCGAGAATGGGTCCCCATTGTGCTAGGTGCTGTACAAACACAGCAAGAGTCACTGACTACCCCAAAGAGCTTACATTCTAAACACACACTAAGGCCCAGAACGATGAAGTGACTTGCCAGGTGTAACAAGGGAAAGCCAAGAATTAACTTCAGTCCCGTGAATGTCCAGTGCCTTAGCCATGAGCCTGTCCTTCCTTTCTACTACGCACTATTCTTTTGCCTTCTAGTTGATTGTTCTCATTTGATCCAGTTGTTTCCTTTGCACCTTTGACCACCGCCATTGCACCTTTGATGGGGGGGGGTGTCTTCTGAATTTTCTCTTTACCCCATCTACTCTACAATCTATTCGATAAGCACAATGTCTTATACGTACAATTCAACTAGTGTAGGTTCATTAATGGGGGAGGGGTAATTTGTATCCTCTTAATTAGCTATGTTGGCACCTCTGATTCCAGTGCTGATTCAGTAGCTTATTATTGGTCTATTGGCCTGCCTGCTTCCAAAACCAGTGCAAATAATATCAGGCTCCATAAGTAAATTTTTCTCAGTACTCTTCAGTTAAGTGGTCTTGTACATTTAATTCAGTAAGTCTAAATTTGCCTCTATCTCCTGCAAAGGTATTTTAAACTGTTTTATGGACTTCCCCCAGTTTTGTTTCTAACAAAGGAACCTGACTTATGTCTTCCATGACTCCCACAAGCAGCAAACAAAGGACATTAGAATAAAATAAAATAAAACAAAACTCAGGAATTAACCGTTCATCTGGGATTCTCACACCTTTAAGGCAAAGATCTTTTGCACAACGGTAGCCTGCACAGGGTGCTTGTACTGTGCCAAGAATTCTGTCTGTGCTGAAATAATAATATAAGCAGCACGATCAATGTATTCTCAGACAGGCCCCAAAGGTTGACCTAATTTTCAGTAGAAGTGTTCTCCACACTGTGGGATTGCCAGAACCCTTGTGTCTCCGGTTTGTGATCAATGATCTTTTATGTTTGCATCAGAATGGTAGGCCCAGGGTAAGTCTCAGAAGATGGGAACCATCTTATTCAGGGCACTAGAATATTACCGAGAAACTGCCGAAAGGTATCAGGTCTAGAGAATTCAGGGGATATCACCTTCATCACCACCATTTTCATAATGTGCTATCATGAGTCCAAAAGAAGAGATACACTAAGATTTTTAGCAAGTGGTAGACATTTCTTAGAACATCATCTGCCATTCAATTATAGGGCAGGGGGAGATAGCTGGTTGATTCCTGTTTATCTTATGTATTCCTCTGTATTCCTCTTTGTACAATCTAAATACTTCTATTCTCTGCTCCTCCTTAGTTCCCCCAGCCTCACTTCTCCCATTGTCTGGTTCTGTTCCTTGAGGACCCTAACTCCTAAACAATTCACTGAATAAACTTAAATACAAAATAAATAATTAGCCTTTCATTGAACACTCTGTCTTGTGCATGACACACATGAGAGGTGGATATACCAAATGTACATGGCTGGTTTAACATTTCAGAAGTACTAGTCATGGAGAAATCATGCTCTCAAATAATCAACTGGTGTATGATTGTGTTGCCTTTCATTCTATACTTGGAAAGGCAGATTCGTGGGCAAACACTGCAGAATACTCAACATGGAACTGCTTGAAGAGAGTCAGAAAATCCTTTTAGGAAAAAAAATTGGGGGTTAGGTTTTGGAAGGAAAGGGAATAACTTTATTTTAAAACAATTAGAGCAGGAGAACTCCTTCATCATGTGTATTTTCATCAGTACATTTCTTGCACGTGATCTATAAAGTATCACTTTGGACATACACCCTGACCAGTGTTTGTTGTAGTATGCTCTTGCAGGGAAGGAGGGAGAAGAACCCGACCCACAGCTTTTTAATTGGGATCCAAGTTTAAATCTGAAGGCTGCCTCCGAGGCCCATCTCTAATAAGAACCATGAACTCTTTAGGTTTTTTTCCCATGAGAACTAGACACAGCTGGCATTCTACAGGGCACATTGATTGGACTGCGATCTTCACAGACAGGGTTTGGTAAGTAACACTGTGGCATTGTTCCTTTGTGTGTGCCAATTAGGAAAAATGACATATCTGTATAACCTTTATTTCATATTTTAACATCTTAACATTTATTTACATTAAATCTCAATATCTCTGTTTCTAGAAGCCATCAGACATTGTTGAATATGCAGACAGGAGTCTCAGTAACACTGCCTAATGTTTTATGGCACATGGTGTACTCTATGCACTGGAAATAGGGTTTTATAGAGTTGCAAATCAGTTTTATTTTATTTTATTCTTTTTTTAAAAAGGTTTATCAATCCATTGGGATTTTACAAAAAATCCCAGTAAGTGACACAAAGAAGATACATTACATGAGTAAATGAATAAAAACAAATAGAGGAAATGTATATCTTCCTGTTTAAAATGTTATTTAACTTCTTTCTAATATTTAAAATCTGACCACCTGCAAAAGATTATCAAGAGCCTCCATGGATTTCCAGGAATGCTTGTCGCTATTGGAGCAAATAATGAAAAATCTCCCCCCTACACATACACGCACGCGCACACCCCACCATGTCGCTCAGTCACTGTGATTACTAGTAGAGAGAGATAAGATCATCAGCAGTGTGGCTGTTATTATTTGGTAAAGGCTGGCGCTGACTTATGAGTTTCAGAATGCAGCTTCCTTATTTGTTTAATGCAGAGAGATGATGGGCTCCATTTACTTCCACTTTATAATATGCAGGGGGCGGGGAATCACTTTATAGTAAGCTTGTCAGCAATTGGCATCAGTTCCAAAACACTCTTATTTAATTTTTGCAAAGAACCTATGCCATAGTAAGGTGCAAATAAAGGCCCTGATCCTGCAACTGATAGCATGGAGATGGACTGCCGCACTCATCATATATTGGGTCGGGAAGAAATTTTTCCCCAGATCAGATAGGCAGTGACCTTGGGTGGGTTTTCACCTTCCTATGCAGCATGTGAGTGCGGGTCACTTACCAGACTTATCTGGATATATCTCACTTAATCATTTCCTGCCATTGTAGGAGCCGCAGGCATTGGTGCACCTTGGTCCCTCCTATTCTCTATCTGTGGCACATAATAATCTAGTCTCCAGTGGGCTGTAATACTTTGCTCTAATGTTGGCTGTTGGGTTTAGTGTGCAGGTGCTGGGTGGAGTTGGTGGCCTGTGATATACAGGAGGTCAGACTAAATGATCTGGTGATCCCTTCTGGCCTTAAACTCTCTCTGACTCCATGACACACACATAGCCCCATTGACTTCAATGGCAGGATCAGGGCCAAAAGGTGACAATCTTCTGGCATAAACATACAGCCTACGTTCAGTGGAGGAAGGATGGTCTGGTGATCAAAGTGCTGGATTGTGACAAGCTTTCAGTGTTACCTTAAGCAAGTCACCTAATCTCTCTCTGCTTCACTTTCTCTATGTAAAATGGGGATACCTGTAATAATATTTTCTTAACTCACACTGTTGGGTGGCTAAATTCTGTAATATTTGTGAGGTACTCCGACAGCTCAGTGATGGAGGCCATGGGAAAGCCTATAAATTAATTCCATAAAAGAGTGGAGATGGGTTTTTTTTTAATGGCATATTTATACTGTAAGCTTTTGGGGGCTGGGGCTGTCTTTTTTGTTCTGTGTTTGTACAGCTCCTTGCACATGGCTCACATCACTGGGGCTACCGGAAGACAAATAAATAATAAACACTAATAATAATAATGGTACTGGTGCATGCTATTTGTGTCTACCACTGTTTAAAATTACAATTATCCTTTGAGTCCTGGTGTCTGAGGAGTGCAGCAGTCTAGAAGTTAATATGCACTGGTTAAAGAATCATCACTTCATTCAGATTCTATTTGTATACTCCAGTTTTGCACTGGTGTAACTCCATTGACTTAAAACGCCATTGACATAACACTGGAGTGATGCAATGGAGAATCGGGTCCATTATTTCTGGCAGACTCAGAGGTATTCTAGTAAAATTAATGAAAAAACAAACTAGGACTGAGGATTCAAACCAAAGCTATCAGACCCTAACATGCCCGGACACTAGTGGGACTTAGAATCTGAATGTGTCTGCAAACATTGCAGCTATCCCCAACCAGCTTTTATCTTAGGTACTTATATGGCTCCTATTTCCAGAGTATCTAAGTATCTCAAAACCCCACTGTGAAATAGGGAAGTGCTATTATCCCCATTTTACAGATGGGGAACTGAGACATTGGGAGACTTAGGTGTCTTACGCAAAGTCACACAGGAAGTCTGTGGCAGGGCAGGAAACTGCACCTAGGTCTCCTGAATCCCAAGCAGGTACCATAATCACTGAACCATCCTTCCTCACTAGTCACAGGGGCAGGGAGTGGGTTCAGACTCTGTATTCCAATTTTACAGCTTTGGCTCACCACAAAATTAAAGAAAATGTAGTGTTGCTAATCGAGTGTTAGCATTTTCTACCTTTGTTACTTAATACCAACTTTTGGTACAGTTTCCCGTTGCCATTTGCAAGAGCTGGGGAAAAAGCAATCCAAGCACTGACTCAAATATTAACATGAAGTGTGTGTGCCCATGGGGATATGCGTGTAATGATCTAACCTGCAAACCTTGTTAGTAAATATTAGTCTGGCATTTGGAGCATAGGTGATGCACTCCAGGTAGTGACAAATTGCAAGTTCTTGGCAATGGAAGCCCATTACAATCAATGCAGAGATGGTGAGGACAAATTTTGTTGGCCTGCAAGTAGATGAAGAGAGCTTTCTACACATTTTAAGAGTTGCTGGGACATTGATAGTTCACTTGAGTTTCAAAAATTAATTCCCCAAGTTAAAAAGTTAGTCACAAAAAAGTTACAGTTTAGTTTTACTTTCATTATAAGTTAGGTTGAAAACAAGGATGTTTTTACCAGGTATAAAATTCTGCACTACATCTGACATTTATATTGTTCTTTTCATCCAAAGAGACCCTAAGGTGAAGCAGAAAAATTACTTCCCCCATCACTGAAATTCAGTCACCTGTGGGATAAAGAATGACAGACCAAGGGACAGCCAGCATAAAGTAACCTAGGCCAAAAACCCAGGTGCAGAAATCTACCGCCACCAAATGTGTCAAGGGATCAAGCTTTTTAAAGGCTTTCCCACAGTAAATTAAATGGAAGTATATTTATATAATTCAGAAAGACAAAATGTTGAGTTGATTCAGCCAAGCCTCAAACCTGCAGTTCTAAGGACTCTAAGAATTTCAAATCTAATGAAAAAACCACAATTGCTATCATCTTCCGTTATTATAATAAGTTGGAAGCATACCATAGCAAATCTGTGGCCATGTAGGACTTCGGATTCCTCACTGTTCTTCATGTTGCACACAATGGATCTCTAGAACTTCAAAGTGGCAGCACATTTAGAACTCAGAATCTCCTGTTCTAAAAAAGTCATAACACTTAACATTTCAACAAAAGGAGAATCACTGTTAGCAGTATAGAGCCTGTGCAACATAGCTACATGGTTCGGATTCTATCCAGTGCAGATCAGCGATACAATGTAAGGATAGCTAGATCAATGCAATATTATTCATGACATCCAGCGATCCATTTATAAGGGTACTTATACATTTATAAGTTCAAATTACTCCTTGAAAAAGGTTCTTTTGTTTTAATAAGCAAGTGAGAGGATGGAGGAGAAACATGCGACACTGGCCTTCTAAACCATAGTTAATAGAAGAACAGGTAATAGACACTGCTACATTGCCATTTATTTTTATGAGCATTGGCTTGTGTTTCCATTTTTAACCCCGAAAAGAAGAAGCCAATGGGGGCGGCGAGAAGCCGCGCGGGCGAGGGATGTGCTGGCCGTGGCTTCCCGGCGCCCCCATTGGCCCAGGACGGCGAATCGCGGCCAGTGGGGGCCGCGATCGGCCAAACCTGCCGCGTCAGCAGGTAAATAAACTGGCCCGGCCTGCCAGGGTGCTTACCCTGGCGAGCCGCGTGCCAAACGTGGCCGACCCCTGGATTAGAGGGTAATCAGCATTCTCTGGTAACACATAAAGGGCAATTTTGAGTTGCGAGGTTGTCTGTGAGACATGTGAATGTAATTGTCATATACATAGACATGCTACATTAAATGTATCCCTAGTGGAATAGCACAGTTGTAAATCTGTGAGCTAAAATAGCATGTGTATATATAAGTGTGTGTGCTATTTTATAACAGCGCTATGGGAATAGTCCATTCCCTATAAAATAAAGAAATACCATTAAATACGCCAAATCAATTTCCTTAGGAAACTAGCAACAAATAGCTGGTTAGTAGCAAGACTCCGACATGTTCTATCAGCTCAGAGCTGTGATACATAGACCCGGTTCCCAACATTTTAGCTAAAACTTGAGATGCCCTTTATAAAACCATTCTGTAAAATAAGATGCCTTGGAAGACATGCCACAGTAAATTGCATGACAAGTAAGATGGAAGGTGGAACTTTCATAAACGTTTCCAGCAAGGGGAGCTAAAAAAACCCCACGTGGAACTATGACAAGACACTCGGATAAAGACTGTGGTGACCATCTTGCTAATGGACCTTCAAGGGCTGAGGTTTTGAAATCCTGACTCTATTTAAATTAATGGGAGTTTTGCCATTGACTTAAGTGGGGCCCAGGATTTCACCCCTTATTTTTGATTCCCTCCATGAAGTTTCCCCAACTCATTCCTCCATGCTTATTCTGCTCACCTAGTACTAAATTCCTCTCTTTCGGTCTGTGTTTACACAGTCTCTCCTCTGCATTTCCCGCCATCTGGAACTGCCTGCCTGTACTGCAATTCTCTACTCAGAGTTCCAGAAGACAATGGAGAAAAGAGACATTTTCAGAAGAAAATTTAGTTTCTCTTCCTCTGTTTTTGGTTATGTAGAAGTTATACTAAACAATGTACTGTGTTTCATGTTTTGGAACAGCAGTTACTAGTAGAATTAGTACACCAGTTTATCAATACAAGTCTTAAAGTAGGAATCTTAAGGATCTTTTATTGGGCATCACCATCACTGAAAATATTTGCCACTTTACAGTGATTACATTATTGTTGTCTCACCTATTCCACGTATAGAAATACACCAGTTATTGCAGATTTCTCAGGCAACGAAGGATGAGTTTTCAGTAGGGTTCACTGTAGCTCAAGGAAAAATCCTATTTGAGTTTTAAAATCACGGTTGCCACTTTTTTTGCATTATTGTTATTATTTTGGCACAAGGCCACAAGCCGAGACCAGACCTGCAGTCAGGATTTTCGGCCTTACCCTGAATTTCCTGACTTTTATGGGTTTAAAGCCAACCTTTAGTGTTACTCAAACATAGTGCTACATAGCTGAATTGATTTAACAGCATGCTTTAACTAAAGGAAAAATCTCTACAGCAGTTACTTCAAGGAGCTTAAAAGTAGCTCTTTCTATCTCACAGAACTCCAAACCACCCTTTTAAATGTGCCCACTGATAATGTGCTAATTCCTGGGCTCCAGGGATGGTTTCTCTCATATCAGACGTAATAAATATTTTTATAATTAAAAGCTATATTTTAGCAATACAGTCATCTAAGGAAAAAAAAGACATTTGTGGCTCACTGTTGTGCCAATGATGATGATAACATTTATACAACGTTTTTTACCCATAGAGCTATATACTATGTGCTATGGACATCCCTGGTGTCTCTAAGCCAGAGTTATGTACCAATCTACTAAGTATTCTATGTGGATCTCACAGCACTAAATAATTGTTCCTAAAAATTATCATTTTGCCTAGGTCCTATAGGGAATGGAGAAATCTGTTATAGACATGCAGTTTTGGGCAAGGTGGGATCAGTATCTCTACTTGCTCTTGAATGCTCAAAAAGTTACCCACTGCAGACTGTCTGTACACCAGAGTTTCTTTTCTAGTGCTTACTAGCATTGTGGGCTCAGAGATAACATTTTAAAATGACTGCACCAAAGAGCTTGCAATAAGGTGCTACATAGGTACTTGAAGTATTTAATTGGCTACTTGCTTCTTATAATCAATCTCTTACTTCTTTTTTCACTGATTTGGTTTTACCTTAATGCCTAAGTAAGCATTTTGTGATCTTTAAAAAAAAAAAAAGTTTCATGCTTATATACTGTTTTCAAGGTATAAATCATTATTCACAGTTCTACAGATCTGAATCTGAAGTCTTGAGCCTCCTGAATTCTAGTTTTGGATTCCCATCTTTTATATCTGAATACATAGCCTCCATATATAGGGAGAAACTGGCTGCTATACTTCTACAGTAACCAGCTCAGAAAAGGTCCATGAAGCACTTGAATTCAGCACACAGAATGATAATCCAGATGACCAACTGGTACTGTTTCTCAGTCCAGATATGGATCACTGAGAAACTCAAGTGTTAAGTCTCCCAGATATTCTTCCAATCCTGCAGTGGAAGCCGTATAAGAGAAGAAAGTGCTGCCATGGCTAATTGAGGGCTGGGGAGTCTTACACTTACCCTGTAGGAAGATAAGAATGAAAATCAATGTTGCCAACTCTTGTGATAATGCGATTTTATAACAAGTTTCCATGGATATTTCCAAATCCTGGAGTCACGGGATTATCGGACAATATCAGGGTGGGTGTTATTGTTAAACTAAGTTTCTAGCCATCATGGCTGTACAGTCTTCTGTCAGGTGCCAATGGAAGCAAAAAGGGTTGGGTCTAGTCTGTTTGTACTGAGTCAGAATGAGGGGGACCCTTCACTCTCTTCTTGTCTTTTGAGTTTTAATTATGCTCTGATCTTCTCCATTTGTTTTCAGTATTGCCAATCCCAAATGTTCAAAAATCACGAGTCGGGCCCCAGGAAATTCTTTTAGAAAAAAGAATAAAACCATGGCTCAAGCCACTGTCCCACCACTGTCCCACCCTTACTTTGGGCTCTGGAAAATTAAAATAAAACCTCCGTGGTCACCTTTGTTGATGGTTCATCCCAACTTACAAGCATCCAAGAGTCCCTGGGAATATGAAACCATAAATACCTTTTATTTGGGGGGCAGGGTGAAGGAGGGAGAAAAACCAAGCAAGAACACCACAATAACCATTTATATTTGTATTTATGTACAACAAAATGAGCAAAGCACAAATCAGTGAACACAGTCAACACCATAGTTCTAATGTATTAATTGTCCATGTTATTGAGCGCCAGAACTCCTAGCCACAAAGCAATCCCCACTCACAAGTCCATTTAGACTCTATAGCACTCAGGGGAAGAGGAGTCCAACAAACCATGGCCCACTCCAGTTTGTAGCAGCTTTGTCTATTTCTGTAAAGTCATCTCTGCACCACTGCTGCAGGTCAGACAGTGCTGCCAAGTTAGCTCTGCACCACCAACATCAGCTCAGCCTGGTCCAGCTCCACAGTCACTTTACATTCAGTTCAGAATCTCCAGATGGGGGGGTCTATAACAAGACAGGAACCTTGGAGAGAGTCTCTTCTCCTGGTATAGAGCTCCTGGTCTTAGAACAGAGCCTCCTACACGTTTTCCATGAACTGAGTCCAGTTCCCAAACCAGAATCTGCTGTCTGTACATTCAGGGTGACCCATTCACTCTCAGGCATAGCTTGCCCAGTTCCATCATAATTCATGTAAATGAGGACGGCCAAAACTGGAGCAGAGATTTCCATTCCACCCCATCCCAGCCAAAGTCTTTTAACTCTGGGGTTTACGGTTGTGAAGAAAAACTTGAAAACATTAGCCATAAAGATTCGAACCAGAAAATAAAATATATTTTTAGAAATATCATTATTTCCTGAGGCCTGACCAGGGCCGGCTCCAGGCACCAGCATTCCAAGCAGGTGCTTGGGGCGGCAATCTGCAAGGGGCGGCAGTCCGTGTGTTTTTGCCGCCCCAAGCAGCGCGCCGAATTGCTGCCGTGGACGGCGGGGGCAGGCCATGTGCCGTTAGAGCGGCATGCGCGTTTCCGCGGTGGTGGCAGCAATTCGGCGGCAGCTTTTAGGTTTAGCTGCCCGCGGTGGCAATTCAGCGGCTTCTGTCTTCCGGCTGAAGACAGAAGTTGCTGTCGAATTGCCGCCGCCGCCGTGGAAACACGCGTGCCGCCCTAACGGCACACGGACTGCCCCCGCCGTTCGCAGCGGCAACTCGGCGCACTGCTTGGGGCGGCAAAAACAGTAGAGCCGGCCCTGGGCCTGACTCATGCTTTTTGAACACTTGGAGTTTCAATAATGAAAACCCATGGAGACGATCAGACGATAAAAGGACAAATGATAAAGGAAATGATGATAATGATAAAGTGCCATCTTAGTGGTGGGCATTGTGAAAGACAGAAAGCTACGCCTGTTTGTTAAACTTCAACAAAAGAAATCCTGCACTGCAGGATGAAACATTTCAAAACACAATTTTCTGAAGTTATTTAAAGATACCAGTGTAGAATATTATCATTCTTCTGCCATTGCCACATCACTCTGGTTACCAGTGAACTTATAAACCCAATGTGATGCTCACATAATAAGACAGTTGTAGCAAGAAAGCAAGAGTGTGTTAAACCTTGCCATTGCCAATCTCAATAATTACAGAATACAAGAAATGAGTCATTGTCACCAGGTATCACAGAAATGATTCCATACAGCCTTTGAGCTAATTGATGCTCCAAAAAGCCTAAAAATAAAAATACTAATTACCTGCTGTTGTGTACCACAAGCTTGAGTTTACCACTGGAGCAAAAGCTGGCTATTACATGAATCTTTCATTGCTTCATGTTTCCAACAGTATTAATACCTTCGCAGTACACAAGGGGGAAAGGTAACTTGCCATACCATTGCTTTCAGAAGAGCTTAAACGAAGAAAGCAGAGAAAATCCTGAAGAAGAATTACTGAGGCGAAGATACTCCACACAATAATAGTTTTCCACAAAAATCCAGGACAACATCCCTGTATTTTACTTCTCAAAACACATTGTTTACTATTTGATCTTGTACGAATATGTTTAATGAACATTAGAGATGTTCTAAAAGTAAAGCAAGCAATTTCAGAAGATTTCAGCTCACATTCCTCATCAGATCCAAACCACCATGATCAGGTGTGTATTCTACATGCCTTTATGTATTCCAAGATTTATGTCTTTCCATATAGGAAAAATTCACCTGGCGTATGGCAGCAGGAACAATTGATTGAAATCTTTATTAAAATATCTGTCTTAAACACTAAGTGGGTTCTTTTAGTGGGGCTGGGATTTTTGTTCTTGAACAATCTAGTTTTTCTGCTTTTGAATATTACTCTGTTGTTCTATAGGAAGTAAAATGCTAATTTCAGCTCCACCTCACCTTTATTGGGTCATCTTCAGGTCAGCAGATTAGAGAAATCAGCAGAAGAATGAAGATGGTATACTGCAACTGCAGGGCAGGACAACCCAGTTATTAATCAGTCTGATGGCAGCATTCGAACAATGACAGTCATCTGTCAGAAAGCAGGAGGTGGCGCCTCATTAACACACCTCTCACCTGCCCTGAGCTACAACTGTCTTATAATAATATCTATCATTCACCTCCAAGGTATTGCTTCTTTCTTCTGCTACATGAAATAACAGCCTCTCCATTTTCCACATTTCCCCCACTACTTCCTTCTCCTGGAGTTCACTCAACCTAAGTTGCCTTATAGAGATTTATAACAAGACAAATAAAAGAGAGAAATAGACCAAAGGAAGGGTTTTTTTAAGCCTCTAAAGCCATGAACTAATACAAATTTAAAAAAAATAAATAAATAAAAAATATGCCAAATGGATTGAACACCTCCACCTCACCCCCATCATCAACCCAGTGGTATTATAAATCATTCCTTTTCTCCTAAGCAAGATGATCTGTCCTTGATTCTTATGCCCTTGTGAGGCAATCATATTTGGCCAAGAGTGTCTCACCGTGCACCCCCACCTTAGCTTGACTCTTAGAAATATCTTTTGTTTCATTCTGCCAATTGTCAACCCACATTGTTCATATCTAAGCCCATCTGAATGCATTTTTCTAATGTTTCATACTGATTTTCATATATTTTATTACACAAATACCCCCCCACACACACACACACACACATCCATTGTGTTGCTGACTTTAATAAATCAATCCCTGATTCGGCAGCGATCTATGTGCAAGCAGACGCTAGTCAGGGCAGTCTGTCCCAATGAAGGGCTCTACCCATAAGACAGCAGATTGCAGAAAGGGCCTAATTCAGTCATTTGTTTTTCTTAAAAGCAATCAAATGTATTAGACAAGTTTTGTTCACCTGGATGTGTTCATTGCTTCTTGTATGTTCGCTTTTAGGTGCCAACTGATTTCCTCCTCCCACGCCCCCATTTGATTTTTATTCCATTATTTTAATTGCTGCTAAACCTTTAAAGCCTCTCAAAGTACTTTACTAACTGAGGCCTCAATCCTGCACTGAGAACCACGTGGGCACCCAAGCAGAGCACCACTGTCATCACTGGGGTTTCAAGTGGTTCAGGGGCCATCCCTGTTATTATCAGTCATGTTTCTTACAATAGTGCCAAAGGACAAATCAAGACTGGGGTCCTATTGTGTGAGGCTGCTTATAAATACGCAGTAGTACCTTCTGCCCTAAAGGGTTTACAGCGTAACTAGACAAGAGAACGAAGGGAAGGGGAAAGGGTTTATCACATACAAGCAGAGTAACCAATGTGACTGTGGCAAACATCACGTTAGTTTCATGATATATTATTTTTGGATGGTGTTACGGGGTAGGTACATCCCGCCACGAGGTGTCGGGACACGTGTGGTCAAAAGAAAGGGAAGAGACTGCACCACAGCCGGTTAGGTCCTATGCTGATGACCCTTGCTATAAAATGTGGTAGTATGGCCTAGTGGCCGGAGTCAATAAAGTCGCCCTGCTACACAGGGCTGCGTGGCCTAATGGCTAGAGTCAGTAGAGGGGCCCTTCCACTCAGGGCAGCATGGTCTAATGACTGGAGTCAATAAAACAACCCTGACACACAGGGCAGCATGTCCTAATGGCCAGAGTCAATAAAGTTGCACCCCTCTGTGGCATTGTGTGGCCTATTGGACCTTTGGGAAAGTGGGACACCACTCAAGGGAGTATGGCCCTCCCTGCTCCTCCGAGCCCCAGCCCAGGGCCCTGGCAGTGGTGAGGTTACTTGCCACCGAGGATCCTCCCAAAACACGCTGACTGATTCCCCGGTTCACCCACCAAAGCAAAGTTTTAAGTCCCCTGGGCTACTTCCTACCCTGTCTTTGCCGGCGATGGTGCATAGTTCCCACAGGTCTGTGGGGTCCTAAGGCAGTGTAGGTCCTGACGGCACAGCCTCCTCTATGGGTTTGTCAGACAGCCTAGAATCTGTCTGGGGCTCTGCGTACCTTGGCTCTGGGGGCGGGGCATGTAGCACCTCCCTGGAGAGAACCTGCAGTCTGCATCCTCTCCCTTCAGCAGTCTGCCCTGACTGAGCTGGGCTGCTTCCTTTCTTACCTTGCCTCCAGGCTGAGCATGTCCTGTAGAGGCAAAGGGGCTTGGCTTCCCCAGCCTGCAATGCAAAGTAAACCCCTGTGGGGCCAGGTTGGGGCAGGTACATTCCATCACAGATGGTTTAGGACTCAGTGCAGGATTAGGGCCTTAGGTTCCAACTTGCAAACATTTATACATTTGTGAGCAAATTTATTCATTGCTGCCCTTGAAGTGAAATGCAACAGTAGTTTGTTTAAATCAGTACCCCACTGTTTTAATTCAGAGCGTAATCATTTTACCGAAATTAATCTACAGGACAAATTTAGGAAGGCAGAACATAGTTACTAGGGATCAGCAAACCTCAAAATTGGCATTTCTATTGCTTGAGCTGTGGCTCCAAATCTTATCAAAAGTAACTGAAACATTTCAGTCTGTTCAATTGGGCTGTGAATATCACAAGAACAGGCTTATCATGAAAAATATAATAGTTCCCACTTCTAATCCATTCACAAATATTGCAGGAACAGCCTCTCATTGTACTGTGGCACTTTCACTCTTGACTAGACTCAGACATTACTTAAGTTAGCTACTCTTTTTCAAGCCTCTAAAAAGATTTACTTCAAATCTTGGACGTGTTCCTATTTTATCCAAGCCATGCTTATCTACCCCTACTAACAGTTCCTCAAATTAGAATTGAACCAGGACTGCAGAGGTGCAAATTCCTTTTGTACCCCTTGAAACGCCACTGACAACAAAAGAGGGCAAATTCTAGCCCAGTGTATCTGTTTGTTAGCTCTAGAGATGGGTAAAATAACAAACACAAACAAACAAACTGGATCCAAACACTTGACAAATTTGGGAAAGTTCAGATAGATCCAAAGTTTGCAGTCTAAACTTTACAGTATGCTTTATTTACGAATATGATAATAGAAAATTGAAAACCTGCTACTTACTCATTATGATTTCCCTGTAGTAAAAGTTCCCTGTAAGTGAAAAAGGTGCAGCTAAATGCTAAAGTTTTTGTCATATGAGGGGAAGCGAGGGAGGGGACAGGCATCTGAACTTTGACCTCAGTTGATGGTATTCTAGAAAATGTCCTCCCCTAGCTGTCTTTTTTTTATTGTGTTCTGTTTTTAACCAAAGAATTATATTTCTATGACAGTGTGTTATAGTAAGGACGATATGTTGTAAAAACAGCAGTTAAATAACTTCCATATTGTTACTATGATGTGACACCATGGCCTCTCTAAGTTTCATGTTGATACATCCTTCTGTTTCAATAGCATAGTCCCTATTCCCTGAGTGAAAAGCGAATTTTAGTTAACTGCTAGTTCGCAGAAGCAGGCTAACAATTCACAGTTGTGTAGTTTTTGTTCCAGCCAACAGTGACACAACAATAGCCAGATAAATATGGTATGAAATTCTCTGGCTCATTTACACCACTTATGAAGCTTAAATTTGCTGTATGTGCCGAAAGGTCGAAAGGTTAAAACACAGCTATAAATCAGGATATGGCAGTTCCGTTCCTGGCTCTGCCACATACTCCAAATGTGACCTTGCGCACATCATATGAAAACTCCAAGCCTTAGTTTGCCCATCTGTAAAATACTAATAAAATTATCCTATCTCACATAGCTGTTGTGAGGAGCCTCCTCTGACTCACATTATATCTTACCTTAAACTAGACTACTGTTAAAATTAGTTCCAGACTGAAGTGATCCATGGTTTGTTTTTTCTTTCCCCCCAACGATGACTGAGATGAAGCCAGTAAATAAAACACTCACAGTAAAATAGTCACGAGTTCTTTCCTTTTTAAAAACACACATTTTTCAACTTTAATTGATTAGGATTTTTACAGAAAGATTTTTTAACCTCGTCTTTTAGTTCAACAATGATAATTTGGTTTTCCTTCATTTCATTTTTGTACTCTATTCCTGAATATACATACATACACACTATTATATTAGGTATCTCCTGTGCAGTGTGTGTATGTATGGATATACACACACACACACACACATCTTCTACATATATAAAGTAGATATATATATGGTGGTGATAATATTTCCATATGCATATAATTGCCTTGGCTTTATAAACGGATGCTAACAACTGAGTACCCGTCTATTGCTTTGTCAAATGTGACTCACTGGGAAAGCTATTGGGTTTATAGAAGAGACAAACATTTCAGGCACGCCATTCTGAGGTAATGAAGCATGGCAACAAAATATACCTGTGCAACATTTGATAAAGATGAGCTGACACGCCAGTCCAAATAGGTTCTTTTGTGTGTCTGCACGTGTCTACCATCATTGCTTTCATCTTAAAACAGGAAGGTAGCAATAGCAGCAGCAGCTGGCAGGAACCACAAGAGGAAGAGCAGCTCACACAATTAAACGTAGTTTACCTCTGGCCTTTATTTCACTCCCTTCTCCCCCTAATTTATTATGTGTTTTCTCCATCTCTATGCAAAAAACGTGGGCTCAATTTTTCTTTCTTTCTCATGCTATCTAGTTCTTTTTACAGGGGGACTGGACAAGACAATAGGCAAAATCCCAGGGTGTTTAGCTTTGGATCTTAACTTAAAATGCTTCTTACTGGGATTTTTATGGCCTTTATTGTTGTTTGATTAATGTAAAGCAAAATTAAACCCTACAGTTACACATTAGTACATCAGCCAGAGAGAAAGGGAAATGTGCTGCATACCTTGGTTTACAGAAAACATCTTTTATTGTGTTTAATCTTCAGAGAATAAAAATGGAGGGGTGGTTTTTAAGGGGAGATGGAATGCAGACTTCAGTTATAAGTTGCAATGCTGAGTACTAGGCACTAAGTTACCCAAGTTTCAACAGTCCACATACACATTACAGGCTTAATGTTGTATCCCTTACTGAGGCAAACTTCCATTAAAGACAATGGGAGTTTTGTTGGCCTATGGAGCATGGGAGTGGGCAGGTCTTCTATTTCTAATATTGCACCTCTAAGGATTTACTTTAGAGGGGACATGGCAGTTAGAAGTGGTCAAATGTCACAAGGTTCAATGTTATATGAATCTGCACAGGTCTTAAAAAGCAGGTTCAAGCTTGTGAATCTTTTTCCCTGATGTAATTTAGAGCCTGGGTTTTATTGTAGAGTGATGCAACACATATGTATGTGCGTACATTCTACTCAAAGAAAATCCTAGGTCATCTCCTAACTCTGGACTGACAGAAAACATTTCCTTATATATACATACACACACACATATTGTGTATTGTACATATAATGTATTTTTGTTGGATTTTTTCCCCTCTCTTCTCATCTCTTCTTGTATACAATTTCTCCAGCATCAGTGTTTTTCACTTTGCTGGTTGAGTGCTTCACTTTTTATCCTAATTTTTCAGCGGATCTTTTTCTCTGTTTCTTTCTTTCTACAATCTTTTTTAAGTAGAACCCAATAACGTGTGAGTTCACATTAAACTTTCAAAGCTAAGGTATTTGAGTGGGTTTGAAATTAGACAAAATGAGCTTGCCCATCCCAAACTTCCATACCATGACTGTGTGAAACTGAAGTGGATCAACATTTGCCTTGTAAAACTCTTTCTGTTATGTCTGAAAAAAATGTGGCATAGATTACTTTATCTTTTTCTCAAGACAGCAACAGTTTTATTTATTTGGTACTAGGCACTTTGGCTCATGATAAATGCCTTTTAGCATGCTTATTCTTTTAAATTTTCATCAGTAGTCAAAGTATGGGAAAATTTAGTTTCAGCCTCCAGTTCCCCTACCCCCTACTCCTCACACACACAAAATCTATTGCATTTTTAGCTAAGTTCAGATCTCAAATGAAATATGTATGACCTTTTCATTCATTTCATCTGACACTAAGACAATTCAATTGATGTTCAAACACACACAGACACACAAAAGTTATAGAGGTTATGAGCTTAGATTAAGGAAGGGTCAAGACCCAAAGGAATTTAAGCAAAATGTCTTTGATGCACAGGAAGTAGTTAATATATGAAATAAAGTAACAAGGATAGCAATAGGTGAAACTTACATAAATGTTCATAAAAAAATTAGACATGTATTTGTAGCAGAAAAAACAACCAAGCAACAATAGCACCACCCCGAATGGGGCACTCCAGTCACCCTTTCTGCCTAAAATATCCTATGCAAAGTGGCCTTAAGTAGATGAACCGCAAAAGTTCCACTGTGATTTAGTTTTTTACAATTTACAAAATAATAATAAAATATCCTTTTTGATTTATGGCAATGAGAAACTTTTAATTGAATTCCATTAAGGGTTTGATTTGACTGATGAGGAAGTAACAGGGATGCAGTATTTACAATGGGAAATACATTTTCAACAGAGATCTTTGAACAGTCAAGCAGTGTAGAGGAATGAGTATTTACAAAAGGGATTTTTGTTTTGTTTGTTTATTTTACAAAGTGAGAAAGAGTGCCTATGGTATACCAAACAGCATTTCTGTTTAACCCTAAAAGAACCTACAAAAAATAAAGTTAATAAATACTTAGAAAATATTTACCAATGATGGCCAAAAATATAGGCACTATGACCTCATTTTTACTGCTACTGCTTCTCATTGTGCATATTGCCTTTGGGAGGATTATTTCTAGAATTGTAAAGTCATTTCGTTTGTAGCCAAAACATTGACACTGGGGAGTTCTAGGTCATATCACTATGGCCATGAGTGTAGGTACACTGTAGACGGCGACTTTTTTAGTCACCATTACTCCACATCAGAGGTCAGCCTATACATTGGATAGAGTTGGGGATGAATGTAGACACCAGTGGTAAAATCCTGGCCCCATTGAAACAAATGGCAAAAATCCCACTGGCTTTAATGGACCCCAAATTTCATCCCATTAGCACTATTACAGTTTACTAGAGCCTAACAGATTTATTCTCTGATGCTCTAGATTCCAGATATGGATCTCATAAAGCTTTGGAGTAGAATGTGGGAGAAAATATGTTTTCTCCCTTTAAATAAATAAATAATGATACTTAGTTCTTACGTAGCGAAAGGGAGAGTCTCTGCCTGGTTTATCTTTCTTCTTCCAAGAAACATCTCCTTCCTCTTTTTCTAATACCCATGTTCTCATGCTATCTTATGTCACAAAGTAAAAACAGGCATTGAGTTGCATCCAGTCCCAATTATGCGTGCAGCTGAACACACTGGTAAGTTGGTGAAATGATTGATTTCAGTAATACAATAGAGCTGTTCATTTGAAATCAACTCTGGTGCTGTGTATTCAAGATAGAAGAATACCCACAAAAGCCCACCTTCCAAAAGTGGCCACCCTATGATACCTTAATTTTCCCCCCCATTACATTGTCTTAAGCCTTTCCTAAGTAGAACACATACTATTTGATTTGGAGCAGAACTTTCCAAACCACAGTGCTTGAGTGGATTCAAAACTAGCCTGAACAACCAATCTCCAGCACTATACAATCGGGTTTTTTTGCTAATTATTCCAAAGAGCCATTTTTTGATAGTTTCACTCAGTAAGGATCCAACACTGTCCTCTTTATTCACACTGAGTAGTACATTGCACCACACCTATCCCTTTGGCTTCAGTGGGACTATTTTCAGAATAGGATACTACTCAGCATGAGTAAGGGGGACTGAGTGGGAATTTATAGGTTCAAGGCCATCATGAGCGCTGACTATAGCCTGCTTTCCCACAAGGCAGAGTGAATGTGCACTAAAGACAACTATAAAGCAAGATGAGGAGGAACTTCACCAAATACGAGTGGCAGAACTATGTGTATTTTAATCTTGCCAAACGTGGCTTCTTGCAAGGATGCCCCATCAACAGAACAACAACAGCAACAAAGAACAAGTAATCAAAATGGTGCGTACAACCCCATTCAAGTCAATTAGCGGTTGCAATGGGAGCAGATCTCAAATGAGCAAGGTAATCCCCTGAAAGTGTTGGATAAATAGCTGTTTTGTACAGATTTGGACCAAAAAAAGACTAATGCATAATTATATAGAGAAAGGAGACTTCGTATGATAGTTATGTATAGTAGACTGTCCCTCTTTTGGCTTGCAATACAGTTGCCATTTTTTAACTCTTTGGAAAGCTCTCTGTAGCCAATGTATTTCAACAGAGATAAAAGACATGTCTGTATTTTTTTTTCTCCACAAATGCCCCTATTTACAGCTTCCCAGTGTTGGCAGGTCTGACAGAATTTTGTGTGTATGCGTGTGTGTAAAAAACATCAAATGCATTGACTGCCAGTCGAAGGACAAACAGGGACAAGGTCAAAAGGAAAATATTCTTTAGAATAGCCCTTAAGCAGGCAGAGGAATTAGGCCTGATTTATGAATGTATTTCCACAATTTACTTGAAAATTTGTAATGTCTGTGCAGTCTGGCAAGAAAAAAGGTGAGGGTAATGTGAAGGAATGCTTCTATTCTACTTTATTGTAAAATTATCCCATGTTACCTGCTCTAATCCCCTGAAAACAAATTAAATCCTCACTAAGCTGACTTTAAATCAATAGTTTCATTTAAGAATAGTGTGACTTAATAAAAATAAAAAACTAACTGGTCCAGCCAATTTAAGAGGGAAATAAATCATTGCCCAAGGAAAAAAGCAGATTTGACTTGTATATGGGACGCAGTTTTGTTGAGGGGAAGAACTGGCTGTCTAAATTAACTCAGAGTACATTACAAATCTCATCAACCTCATTCAGAAATCTGCCCCACTGTACCAGGAAAGAAGACTGCCAAAAAATGGGAAGTGGCATGAATTTACTGAGAATACACAGTAAATCATGGAACAAAACATGTCTTTGAATCCCACTGAAATATCACCTCACACTCCAGTATCTCGCTGTTCTAACTTGTTCAGAGAAGATGTTTGTGAAATAGGAAATATCTCATACTTGCAACCATGCCATGACCAAAAATGGATACAGTAAAGGAGGAAGGAGTGGATAGTAGTCAGTAAATTTGCATTAATAATTTTGAAAAAATATTTGTCAATGATTTAATTAATGAATAGAGTAAAGTTAATGTTAAAATATTCCAGAACATATTGGTTGAATTATTAGCAAAAACGCTACAATTTTGTGACTAATATTACTTATGTGGAGTTATATTAATCCAATAATTTATTTTAAAAATGTAATGAAATATTTCTAATAAAATACTTAATACATCAAGCTCTAGTAGTTAGTACTGGAAAATGAAAGCCTAGGCACGGCATTCATTCAAGTTCAACCAGTGGTAGATTTCATTGTAAGCCACTAATGGAACCAAACACGAGAACCTATGAGTTTTGACTAAAACCCTTTTTTGAAATATTTTCATTGCTTAAATAAGGCCCTAAAATGACAAATGCTTCTATGAATAGTCTTACCCACTTGAAATGATGCACTTAGATTAAGGGAGGGTCTTTGAACTTTCAGGTAAAGTGAAGTAATTAATAAATTGTTAATAAGTAGTTTACATTGTTCATGTTAAGGACAAGTTGCTAAAACAAACATACAAATATCTTAGATTCAGAAAATCAGACTTGTTTCTTACAACCTTAGAGGCTAACTGTACAAGTCTTTCTTCTTTGAGTAATCCTTACACATGCAAGTAGCCCCATTGAAGTCATGTGCCTAAAGATTACTCAAGCAAGTAATGGTTGTAGGATCTAGTCCTTATATATTAAATCCCAGTTTGACAATTTTAAGCACATAGATAGTAAAGGTATTTTTCACTAATGCAGACACTAAGGAGCATTCCACACGTGGCTCTTGTGTGAAACTCCTATTTATATTAATGGAAATTCTGTATGCTACACAGACCTGTTGTACCTACATGAACACCGTTTATCTGTGGCCATTTGGTGATTATCTTTCTATGGCACTTACCCTGTTCAAGGTTGCTTAATTCCCATTTGTGACGTTGAAAACTTCCCTCTGAATAACTTTCACAAGGTTACCAAGGGAATCTGTGGCAAAGCCAAGAACTGAATGTGGTATTCCTGGATTCTAGTCCACTGACAACCACAAGACCATTTCATTCTCTGACGTAAAGCACCTACCCTGTTTCCCCGAAAATAAGACATCCTCCGAAAATAAGGCCTACTTACAGTTTTGCCTCTCGTTGTAATATAAGGCATCCCCCCGATAATAAGACCTCCCCGATAATAAGGCATCCACCGATAATAAGGCATTTTTCATTTCTGAAAAATAAGACATCCCCTGAAAATAAGACCTAGCGCATCTTTGGGAGCAAAAATTAATATAAGACACTGTCTTATTTTCGGGGAAACAGGGTATGATATATTATATGAGCCATCTAGATCACTAGATTTGTCTGGAATAACCTGAAATCACAGAAAATGTTGCAGGTGAATCTTGAAGCTCATTGTTCTGATTTACAGCAAAAACTATTCCATTTTGCACTCCCTGACTTGACTGACAGCCTTTGTATGCAGACTTCAAAGGGTTCTCAGAGGACTAATATCTACCTTTGTCTCTTCATTTATATGTAACCTATTGAACAGAAGGAGATGGAGGCTTTGAAAATACTAGTGGTAAGACTACTAAGAAGTCAGATAAAGATTGGGAATAAAAATTATAGATAAATGAGAGAGCAAAGACACATGGCCAGATTTTAACCTAGGCATCTTCCACACTCTTTTGCCAATAACCCAAAGCTGTATAGTTCATTGTCACATGGAAAAGGTGTTGTGTGAAATGAAATTATAATCTTGCATTATATCTATGCCAGGCTGTCTCTAGATATGTTATACATATTTTGAAGTGATAATATAACATTAGCTGTAACATCTAAGGAAGTGCAGTTGGGCCAAATTCTTTCATCACATAGGCGTGAGCAACTTCTTTTGACCTATGTCTGGTTAGTGGTGAGCATTGGAGGAAGTATGTAAATAAAATGAAAGGGTGTGGTCATACCTGCAGTCAAACACAATGTATAGCCTCTCTCATTCTGAGATGCCTATTTTGGGGACATTTTTTTCTGGAAGTCTTTTCTCTTTTAAAAATATTATCAATGGAACTAGTTGGTTCACTGAAGCTAAAACTTTTTGTGGAGGTGTATCCATTTCAATGAAGTTCTCATCCAAAGGGTTTCTGAGGTGCTCTGTTGCCACTTCTGACGAGAGAGAGGGGAGAGAGAGAGAGAGAGAGAGAGAGAGAGAAAGCAGAATTGAAAACCTGACCTATATGAGCAGAAAATGGACAATCCCGCACAAATCCCATTCCACAAAAACATTCAGAAGGTTTTGTTCCAATGCAGAATGAAAACAAAGTTAGAAACCCTGAAAGTTGTAGTGAAATGGAATTATACACCAGTCAGCTCTAAATATCAAAACGGCAGTTACTGTAAGACTTTAGGAAAGGGATATAACTCTTGGGGTTGGAAGACCCAAATGGACTGAACCTGCGTGACAGGATATTATGTGACTATGTGCTTAACAGGTAGTTTCAGTAGCAATTATCCATATTTGTATTCGCCTTTAAGTGCTCCTGGGCTGTACTATCCCACTGTGCTTTTGGCATATGAGGTTTTAAGGAGAGGTAGATAAAGTAGTGTGTCACAAAATCATCTGCACCAGTATTTTTTTTCCTCTTGGCTTTTGCTTATCATTTTTCCTATCCTTTCTTGATTCTGAGCCTGGCTATTTATTTGTTATGGGGATAACCATCTGTATTAGAGCTGAAATGAAGGATTGTCATGTATGCTATATTTGTATTTGATGGACTCCTACTAGCTAGATAAATATGTAGTATGCTGTGTGTACTGTATACGACTAAGAATGTGGAAGCAAATTTTCCTTTCAGCCTCTGAATCAGTTAATTGTGCTTTAAGATGAGCTTTATACTCACCAGGAAGATTTACGTTTGTATTTTCCCCTCAGGGAAGGTCCTATATCTCCTACCACTTTTTCATTTCTCTTTCCAGTTTCCTTTGAAATCAGTGGTTTCAACAAGAATTCTTTGGGCCTCCTTTGTCAGAAAACTCTCCAAGATGATTAACTCATCAGTTAATCTGGTGTCAAAGTACCATTGTCAAAGTGTCTAGGCATTGGATGCCTCTATAACCGAGCACCCGATTTGAGATGCCTGGGCTTGATTTTCAAAGGTGTTGATCACCCACTCCTCCAAATGAAATATGTAGAAATTGTGGGTGACCAGCACTTTTAAAAAATCAGGTCCCAGGTGCCACAGGTTGTGCACCCAAAAACTAAAACACCACAAATTAGTACCACTTTCGAAAATTTGGCCTCATGTTGTAGATAGCTATGTCCTTGTTTATGGGTACCTAAATTTACCTTCTTGGTCCTTCTATAATTGATGTGGTGAAGCCAAATTTTCAAAACAAGATTTCCATTTTTTATATAAAGTACTTCCAAATCTACTATTGAATACAATAACTTGGAATTTATATATGCAACCCTATTTGTACAAGTTAGGTGTGTAGGGACTGCAAGTGGGGTTTGAACGGGTCTCATTTTGTGGCTTTGATAATGCTCAAGAAGTACTCATGTAAAAGCTGTGCAAAAGGTCCAAAAATTGAAACTACATTTGAAATATTTGCCCCTTAAATCCTATTGTAGGTCTAAGGCAAATCTTAGGGCTTCTTAACATTCTATTTTTGACATGTCAGTAAATTACTGACAAAGGTTAATTCATTTCTTAACATAAGGAATATGTCTACACAGTAGGAGGAAGGTGTAATTCCCAGCACAGGTAGAGATAAATGCACTCTCTCTGCTTGAGCCACCACACTTACAATAGCAGTGAGGCCACCATGGCATGAATAGTATCTTGGGCTAGCCACCTGAGTTCATATTCAAGAGGTTAAACAGAGTTATATTTGGATGGCTAGATCCTCCCTGCACCTGTGCCACCATGGCCACACGTCTGTATTTAGGTACTAGTTCAAGCTGAGCTATGGCATGTACATCTACCTGTGCTGGTAAAGACATCTCCCAGGTGCCGTGTAGACATACCAAAGTTGAGAATTGTATTGCTATATTAGCAAAAGTAAATGGATATGGCACAGATGTTATGGACTAGACTGTCTGTGGGGTAAGATTGTCTCTAGATTTATGCCTTTTGCAAGCCCAAGCATACTGTGGTGGGATCCCCCGGGGCGCAGCCTGGGACTGTGGGACCACTGTGCCCCCTTAACTCTCTCCAGCCTGAGCTGTCTCTCACAATGCCTTGCTAGTGACCAGCAGCAAGCCCCTCCAGATGCTGTGATCACTCAGCAAAACAGCATGTGGAGCCCCACACCCAGCTATAATGCATGATACTCCCAGAGTCACTCATGAATATCACAGAGTAAGGCAAAAACAACAAGGAGTCTGGTGGCACCTTAAAGACTAACAGATTACAGCCAAATCCCCCCAGCTCCCAGCACTGTACCGTCTTGCACTTTAAATAACTGAAATCAGGTTATTACCTACGGCTTTCTTCTTCTTCACTACCGGGCTAATTTATCTTTCTTTTCCATCTACACAATATATAAAGAGTCAATGTTATGTTTTCCTGGTACAATAGAGCATGTATGGCATGATCTAAACTTTCTAAAGTAAAATATCACATACTTCATATCATATAAGTTAATATACCATATTAATAACATTTTTCTGAGTAACAGCACTGGGCAAAGCTAAAACATTCAGATGTTGGGTTTAGTTGGGATCGAGTGAAAATGTTCAAAGCTTTGGAGTTTAACATGCAGTATCTTAAATCGGGAGAACTCTGGGACAGCAAACATTTATGTTTAGATAGCGTAACCAAATGGGGATGTTAAAGATAATCTGACAAAAGCAAGCTTGTGTAATGCCTATGGAAACCCAACTGTCCACTCTTATATCAAGAGTTCCTCATGTTTCATTCACATGCCCAATTTACCAGGAGACGTCAATTTATTATCTATGAATATTTTGTCCTAAGAAAGCTAGATTTTTCTGAGTTAGGAAGGACACTATCCCTTTTAATAAGGGCTTTAAGGTTAAAATGAAATAAACATCCTGAATCTGTAAATAGCCCTTTCTATCCATAGCTTTTTATAGGAACTGGAATATTTTTGGTTCTAGACACCTATTCTCACCATTCTCCCTTTCTCTCCATGCCCCACATATACTATTACCCTCACATTATTGATTGTGTGGGACACTTAAGAGACTGAACAAGGAACTATAAACCTCTTTATTCCTTGGTAATTTCATGCATTCCTGGCTCCCACATGAGGTCATTTGGTGGGAAACCAACCTGCCAGACCTCCCTCCTTTGTCAGTTTTAATTTCCTCTTTTCCTTCCTTAATTCTCAGTGCTGGTATATTTAGAAACATAGGTATTTAAATTTTACAAGAATTCCATTTTAAATAAAAACTCCTTTCTTGACAATTTGCCTAGAGTGGTTGGCTCAAAGTATTGGGAACAGATACCACTTTGGTCGGTTCTACCCAACTGTGTCCTTTCAGACAACTAGTCAACAGTAAGGTAACATATTCAAATAAAAATGCAAGGCAATTCATTGACTGGATATTTCAAGTCTTGATATTTACAATAAATTATAGTCTTTTTGTTTGATAGTGGAGGCCTTTTAAACACTGTATGTAATATCTCCTCACACAGATTTATTTGTGTGTAGTCTGAATCTTAGCTGTCCAGATATTCTTTTGGAACAGCTGTATTCCAGCCTGGAGATGGACAAATGTCTGGCTTTTCTTCTTACTGGTATACCTTGTTTCCTACAGCACAGATAGCTTTGACAGGACTATCTCTTGGCCTCGTCTGTTTTACAAAGAAAGAAACAACACATTGACCTCAGTCTTCAGATCATGGCCACTTTGCACTGCTCGAGTAGTGCAAAGTGGCCCAAAACCTGCCCTAAAAGGGCATATGAGGATTCCTCCTGACATAGGAGTATCCTCAGTTTGCATGATTAAAGCATACATAGCTGGGTCCACAACAGTTGCTCTCTATGCCCATATAGGGGGAGTGTCAGAGGTGAGGGGGGGAAAATATATAAGGAGATATACCTATCTCATAGAACTGGAAGGGACATTGAAAATTCATCAAGACCAGTCCCCTGCCTTCACTAGCAGGACCAAGTACTGTCCCTGGCAGTTTTTTTTTTCTCCCCAGATCCCTAAATGGCCCCCTCAAGGATTGAACTCACAATCCCGGGGTTAGCAGGCCAATGCTCAAACCACCGAGCTATCCCTGAGAAGAGTAGGCTGGGACATGGCTGGGTAAGAAGGAGGGGGAATAGAGTGCACTACATTACCGTGACCAACAGCACCCTTGTATTCACACCCTACACTCTATTGTAATAGTCTTTCTACAAAATATGCCTTGTGAAGTATTATCTGAAAACTAATAACTCACTGGTCAATATCATCATGGTGAAATGTGCGTAGCAATGTTATATGTAAAGTTATGAACCATGCCCCCATTATCCTTCCCCCATATGATGTTTTTAGCACACATTCAAAACCAGAGCCCTACCCAAGCAAAAGTATTCTGCGTGAAGAAGTGTGTTTACACCTCAATTTACATAGAAGGGTCCTTGAAACAGTAGAGAGGGGAAATGGCAGGGAAGAAAGCAAATTTGCATTTCAGCAAACACATGTGAGAAGAAAAAAAAAACATGGAACCTTCTTCACCGGACTCCATGTCTCCTTCTTTACTGTTTGAATAAGCTTTGCTTCGAGGGGTAACCCTTGGAAGAATCCACTTCAAAGGTTAACTGAACTACAAAAGAAAGGGGCAGAAAACCCCAAGCTCACGCTTTCTTTTACCTAAGACGACAAAGGAAGCAGCCCTTTGACTGTGGTGGGGAGATCCAGACCTGAGAATTTGGTCAGCCATGTTGCTGGGAACATGGGGTAAGGCTTTTACCTTGAACCAATCCTAGCTCATTAAGTACTAGACACTAGAAAGCATTTTATCTTTATTTTCTTCATTTGTAGCCATTTCTGACTTTAAAACTTGATACCTGAATTCATCTAAAATACTCCCTGGTTTTATTTTTTAATCTAAACCAATCTAATGCTGTGTTTAAACTAAACTGTTTAGTAACTCCAGTAAAAGTAGAAAACTGTTGAATATTGACCCTTAACAGGGGCAACAGACCTTTAATATCTAAATTGCCCACAAGAGGGCTGGACAGTGCAGAACAGATGTTTTTTGAGAACCTTTGGGACTGGGAGTGTGTTGGGGTCACCCTGAAAGTAGTTACCCAGGCTGGTGGAAACCAGACTGACTGGAGTGTCGCTGACAGTCTTCTTGGGTTAGAGCTGCTGGACCTGGGCTGCAGCTACACACAGACACGCAGGGTGTGACCTGCTTGCTGGTAAGCTGTTTGTGAGTAACCCAGGTGGGGAGCTACAACAGCAAAGCATTGTGAGGAACCCAGGATTAAAGGGCAGATGGTGACACAACCTCTCTTTGGTTGGGACTGCACCCCAAATGTGACAATTACATCCAATTCTCAGCCAGTGCAGTGATCCCTATGAGACTGCTGCATCTGGAGTAACCTAGAGCAACTCTTGGGCTGACCTAATTTAGGTGACAGGGCATATTGGCACCTGAGGCCCCTGGAGCAGGAGAAACATAATGGTGGTTTAGCAGATTCTGTCCATTGTCTTTTTCATTGAAGAGTAAATATTTCACGGTGCATGTTTTGCACATCACTTCACGTGTTGTTACTGTCATATTGCATATCTGAGATCCAGTTGTAAATCAAGATTTCTAATGGCCCTCAAGGAGAAGGAAAATTTCCATAGAAACTGTTTGTTTTCCCTTTTCTGGCAGGAAGCAAAGGTACAAAGGAGGGACTCCCACAAACGAAAGATGAAAATTATCTCAATGAGCTCCTATTCCTGCAAATGCACACACCCAGACACTTACTAAGTATTCTCAGATTGCAAAAACCATTTGCCTTGTAATCCATTGAATTATCATCACTTCTCTTTCCTTTGTAAAAAAGGTTCCAGGATCCAAGGCAGCTTATGGTATCCTGGCCCTCTCAGTTCCTTCTGTGCAGCGTGCAGTAATCATTTTGCTCTCAGAAAGCTGTGAAGACCATCAGAGGGGATACACACATGCTCTTACATAGAAACCTTACCTTTTTCTTCCTTGTTTTGTTCTCTTAATCTTAAAAAAAACAAACCACCAAACTCCTTCTGACATAAAGTATCTGTTTCCTGTATGGAGAAATCAAACAAAAACAAAATTTGTTTTTCTACATATTACAGCTGAGCCCCAAATAGAACCCCAAATCCAAACAACCCTGACATTTTTTGTGGGGGAGGGAGAGAGAATATAAAATATGTGTTTTGTTTTGTGGCTCAGGCCCATCTCCAGAACACATTTATTTAGGCACTACCAATACCAGAGGAGGCTTGGTCAATGCATGTTTTTCCGATGTACCATTCCAGTGGGTGCTGTCACACATCTCTTCAGCCAGGCACACAGGCCACAGAATGGCTTAATAATTGACATAGTTAGTTCATTGGTGGCTAGGGACAGATTTAAATGGAAAAAAACACGAGTGATTGCTTGGATCATTACATTGTGGATGCTCTGCGGTATAGCTCACTGGCTGGCTCAATCTCCCTATCTTCCAGTGGGGTAGAAAAATCACTGCTACAACTTGATCCCCGATCCTCCTCCCTCCAGCAATAAAACTGAAGGGGAGGAAGCTCATTGCCAAACTTCTACCTCCATCTTACTGTTATTTGGTAGCTGAGCCCCCATAAGTCATAAGGGCAGCTCTGGCAGTGAAAGCATGAGGTTCCTGGAACATGCAGGTAAGTGCTACATTAGCTTAGCTCAGGACAAACTTTGCTAGCTCAAGCCAGCAGACGCACTTTTAGATTTTTTACCCACAATTCTTTATATTATAGTATTACTCTTTGTAGTTTAATAAGTTTCCACACTGTTGTGACATCTGACAGGCAATGCCTGTGTTGGTGGATGAACTAAAATGTGAACAATGCATTGTTGACTGTAACAAATACCTGTCAATTTCAGATTGACAATTTCTACTTATGTTAACTTACAAAAGAAAAGGTAAAACACCCTCTCCCATAGTATTATGAAAAGAAATAAGGAAACATTTGATATGTGCTTTTACAGTTAGAACAAAACCTAAATCTTAGTTTAACAGTAGAAAAGATAATAATAGAATGGAAAAAATTTAACATGTGACCTGATTGACAGTTGCTACAGAAAAAGCTATACAAATACATACATTCTTATATGAAAAAATCTTATTTGACTGGGACTTTGGTGGGACTTTTTAGTACTGACCTACTTGTGCCATACACCAATCAAAAGGTCATGATCTGTAGATGTCAAAAGTGACTTTGGTTTTTAAGACTAGTCTGTTGGCAACACACTAATAAGATAACAGGTCAAGTGTATTTGTTATTGGAGATAGCTTGGTTACATCACACAACTTGACTGGGTACGAACTCTTCTAGAAAAGCCAAGTGGCGGTTTGGAAAGGGAGTTTTCCATTGATTCCCTCATTCCATTTTCTCCCTTTGGTATACAATGATAGAATTTGATTTTCTTGCTGTTACACTGAGCCATGCATAACTATTAACTGAGATCTAAAGAGGTGGAAATACACAACAAAAACACTCTGTAATGGCCAGGATATTGACATGGAGGATGTGACTTGGCAGGAAGAATAATCCCACCTACCATGTGAGTTATTTACTGCTGCATGATGGACCAGAATTGAAGGTGTTCAGTACCCTACAGGACTGGGTCCCATCTGATGGATCCTCCAGTTTTGGGGTTTAGATTGCCATCTATCATGTTTCAATGCTACATTTTCTTAACACATCGTTTTGTACCCTCTGCTACTGAAAAAAAAAACAGACTTAATTAATGGTACCACAAAGCAAGGCAGAGAAATGTATCTGGATTAAAAAAAAACGTATATTTTAAAATTGAAAGAGACCAATTACAAGCACTATAAACATTTTATCATTTCTCTGAGCATGTGAAAATACATATATTGTGATTCCCCCCCCCCCGAAAACTCCTCAATTTTCTTTAATGGAACATTTTCTTAATGGCTTTACAGTTCTTCAGTTCATTTCCAAGGACTGTTATTTGTTATGTGGCCAGAAGTTTGGATTATGATTTAGACTACTGAGAGATAGTTGAAAGAATTTTATGGAAAATTGAGGCAACTACTTTTTGCACTGTCTTCTGTTTTCTTTGACATGTGTATATATTTTTTTAGAATGCTTATATGCTAAATATTTTTTTTAAAAGATGGGGAGTGAAATCTTGGCCCCACTGAAGTCATGGCAAATCTTCCACTTAAGTCAACAGAGCCAGGATTTCACCCACTTTATTAAGCAATAAACATAAAGTTTACAAAAAGTGATCTTTATATTTCTTGTATTACTGTATTTTAACTGAATGCCATGACTGAACTTCTGGGGCATGAAGGCAGTATGTGCAAAACTGAAAAAAAGGAAGCAAAATGTGTTGTATAAAATCACGTGTAGTCATGATGGGAGCATTATAGATGCAAAAACAGTATATAGGAAAGTATGGATAATTTCTGGGAACAGAATTCTATTTGTAAAAGATCAGATGTGTGGTAGATGTAGACTAGTCTTAGATGTGGAGATTTTGGCTGAAAACACATTGAAGTTAATGGGAGTTTGGCCATTGACTTCAATGGGACCAAGTTTTCATTTACACTTCACTGTAAAGGCATACAGGAGTACAGAAAATATTTTGTTTGGGCAGACACATTGTTCTCTCATTTCTTTAGCTCAGTGAATATCCTAAAAAAGATGTTCTAAAAACATAGCAGTTGATACCTTCATTGTTTAAAGTGTCACATTAAGCAATACATTCCTTAAATTTAGCTATTCCATTTGCCTGCACAACACATTGCCCGCAATAAACTGCAAACCTCATTTATATAATTTGTTATGAATAACCATTTGAAACCCTTTGTATAAAGGTGTTGCACAATTAATTTATACATACACACACACCATATATATCTTTGGTTAAATCGGAATGGATTTTTAAAGGACAAGCAAAAGGCACTTCTATGCCCCACAACTATCCCCCAGTCAAATTTCAAGTCCCTGATGCAAATTGTGGGCTCTTCAACAAAACATATAGGAAATCTTGAAATGGAGATTTCAAATGTAATACTGCAATGTGATCTACATCTGAAGGCTCCTAGGGAACTTCAGCTGGACACAGCTGTCAGCTTGCTTAATGGTTTTTCTCAAGGGGAACAAATTACACCTGGTCTCTAAGATTTGCTTTGGCTTCCATTTCATTTCTATGAGCAGTTCTAGATGCTGGTTTTGACCTACATTATAACGCCCTAAATAGTTTGGGTCCTGGGCACCTTATACAAAACTTCTATGACAGAGAACACATTGCCATATAATATTTCAGCAGCTGAAGATTCCCATTTTAAGTGAGAAGGGGCTAGCAACAGGTCATTTTCCATGAGTGAGACGCACTTTAAGAAATCACTTCTCCCTTTGTCTGACTCTGTTAACATATCAGGGCACACCTCCTGGCTTGTCTATTCTACCAGACTTTTAAGGGTTGTGTTTGGTTGAGGTGGGCATATTTTTGAGAAATCATCTGCTTCAGAGATAAAATGTGCTATTTATTATGTATTTTGATGTGCTGAATTCAAATATGACAATTAAAACAACTGATTGGCTACTGTTTCTAAGATATGTAAGTTTTTACATTTTATGTCTATGTATATTGTGTAGATAGTAGAGTTTTAATCATAAATTTTAAACCTAGGTCTTTTCATGTGTTTATGGTTGCTTTACATGATAATATTTCACCTTTCCTGTTTATGTAACACTTTAAAAATCAGCAAAAGTGTTATAGAAATAAAATTTATTATGAAACAAAAGGCAAAAAACTATTATGTACATAGTTTAGTCCTATTCAGTGTCTACTCGGCGCTTCTTGGCTTGTCTCTTGTATTCATTAAATGGAGCATCTCTTGTCACTGTCCAGCAATAGTCTGCAAGCATTGATGGGCTCCATTTGCCCGGATAGTGTTTCTCCATTGTTGCAATGTCCTGGTGAAATCGCTCGCCGTGCTTGTCGCTCACTGCTCCACAGTTCGGTGGAAAAAAATCTAGACGAGAGTGCAAAAATTGTATGTTTAGTGACATGTTGCAACCAAGGCTTTTGTATGCCTTGAGGAGGTTTTCCACCAACAACCTGTAGTTGTCTGCCTTGTTGTTTCCGAGAAAATTTATTGCCACTAATTGGAAGGCTTTCCATGCCGTCTTTTCCTTGCCACGCAGTGCATGGTCAAATGCATCATCTCGAAGAAGTTCACAAATCTGAGGACCAACAAAGACACCTTCCTTTATCTTAGCTTCACTTAACCTTGGAAATTTTCCATGGAGGTACTTGAAAGCTACTTGTGTTTTGTCAATGGCCTTGACAAATTTCTTCATCAGACCCAGCTTGATGTGTAAGGGTGGTAACAAAATCTTTCTTGATTCAATAAGTGGTGGATGCTGAACACTTTTCCTCCCAGGCTCCAATGACTGTCGGAGTGGCCAGTCTTTCTTGATGTAGTGGGAATCTCTTGCATGACTATCCCATTCACAGAGAAAACAGCAGTACTTTGTGTATCCAATCTGCAAACCAAGCAAGAGAGCAACAACCTTCACATCGCCACAAAGCTGACACTGATGTTGGTCATAGTTTATGCACCTCAAAAGTTGTTTCATGTTGTCATAGGTTTCCTTCATATGGACTGCATGACCAACTGGAATTGATGGCAAAACATTGCCATTATGTAGTAAAACAGCTTTAAGACTCGTCTTCGATGAATCAATGAACAGTCTCCACTCATCTGGATCGTGAACTATGTTGAGGGCTGCCATCACACCATCGATGTTGTTGCAGGCTACAAGATCACCTTCCATAAAGAAGAATGGGACAAGATCCTTTTGATGGTCACGGAACATGGAAACCCTAACACTGCTGTAGTCTGGAGCCCAACAGCTCTGCCTTACTCTTGGGTAGTTCCAAATCCCTGACAAGGTCATTCGGTTCATCTTGTGTTATGAGGTGTGGTTCAGAGGAGGAGGATGGGAGAAAATGTGAGTCCTGTGACATTGATGGTTCAGGACCAGAAGTTTCATCCTCTTCCTCGTCTGACTCAAGTGAGAATGATTCTGGTGCATCAGGAACTGGCAGTCCTATTCCGTGGGGTACTGGGCGTATAGCTGATGAAATGTTTGGATAATGCACAGTCCACTTTTTCTTCTTTGACACACCTTTCCCAACTGGAGGCACCATGCAGAAGTAACAATTGCTGGTATGATCTGTTGGCTCTCTCCAAATCATTGGCACTGCAAAAGGCATAGATTTCCTTTTCCTGTTCAACCACTGGCGAAAATTTGTTGCACAAGTGTTGCAGCATATGTGTGGGGCCCACCTCTTATCCTGATCTCCAATTTTGCAGCCAAAATAAAGGTGATAGGCTTTCTTAACCATAGTGGTTATACTGCGCTTTTGTGACGCAAAAGTCACTTCACCACAAACATAGCAGAAGTTATCTGCATTGTTCACACAAGTACGAAGCATCTCTGCTCACTTTGGCTAAACAGAAATGTGTCCCTTTGCAAAATCAAACACTGACAAATAAGAGAGCACAACACTGTATGATTTCTAGAGCTGATATAGGGCAATTTGTTCAGCAGCGTGATGTAAGCTTCATTATGATTGCATCATCTATGACTTCTAGGAATAACATGATGCAATTCATATCATGTATGACACAATACCAGCTTCAGATTGCATCATTCATTGTTTTGCCTAAAAAGCAAGTACAGTCCAAACCCAGTCATAGATTTAGTCATAGATCCAGTCAAAGATGTATTTCAGTCATTTCTGGCTTAAATTGAGATCCCTTCCCTTTATAACTCACTTATCCTCCGCCATTCCCAAGTCAAGGGTCGTATATACTGACCTAATAGCATATCTTGAAAACTAGAGCCAATCAACAATTTTAAGCATCATTTTCATTCTCAGTGACCCAGAATTAGTAAAGTTTGACTACATTTATTTCAGAAGCATTTTGGCTGTAGAGCAGTGTTATTGGCATGATTGGTTGGGTGAGTGAAGAAGAATTTGTTACAGAACCTCATTAAGTTTATAACTTTCAGCATATATATATATATATATATATGCTGAAAGTTATATATATTGTGACAAAGTTCCTCCTCTGCCTTGGTGGGTTCTGTGCTTTCTGGCGGATTTGCTCGCCTCAGAGGTTTCGGCAATCCTCAGTTTGGCTCCCTTTGTTAGTGGCACAAACCTACCGTTCATTCAGCTAACCTCATCACTGGCCAGCATAGGGAAAAAGGAGGAGAACAATCCCCCCCAGTCTCTGCCGGCCCACTTAATGGGTCGGGGAACAGGCCAGAGATCTTCCCTTCTGGTGAGACCCATAGGCCAGATCAACTCCTCATATATCAAATAGGGAGTTGGGGGATGGGGGAAAACTCGGGCCTGACCTCTACGCCAGGTTCCACCACAGGGCCCTGTGGATTGCAGCGGTCTTTAGTGTCTCCTGTAACAGCTGTGTGACAGCTACAACTCCCTAGGCTACTTCCCCATGGCCTCCTCCCAACTCCTTCTTTGTCCTCACACCCAGACCTTCCTTGTAATGTCTGGTAACGCTTGTACTTCTCAGTCCTCCAGTAGTACGCCTACTCACTCTCAGCTTCTTGCGCACCTCTTGCTCCCAACTCCTCGCATGCCCCTCACTGACTGCAGTGAGCAGGGGCGGCTCTGTGTTTTTTGCCGCCCCAAGCATGGCAGGCAGGTGGCTTTCAGCCTGCGGGAGGTCCGCTGGTAATGTGGATTCGGCGGCATGCCTGCGGGAGGTTCACCGGTCCCGCAGCTAGCCGCCGCCGAATTGCCGCTGAAGCCGTGGGACTGGCGGACCTCCCGCAGGCATTCCACCGAACTGCTGCCCTCACAGCGACCGGCAGGCCACCCCCCCACCCGTGGCTTGCTACCCCAGGCACATGCTTGGTGCGCTGGTGCCTGGAGCTGCCCCTGGCAATGAGGTCCTTTATAAACCAGGTGCTCTGATTAAAAATGATTAAAGGTCTTGAGAACATGGCCTATGAAGGAAGGCTGAAAGAATTGGGTTTGTTTAGTTTGGAAAACAGAGAAGACTGAGAGGGGACATAGCAGTTTTCAGGTATCTAACAGGGTGTCATAAGGAGGAGGGAGAAAACTTGTTCACCTTAGCCTCTAAGGATAGAACAAGAAGCAATGGGCTTAAACTACAGCAAGGGAGGTTTAGGTTGGACAGTTCCTAACTGTTGGGGTGGTTAAACAATGGAATAAATTGCCCAGGGAGGTTGTGGAATCTCCATCTCTGGAGATATTTAAGAGTAGGTTAGATAAATGTCTATCAGGGACGGTCTAGACAGTATTTGGTCCTGCCATGAGGGCAGGGGACTGGACTCGATGACCTCTTGAGGTCCCTTCCAGTCCTAGAATATATGAATTAGCCTGCCTGTGTTAATGGATTCTAGCAGCTTCTTAATTGGTTCCAGGTGTCCTAATTAGCCTGCCTGCCTTAATTGGTTACAGCAAGTTTCTGATTGTTCTGGAACCTCCTCTGTTGCCTTACCCAGGGAAAAGGGTCCTGCTTCATCTGAGGCTAATATATCTGCCTTCTATCACTCTCCTGTAGCCATCTGGCCTGACCCTGTCACAATTATATATATGAGCTCCTCTGGAGAGGGGCTAAGTGCTCACAGCTCCCTTCTCATTGAAGTCAATGGGAATAAGGACATTCAGCCCCTCAAGAAATGCTCAGCGTACTTGGGCCCATAATGTTCAAACATGTACTTTCAGCCTTGAGATTAAAGGAAAGAACAAATTGAGAACAAATATAAAGTCTCTCAGAGAGCACAGTGTACCCCATTCAGGATGTAACAGGAGCCAGCTTAAACTCCCAGGGAGTTCTCTTGCAGATAGCTTTGGGGGCTCATTGTACACTTAAAAGTCACAGTGCATAGCACAGAAAACATTATTACAAGTTCAAAATGACAAACACCACAATAGGCAAATAGAGATCTTCTGGACCAAGCCATTTACACTGCCAATAATGGGACTTGATTGATATTATCACTTTTATTTATAAGCAGTGTCAGATTAATGCCAGATCAGCCATCTGGGTTATCCACTGTGAAAAGTCCACAATATTTTTTTTAAAGGCACAGTATGCATAAAATTTGCCTACCACCTTTCCAAAATATCAGTCTTTCTTAGGTACTTCTCTGGCCCCCATTATCATCATAGCTGAGTCCTTCACAATCTTTAATGTATTTATCCTCACAAGACCTCTGGGAAGTACTGGGGAAGTCCCTGTTATCCTGGATAGGGAGCTGAGGCAGAGATAAACTAAACCACCAAGGTCACCCAGCATGTCTGTGGAAGAGCAGGGAATTAAACACAGTTCTCCTGAGTCCCAGGTCAGTGCCCTAACTATTGGATCATTCTTCATCTTTGTGACAGCCACATGTGATTTGCCAATATTCCCAGAAGTACAGGTAATACAGTTGCCATCTTCTCCCACCAACTACTAAATAGGTTTGCGGGGGTGGGGGGGGGGGAGCTTGTTTTGATGGTTTCAGGTCTCAGCCTTTCCATCACTATATGATCAAATGGAGAAATATCTGTCACAGGTTCAGTGTGAACACTCCTGCTAGAAGGTGAAGGACACTGAAGATGGAAAACATAGGAAAAAAAGAAACAAAAGGACATCTGCTAATCCTAGCCCTGGGGCAAGAGATCAAGGATTGCCATTTTTCAAAGGTGGTCCAGGAACATAAACCAAAATGAAAGAGAAAACTACAGCTGAGAAGTTGATTCTATAACTCAACAGATGCTGGCAGTAAAGGGAATAATTATAATTCCTTCCCTCTGAATAGGTGTTTTGATAGAGTGTTTATCATTCTTTTTTTACTATTGTATTCCCTTGCTCCTTGGACTGCAGTTCATATTCAAATTCTAGTTTTACTAGAAATGTTTTGTTCTGGTGGAATTAGAATCCAAATTAGATTTAGAACATTGCATAATTTGAGCTCAGATGTCCCAGATGTCGGTTAGGTGCCATGGACATTGTAAAACTTAATAAACGTTTCACACCCAAAAGCATGCAGCAATACAACGTTAAGAATGAGAGGGGCTGCAAAGCAATGAAAGCCAAAAGGAGTCTGAGGTAAGCTGCCAGAGTGCTCTTTACGAGACTCCCAGCCTCTTCCCATTTTTGAGGCATTGCAGCACATTGCAGCATGCTAGGAAAGGCTATACAGTTGCGATTCTGTTGAACAAAAGAAATAGCCTAACCTCATGTAATATTTAACCCAGATTTGTAGTTTCCCAGTGTGCTGTTGTAAAATCACCCAGTGTTGTGGGGTCCTCTGACAGGGCTGCTGTGCCAAGTCTCAAGGTGGCTGAGTTAAGGGTTATGTTTCAATTTGGCAGTGTAACACAGTTTCCATAGACAAATTAACATTGTTTCATTTCATTTTGACACCATAATGTCTTTTCCATAGACCTGCACTGACACTGTCGTGAAATCATTGCATCCCAATCAAATGACTAGGGAATTAGCACCGTGACACAAAACATCCTCAAAAAGTAACCACAGTTTAGTTTATTTATCAAATTGAAATACCTCAGCCATGTCCTAACACATTTTCTGAAGTACTGAAGTGAATATGGGGATCATCACCTCACAAAACTTACATTTTAAAGTAAGTCGCTTCCATTAAAGATTTAGGACAGCCTCTAAAAACTGGTATGTATTCCTGGGTTATGTCATTATTTTTTCCGTGATCCTGCTTGATAAATGCATCTGAACTGATAATTTGTAAGACAAGATTCGCTCCATTCATTTTTTCTTTTTTGTACCTCACTTTTCCCATCTGTTCGATGCATTTTCTTAGAGGAATATTGGGAGAAAAATAATATCATTTGTGAAGCTAGGATGAAAAATATTGTACTCTGTTTTTGGGTTTTGGTTGTTTTTTGTTTGGTTTGGTTTTTTAGTTTAGTTTGCTTCAGGGTTGGGGGGATTGGGTTTGTGTTTGTTTGGTTGGTTTGATAATCAAAAAGGAAAGGTGCTAACACGAGAGCAAAATATTAAACTACAAACAACTTTATTACAGAAACACAAACTCCATCTTACTGATAACACAAACAATAGCACTGTGGTCCAAGCCACTTGTTCTCAGACTTTTTGCTTTCAGATTCCACTAAGATAATTAGCTCAGATTCCTCAATGTGATTGTGAATATTTTCTCTTATATCAACTATTAATTAAATATTGCAATACTAAAGCATATGAAACTATATACAAAATATATTTAAAGAATGTTAAGGTTGCAAGGTCAATCATTCAAAAGTTAGGAAATGCCAGAAGTAAGTTACCTGGTGCATATGCATTATGCACAATCTTTAATTACACGATCACTAGAGCTGGGTGGGAAACAGTTTTCCCATCTCAAGAAAATTTCAGAAATTTTGAAGAGTTCCCTATCACAAATTGGGATGAAAAATAAAAATCTCAAACATTTTCATGAACCAAACATCCAAAAGAAACACACACACACACACACACACACACACACACACATTCAGTTTGGGTCAAGTGAAATGTTTTGTTTCTATAATTTTAAAACATATCATTTAGATTTTGACCATTTTTAAAAAAAAAAACTGTTACTAGAATTAGCTTAAATTTTAAAACAGAAAGTCATTTCAAAGGAAAAAATACACAAAAATTTTCATTTTGAAAATGTTGCAATGTGACATTTCAACAATATTGAAACTTTTTTTCCAAAAATGTTTTTTGAGTTGGGAAATTTATCAAAATTGATAAGTTTGGTTTTGATAAATGGCGTCATTTTCATGAAAAATTCCCACACACTTATAATGATCAAATTCTTTTTTTTCCCCCACCGAAGCCCTGCCTGATCTCAGACTCTTCCCACCACCTGCCCCCAGCAGCATCTCTCTGCCTCTATGCCTGTTCCCCCACAGCTTCTCTGAACCCCTCTCCAGTCTCCAGGATTCCTTCTCATGAGCACCCACAGAGTAAGCACTGAACACAAGACAGACAGTCTCCCTGCTCTCAGTTCCTGTGTCTAGTGCAACAGTGGCCTCTTGGAGTGAGAAGGAGCAATGGCAGGGGAAATACTGCTCAACCTCTTGGCCAAACTTGGGCAGATATTCACTGGGGAGGCAAAAGGCAACCCCTGTATGAACCATTTTTGCCTCAATGTTAAAAAAATTAAATAAAATAAAATAAACAGCCTGAGGCAGACACCAGGCATCGAAAATTTCACCCCCCCACCTATTGAAGTTTGGTAAAGTTTGGTAAAGCAACTGAAAACAAGGTCTTATAATGGGAAGTAACATTAGCTGTAGGTGGTGCTGCCAGTTCCACCCAAGGTTACCAGTATAATAAATTTATCATGAAATGTTTTAAAGAGATGGAGGAGCATGTTTCTGTGTGCATAGCTTATTCAGAGGTGGGGAAATGGACCTAAATTGAAATTGGAGAGTGATCTACAAGTCCCACAGGGAACAGGATCTGAAGGGGGACAAAATGGAAGTACAGGGATTCAGAGGGTAACAAGGGCTGCAGGAGAGCCACCATCTTCCCAGCCTGTTCCTTCTTAATTCCAGTCCCTCTTCCTGTTCACCCTTCACAACAGACACCCAGACTAATACATCATTCAGTCCCCTCAGCTTGTTCTCATCCCTCCCAGCCCTCATTATAGCCCCATTCCCCAGACTGTTCACCTTGGAGCCTTTTCCCTTGACTCCAGTGCACCAGCCTGTTTCTTTCTCTTCCCCCAGCCTTTTCTTTTTGAGCCACCATCCATTAGCCTGTCCCCCACCAGACCTAATTCTGCCTCTCCCACCTCCTTGACAGCAAGGCCCTGAAGCAGCCAGCCACTGATTCCTCCTCCCCCACTAGCAAGGCTCTGCTGACTGGGCACCTGCACTGCAGAGCAAGCGCTGAGAGCAGATGGGGACAGACAGACTCCCAGTCTTCAAAGTTGGCACCAGAGTGACTCCTAACAGCCAAGAGAAGTCACTGCAGCCCTCCTGCACATTGGAAAATGCATTGAGGGGATAAAAACAAAACAAAATCCCAGATACCCATTCACATTTTCTTAATTTCAAGCTTGTAAACAAACAAAAAAAAGACAAATGTTTCAGGCCCCTTGCAGGCATTGTCCAGATTCCATTAATGGGACCAGCCCTCAGTTTGAGAAAGCCTGCCTAAATCATCCCCATACAGGAGTTATTTCCAGTGTATGGGACTTGAAACTATGAGCATGGATTTGCCAGATCTTTACCTGATTATATCCCTAGGGATTGCTGCAGTGGATTTTGCCCCCCAGTGGAAGAGGCCAGGGGCTCAATCCCCCAAAACTCACAGATCTCTTGAGAGCCATGGAGGCCACAACATCTATGAAGAGGCCAAGTGCAGCAGTAGACACTGGAGTCATCATCGTAACCATAAGTGTTGCACACCTTTGTTACAGCTCTGAATCTCTCAACTGCTTCAGAGTCTCCTTAGCTCCAATGGGTGCCTTCAAAACCCTAATGGGAGGAAGGAAAGTTTGTTGTATTGTGAGGGAACCAGTGACAGTTAATGCTGATGGGATCCACATTAACTCATGTCTGAAATGATGTCATGGAAAATGGTTGCACCTTCAGCCTGTTATTTGGCCCTCCTCCTCCTCATCCATGGATCTTTATCACCACAGAATGTCCAAGGGGGAGTTTCTGTAAGGTTGATGTGAAAGAGGGTGTGTGTACCCCACCCCTGCCCCCATAGTTGGGCTCCAGATATTTTTTAAGTCATGTGCTTGTGGAAGAGGAAGAAAGGACCTGCCACTGAGAGACAAAGAGGCAACTGACACAAAGTTATAACTATTTTCCATGTTCAACATCAAGTGGATTATGTTTCACACCTAGCACTTCTATCTACTTTTCAGTTTGCATGCGCAGGAAGTAAATTAGATTTACAGAGTCAATTCACAGGTTTAACAATGGTCAGTCACTGTTTTTTTTTTTTTTAATTTTCAGTGTTTTTCCCCCTTTGATGTGTTCATATAATTTTCATTAACATTATATAAGAGTCACAGGCATTCGTGAACAAACAGCTAGGCCAGTTCTCATGTTGCTTACCTCTCCTTAGTGTTACACTGGCAGTACAAAGCAGACTAAATACAGTGGATTCTGCATCTTGAGGATTCCCTCTTCTTGACAGGAGTCCTTCAGGGTCAAAGGGCTGTTGTAATCCAGACTGGATTAAAGGCAGTGTGGTCAAGGCAATGCTGCACCTACCTCACCTCAGGCTACTGGAGCATCTGATTGAGTCTTTGGACAGCCGGGCATAAATTGGAAGTGGGGACTGGCCTACCTCCCAGACAATCTGGGAGCACAAAATCAGACTCAGAGATTTTAAGGACAGAAGAGACCACCAAGATCATTTAGTCTGAGCTCCTGTATATCACAGGCCACCAACACCACCCACCACCTGGACATTAACCCAACAAGAGTCACTTTCCACCTACCCTCACACTTCTGGGGGGAAATTATGTGTTGGGCAGCTAAGGCTATGTCTATACTACACACCACTGGCAGAGGCATGTAGGATATGCATAGCTACATGCTGCAGTGAAAAGCCTGCTGCATCCACACTGTGGTGTGTAGCTACATGTCTGTGAAAGGCTCTGGCAGGCTGGGAAAAGCTTCATCAAAGGGGAGCTGGTGGAGCTTTTCCCCCTTGCCAGAATCTTTCCATATGGCAGATAAAAAGTCTGCAGTGCCCAAGCCTTTCCCTGCTGACTCCTCCCTGCCAGACATGGGGGAGTCATTTCCTGAGAAGGGGAGAAGGCATCAGCAACAAGGAGAAAAAGGGACACTACACTGCTAAAAATAGCATTGTAAGCAGGGAGGCATGGCATGGGCGAGTGGAGAGCTTTGTAGGATATGTTAGGGTTACCATATTTCAGCAAGCAAAAAAGAGGACGGGAGGAGCCCCGCCCCAGTCCTGGCCTGGCCCCGCCCCAGTCCTGCCCCAGCCCCGCCCCTTCCACTCCCTCCCACTTCCCGCCCCCCTCAGGACCCCCAACCCTCCCCCTGCTCCTTGTCCCCTGACTGCCCCCTCCTGGGACCCCTGTCCCTAACTGCCCCCCAGGACTCCACCCCCTACCTAAGCCTCCCTGCTGCTTGTTCCCTGACTGCCCCCTCCTGAGACCCTCCCCCCATCCTAACTGGCCCCCTAGGACCCTACCTACTACCTGTCCCCTGACTGCCCCAACCCTTATCCACACCTCCACCCCGAGACAAACCCCCAGGACTCCCACGCCCCATCCAACCACTCCCCACCCCCTGACAGCCCCCCCCAGAACTCCCAACCCATCTAAACCCCTCTGCTCCGATCCCTCTCCCCACCCCTGCCCCCTGACAGCGCCCCCGCTCCTTGTCCCCTGACTACCCCTCCTGGGACCCCTGCTCCTAACTGCCCTCCAGAACCCCACCCCCTACCTAAGCCTCCCTGTTCCTTGTCCCCTAACTGCCCCCTCCTGAGACCCCCCACCCTAACTGCCCCCCCCAGGATCCTACCCCCTACCTGTACCCTGACTGCCCAAAACCTTATCCACACCCCCACCCCCAGAAAGCCCCCCCGAACACCCAACCCCCCGCCCATCTCTTGACTGCCCCCTCCAGAACCTCCCTGCCCCTTCCCCGACCCCCTTACTCTGCCGCTCAGACCAGCGTGCCGGGGAGGAGGAGCAGGGGGAGGAGCTCCAGACTGCCGGTGCGAACGGCCGGCTGGTGATCTGCGAATGCAGGGAGTGCTCTCAGCTACAGGGGAGAGAAGGGGAAAGTGGAGGAGGGACTTTCTCTGGCTGTCGGAGCCCCATGTAAATGGCACCATCCGGCCGGCTGCCCTGTCAGCAGCGCGTGCTCTGCAGGGGCTGGGGGGAGAAGTGCGGACATTTACAAATTCCCCCTGGACGCTATTTTTAACTCTAAAAGCCGGACATGTCCGGGGGAATCCGGACGAATGGTAAGCCTAGGGTATGTAATCACATATATACCCAAACCCTTCAAGTGTTAGGCAGGGCAGAGCCATTAAACAGTCTAAAAGCTTCCAGCCCTCAAGCAGGGCAGGACAACGAGCAGCCAGTGGGCTTTGGCCCTCAGGCAGGAGCAGGGCAATAGGTAGTCTGTGAGCTCGGGCCCAAGGGCTCAAGCCAGGCGGGGCACCAAACAGTCTATGGGCTCAGGAGGGGATCTCTCTGACCCCAGAGGCAGGGCAGAGCAGTAAGCAGTTTGCCTGATGTCTTGGCTTAGGCAGATGACAAACAAACACAGGCCTTTAGGCTTATTGTGGGGAGGTTGCCATCCCAGGGATGGAGTGGCAGGAGGACCTGGGCCCACCTGACTCCACCAAGTCCCAGCCCAGGGTCCTAACAATAGCGGAGTGGTCCACCACTGGGTCAGCAAGGAATCCAGCCACAACACACTGACCAGGGTTTCCAGCAGCAATGCATCCACACAGGGACTGTACCTGGGCCACTTCCTTCCCTCCCCTCTGGGTGTACCTGGATCAGTGGGGGTCCTCCATCTTCTCAGGATAGGTGGCCAGCAGCAGTCCCAGAGACTCCTTAGTGCCGCAGATCAGCTTGCAGCTCCAGCCAGTTCTCAGCACGGCGGGGCTCCTCTATGGTCTCCCAACTGGGGAGCGGGCAGAAGGTGCCTGTCTCTTCTGGCAGCTGCAGTCCAACTGAATCCCAGGACCTGCCCTTTATACTTTCTGTCCCGCCTCCTGATTTCCCATGGGAGGGGCTGGTACTGCCTGGCTCCACTCATCTGGGCTCAGAGAGAGGTCCCTCACCTTCTGACTTACTCTACCTCAGTACTGGGGGTCTTCAGAAGACATCCTTTAGCTATCTTTCACAATTCTTTCACCAGAGGAATTTTTCCCTGGCCAGAACCATGGCTTTTAAGTCCTTTTTATACCACTTCAGCCCTTTTACATGGCATAAAGGGGTCAGTGGTGATAGAGATCTCATTTTTGGTTCTCCATTGATTACAGCTCAGATAAATTGGCCCAAAATATCTAGTGGTTAGAGACTGGGAATTATGACTCTGGCTGGAATTCCTGACTCTGCCACTCATTTATTGTGAAACCTTGGCAAAGTCATTTTAGTTATATTATATTATAATTAATTTAAACAGAGAATACGCCACATTCTAACCTGTCTTTGTTGATAATTTCTTTCCAGTATTCTCTAGTCTCAAGTTTATGTTTATTCAAAATCTAGTTAGTCTGTTTATAAGTACAACATTCAGAAAATATGCTAATTATCAGGAAAAGTCCTTTTTTCATTGTCAGCTTGCTTGTGCTGAATTCCTTACAAATGGAGCTGTAGTTTATTTTTTGAGATACCTAACAGACCACAGCTTCCTCAGGTATCCAATGTAAACCGAGAAATGAGCACAGCTGACATCCTCCTCAGGGTTGAGCTGATTCATGAGCTGAAACCACTGTGGTGATAAGTGCATTCAAAAGATTATTAATGAGGAAGCTATACAGAACAATACTGTGTATGGTGATGTGCTTTCATTTTAAAAAGTAACAACACAAGGTTGCTGCACTGGTATAACTCTTCTGAAAACTGGCACTTGTCTGTAATTCAGAATCTTTGTTGTTGTTTGGCCAGTAGCCTGGTTGTGGAGAGAGAGTGGGAGGGAAACAGAGAAAGGAAAAAAGAACTTGGGAACCATTTCAAGGCCTATATGCAGACAGGTTTGCTGAGAGATATCTTGGAACTGTACAAGGTAAACATGGTCTAAGTCACCTGCTTTAGGAAGATAAGTACTCTGAGTTCTCTAAGCTAAATGTACACTGCTGAAATTTGATTGAAAACTTTGTGATGTGAAGACTGAAAATCACAAGAAGGAGGCAGGCAGCGTTTAATCTTCTGTTGGATGACAATTCAAGATAGACTGATAGAGATACCTGCTGTCTGATAAACCAGTCAATATTGTAGATTGTAGATAGTTGCAGGAAACAGACACGGCAACTGGGGGAAAAAAATCTTCAGTATTTCTATATTGTCATTCTGTTCTCTGCTCCCTATTTTTCAAGCTGAGACCTATTTTTTGCTATGTTAAGTTATCATACTTCAGATGCTGCAAACACCCAAATTCTTCCAAAGGGCATTTAGTCTAAAGTAAGGAGTTCTATATACACAAAACACACACACTACACACACACAGTCAGAGTAAGACAAAATATCTATTAACTATATCAGAATAGACATGGAAGAAGATGGATCCTTGAAGGAGAGTTCCCCTTTTTAAATATTTAAAAAAAAAAATCAAGAAAAAAATAAAGACTTATTTGCCCATCAGCTTAATAGAATACTAATTTGTTTTGTTCTTTTAAGACATAAGAGCAGTGGCTTCTTCTCTTGAGTGTGCAAACTACAGTATGCTTTTTTAAGGAAAGGGGCCTTCAGGTGAGTATACTGGATTGTGAGCTCCTGTTTCTGAAGAGGGAAGTCACAAACTGCTGCAATATGACAAGTATTCATCCCTATATTTGAAAAGACTTGGATAAGTAAGTTTATGTGGTTTTTCATCACAGCATCATAGGCTTGTACACACCTGTCCTTTTTGTTATGTTTATGACAGTTCTTGTACAGAGGATTTTCTCACAGCTTTCCATTCATGTTATTTTTAATATGATATTCTTTTTTTAATTTAAAAGTATACTCTACAACTAAGCCAAATGTTCTATCCTCACTAAAATAAACTCAGCAGAGAAGCAAGGAAAACTTTCACCTGTAATGGTTTGCATTTACTCTTTTTGCCTTGGGATTAGACAAAAGCATCACATATGTAATGTTGATGGACACTTTTCATTATTTCCCCCTTCCCTCTTTAATTCATATTTCATTTTAATGCACCTTGTGTTTTCTCATTGTTTGCTGGAAAGTTTTGTTACCATTTGGAGCTTGTTGCTGCATGTCGCCACCTGCTGGTATAAATTAAGCATTTTCAGAGTTTATAGCTTATTTGTAAAGATGAGATAGTGCATGAAAGTATTTTTTTTTCTCTTTCTCTATATAGACAGTTTGATAGCTGGATCTACGCAGAACATGTTATTTTAAAAGATTTTAGTCTTGAATATTTATTTTCACATCAAAACTGGTTAAATATCATATTCTGAAAACCACTACTCATGTGAGTAGTCCTGAGCAATCATATTGAAGTCAACAGGCATAAATGGGCGACAAGAGCTACTACTTCGAGAAAAGGTTTGCAGGCCTGAGACCTAAGTTGGTAAAATAAACAAACAAAAAGCTAAGAAATAAATAGTTTAGCTTGATAACTGCTTATGTAATAATATTGAAAAATAAACCTACAATAACTTGTGTTAAAGACAAAATTGCAGCCTCTTAAGATCTTGTTATAAATCAGTCTTTTGAAAATGATTATTTAGTTTGAAGCCTGCATTATTTACCCTATACAATATAATAGTTAAATGTGCATTGCAGTATGGGCACTAATGTTGATAATTCATATCATTTATCTGATAGATCAGGAGCCATTATGGCCTGTTGTGTAAATTCATATTTTGGCACTCTTTAAAAAGTGGATTATTATTGACCCAATAGACCGTAACAGCTCCAAGAAGTCATTACTGTCTATTGTGTAAATCCTTCATGGTGCATGTTTTATTGACCCTTTGGAGCCATCATGGTCTGTCTTGTCAATTCAGCTACCATGCATGTGCACTACATCTATGTGCCTAAGATCCTTATGAAACTCCAGTCACACTATTGATGTGCGCATCCTAAGAAACCACATTTTAAGCAATACTAGTGAGCCATTTATGTATTTATTTTCTGTTTTCAAAATACCCATTGTTCTAGTTCACATTCTGTATTATCATTTTAAATGATAAAGCCATTCTTTAGAAAATGTGAGTACAAAACAGCACTCCAGTTAGTCACTAAGAGGCTGGCATTTTTTCCATTTGCCACAGTCTACACTGATGGACTGCCACTGGAGTATTTCATGACCATTTGGGGGGACAGAGAAGGTAGAATTTCCGTCAGAGTGTTTTGCTGCAGCCGTACAACCAGAGTAGTTCATACAGCCACGCTCTGCCACAGGGCAATGGCTAGTATAACCCCATAGACACTGATTCATTGCCCCAGACATTCATTCTCTCCAACCTATCCCACCCCAATTTTCCTTGTCGTGCACAACGTTTCTGTAAAACTGAGCTCTTCCAAGTAAAGGGAACATACATCCTTGTCAAAGTGGACTTATCACTGGCACACCCACTTGTGGTTGGATGTGGCATAGCAGTGTCTTTTCTTTTCTCTGTCCCTAAGAGTCACTCAGGACTGAGCTGATCTACTTCTTGTGACTCAGCACTTCAGAAGGGTTACATGTGATCCTACCCAAGTTAGGATAAATTGAGCTCTGTATGTCTAAGCCACCCAGAGTCTTCAGGCCAGGTCTTGAGCCCAACTACAGGGTTACATCTTTTCCAGAGAGGGCTTTGGCTGGGGGTGCGGGCTCTGAAGTGGGGCTGGAGATGAGGATTTTGAGGTGTAGGAGGGTGCTTCGGGCAGGGATCGAGGGGTTCAGAGGGTATGAGTGGGATTAGGGCTGGGGCAGGGGGTTGGGGCACAGGAGGGGGTCAGGGGTGCAGGCTGCCAGTGGCGCTTACCTCAAGCAGCTCCCAGAAGCACCATTATGTCCTCCCTCTGGATCCTATGCGGAGGCGCGGCCAAATGGCTCTGCACGCTGCCCCACAGATGGTTCCAGGTCAATGGGAGCTGTGGAGCGGTGTTTGGGGTGGGGGGCAGCGTGCGGAACCCCCTGGATGCCCCTGTGCCTAGGAGCCAGAGGGGGGACATGCCTCTGCTTTCAGGAGCCACACAGAGCCACAGCAGGCAGGGAGCCTGCCTTAGCCCTGCTGCGCTGCCGACCAGACTTTTAACAGCCTGGTCAGTGGTGCTGACCAGAACCGCCAGGGTCCCCTTTTGACCAGGCGTTCCCGTCGAAAACCGGACACCTGGCAACCCTAACCGCTTTGCATCTAATGCAGGTTTTCTACACCCATCACAATCCTTCTCATGGGTTCCATCCACCCCCTCTTCCCAGTACAGCACAAATAGATCAGTTCCACTGCATCCACAGCCATAAAGAGTGAGGTAGGATTTGTGCTTTTGGAACAAAATGAGGGCTGTGATGGGCTGCTTTAATTCAGATGAAATAAGAGTAGACCAACACACAAAGCTGCTTTGAGGTTGCAGTGTGCACATGTACTCCTGCACTTCAACTAGAAGCAGAATCATAATATAAAGGAGTCTGCTCTTATGCTGTATTTGTCCCTCTTGAAACAAGAAAGTATGGTAAATCTCAGGAGCAAGCCTATCCATATAAAGTTTTCATCTCTATTTTCAGATTGAAAAGATATGCCTGGATCTGCTTAGACTAAATATACGAGGGGCGGGGAGAGGAGGGTGACCCATCTGGCTGACCCATCACTACTATAGACATCAGAACTTAACCAGTGATTTGTCCATTTTTTTTTTGTAAAACCATGCAAGCTGGTCACCTGAAGGAGTTGCTGCTGACTGAGCACATGCGTGCTTCAAAGTCCACCCCACTGCTGGATCTGATAAGTGTAAGCATCCTTTTCTGCAGTGAATGGCACAGGTCCTCGTGCCAGCACTCCCCTACACGTGGAGTCAAATTTATGTAGTAGTAATGAAAAACTGAGAGGAGCATTGCTTAGCTGTAGAGGGCCAGGCGTGCATATTCTTTTGGCTCCCCACAACTGCCAAAGCCCTCTCATATATTTATACCCTACCCTCATCATGCCTACTGCCCTGATTTTTCATTTTGCATATTTACCAGGAATACACAGATGTGTAGAGATAGATACAGTTTGCTGTCAGAAACACAGCTGATTATAACGTAATTCACAAACTAGGTCCAACTGAGTCCTACACCAAACAATATGCACTGCCCAAAGATTAGTGTCTTTCCGACACATGGCTGAAGTCAACTGTAGGGCCAGCATGGGTAAATTCACCCTGCAGCATCTTGAATGACTGCTCTATACCAATCCTTGGCATAATGAAGATCACGTCTGCTCTCATTATTGACACTGGTTCCTTTACTTACACATTCATAAATATGTATCCAAATACCAATGAGCAAAAAACAATTTATTTCATTTTTGTTAATCATAACATTACATTCGAATGTGTTTTATTTAGTCACCGCACAAGTAAATTGATTTGCTAACCCACCAATACATTTTTTACAAGCATAAGCCTGGATCCAGCAATGAGAACGGTGTCTGTAGCTCACTGTAGTATTGGGGTCTTAGATTTCTTCCTAACCCAGGCAGTTAAAGTTGACAGTTACAGGTGCAGTATAGAGAAGTAGTGGTGGTTTCATCTAATGTACAATTCTAAAGGCTTCTATAGCCATGCTACAGACTGAATACTCATGCCGAATATGCAGTGTATCAATATTTTTTCCCTAAGATCATGGGAAATAAAAAAAATCAATACATAGAATTTTTAAAACTAGAGTAACAACAGGAGCAATAATACATCTACAAAAAGTTTTATATATTCCTACTATTGCACTAAAGCAATGAAGCTTACTTGTGATTTCTGTCTGCAGATATGTGAATCTAAAAGATGCCTGTAACTTACATGCCAAATAGGAGCATTAATCTTTCATGCATCATACAAGGAAATCTTTACAACTTAGTCCCTGATTCAGCAACATACTGAGGCACATGGCTAGCTTTAAGCAGAGAAGCAGTCCCATTGAAGTTAGGTTCCTGCTTAAGTACCTTGCTGACTCAGGGCCTGAAAACTCAGCACCTTTTCATCATTCACCTACAGCATGAAAGATGTGGGGGATCTGACCATGCATACTACCTGACGCTTTGGTCAGCAATATTATTTGTGATGGTTGCATATTTCTTAACAGAAGAAAGTAAACGCTTTTGAGTATGTAGTTTTCACTAAAAGGATGCTTTACTGGTACAGTATTGCCTTGTGTTTATCTGAAAATTATATCAGGTGCTGTTTGACATCCTGCTGCCTGTTAACGCAAATTTATCATAGCAAATGATCTGTGGCAGCACTAAAATTTGCCACGAGGTCCTATAGCTCCTGCTTAGATACTCATGTGCTCACTGGGCCATATATATCAGTGATGCAACTTTACTGACGTCTGTGGAATTACACCAGTGACCCAACCTAAATGCCATGCACTGTCCTGCTGCTGCTTTGGAGCTCCCTACTGGAATGTGCCTGGGGCAGTGCAGTAGCTGCCTCCAGATGGAGCCTTAATCAGGAAGTTGAATGGTCACTGCATAGATTGGGGATAGGGCGGTATTTATTTTGCGCTTATTTAATTTGTCATTATTCTGAGTAAGACAGGTGCCCTCCAAATGAAACGATATAAAATCTTCCTATTATCTGAAGACAATCAGTTAAGAAAAAATTCAGAAAGCCTAACATTCATGATATTCTTTTATATACAGTATACAGTGTTTTCGTGATAAACACGATACATTTTTATATAAATGGTAGATTTTACCCCTTCCCCTATTTTTAGAGCTAGCAAATTGATTTGATCTGCTTCAAGAATAGCAGATCCACCACCAACTTCAGTGGAGTTACTCCTGATTTACACTGGTGAGCAGGAGCAGAATTTCACCTAGTATTTTGGCTTAATAGCTGTTTCCATCTCCCCCCTGATTTTCAGAACAGGGGGCAATTTATACTGATGCCAAATGAGCCCCTTGATAGAATAGGGCAGGGGACTACAGCAAAGCTCAAAGCCTTCCCATTCTCTATGCTCGTCAGAGCTTATTTCAGGTCAAGGAATAAGGATTGCACCTTCTGTGCACATTATTCACACTTTGTTGGTTTCAGTTTTAGCTACAGGGGAAGAGGGGGCTGGAATGGGCAACCATGCATCTCAAAACTGTAGAAAATTGCACTCCTACACTTGTACGCCCCCACATTTGCTGCAGTTCAGATCAGAAAACCAACTGAAGCACTATATTAACCTTGGACCCAGTCAGCTTAGCAGGGTTACAGTTGAAACTCACAGTGTTTAATACCCATCTGCTTCAGGTCATCTTATCCTGGAGGAAGTTTAACTCCACGTGAATGTGAAATTTAAAACAAAAATCAAAATGGACTATTGCTAGATTTGACCATTGATGGTAAACAATAAATGCTAATGTTCTAAGTTCATATATTTTATATTGCACTGTCACCTTTCTGTTCAGAAAAAGCAATGTCTGAATTTTTTGTAGTAAATGGCTGGTGTGCTGAATTAAGCAGCAGCATTTGCCATTGTTAAAAAAATCAACAAGAACAAAGTTTAACACTAGGATCCACAAACTGGAACTAAGATTACTGAAAGGTTGATGATTTGACCTCCTAACTACACCTGACTCCACAAAACAAACACTAAAAACAAGAAAATGTTCGATTACTTTGTTTTTCTGTGATGACCAACATTATTTATGATCCATTAAGTAACGACACAAGCATTATACATTGAAAAAAAATTGTCAGGTGAGACATTGAAAATAAACATTTCTGGTTTACAAACAGGAAGCCAGAAATATTATAACCTGAGAGATCTGGTTTTCTTCTCATTCTCTTTCAAATTAGTTAAACTGCTTAACATTGCCTTGCTATTAGCTAATGCATTTTCTTTTCTCTACAGATTTATAACTACAACTTTAAAAAAACACCAACAGAAAGAGAGGCAGAGAAGTACAAGACCAGAAGGAAAAATGGAAATGAAGGTAGGAACACAGGAATTGCCATATTGGATCAGTCCAGAGGTCAATAAGTTACAGTACCCCATCTCAAAAAATGACAAATCACAGATGTTTCAGAGCCAAGCATAAAACCACCTTGAAATAAACTTCCCATAGGGGAAGGCAGTTAATAGTTGTCTGATGCCCTGACCCATGATAGGCTACATCCCTTTTAAATTTTTACTCAGGGCTTGTCTATATGAACAGTTAGTGTGTGGGAAGGTGGAGTGTAAATCTCTCGTGCTAGCATACCAGACACTAACTGTCCATATGGACTGCTACTGTGCAACTAGAAGTTCCCTAGTGCACTTCAATCTACTCCCCTTTCAAAGCAGGGTAGATCAAAGCACATTAGGGAACTTTTAGTGCATGGCAGCAGGATCCACACAGGCAGTTAGTGCATGGTACTCTAGTGAGCTGAAGATTTACATCTCAGCTTGCCATGCACTAACTGTTCATATGGACAAACCCTCAGACCCGACTTGATTTGACGAATCAACCCTCCTAGCAGGGATAGGATCCACTGGGCCAAATTTTGCTCTCATGTTCATCAGTGTGCATCGCGTAACTCCATTGATCTCACTGGAGCTGCCTGGACATAAGTAAGGGGCGAATTCGTGGCCAACAATAAATTAAATGGAAGTTTTGCCACTGAGTCCCATGGGAGCAGGATTGGTCCCTTGGTTCCTTGTATTTATTAGAAAATATCCCCCCCTTTTCTACATAAGCTGCGCATAACAGTTGCATGGTCGGGCCATCAAACCAACACAAGCTTTTCTATTCCTTCACCGGAGTTATTATGAATGGAGCATACCATCAAATAATACAGCTGAACAATATCTTTTCTCCTACCAATGTCTAGTGCCATTTATTTATTTATATACTGCTTTAACCTGAATTACTATCCTATTTTAAACCTGCCATTTTTTCTACCCATTAATGGGGAGGATTCTTTCCCCTCCCCCCACCTTCTTTTTCCCCCCTTCAGCAGATGAACTTTAAATGCAACAGTGAGTTCATCCTGACTGACCCCGCCTGCTGTGAGTAATTGTCTAGAGGAGAATAGGAGAATCTAAGAGCTTTTGTGAAAGGGAATAGAGAAGACAAACCTTATGATTCTGAATCTCTTTCTTTCTTTCTTTCTTTCTTTCTCGCCCCTCCCCCCCAACAGCTGTTTCCCATCACAACTGGTGTTTGAAAGACACAGCAAAATTGAGTGTATCACTATCACAATTAGTTTCACAGGCAGCTAATAACTTACTTGCCAGCCATGGCTGATTTAATCAGGACAGTCCTGATTTATGGTTGTTTGTCCCAGTGTCCGATTTTCTCTGCCAGCTCCATCAGGAGGAGATGCATGGAGCCTGCCTCTGTACTCGATCAGGGCTGTTGGTTAAGTAGGGTGGGCTTGCTGCATTGAGAAGAGAAAGAGGGAGGATGCCCAAAATTAGTAGCCTGGAGTTCCCTTAACAATCTCAAGGAACATATCCTAACGGCTGGGACAGAGTGGCATAGTTTACACAATTATTAGGATGGCTTGCACGGGCTCACACATTTATCAGGATAGCTCCCTCTAGCCCACAACTGCTTCCATCCTTGCAACCTGGAGGAATCTTCTGGGCTCGGGTCAAGAGGTGATTTTAAATGCACACTGTCTCAGTCCAGCAAAGCCTTGAGTCTCTGCTGGTGAGGCTTCTGTCATCGGTGCCAATTACGCGTGGCTCCTTTTTGTGAAGTGATCTACTGCTCATTAGGGACCAAGCTGAGACTGTCCAACTCATTTTTCTTAGGACCTCAAGTGCCTCTGGAGGAAGTCCCAGCAGTGAGCTGCCGGTTCATGCTTTGCTCACTCAGCAACTCAGAACTGAAAAAATGTTCATGAGAAGCTGAGCAATGGGCTATTCAACAGCTCAGATGTAGCACTTAACAGATCAGATCTGATGTCACACTAATCTTGCCTATGGCTACAGAAAAAACAAAATTAGTCTGTAGGAAGTTTTTAATACAGACTAGATGCACCTTTGTTTCTCCCCATTTCAAAGGTGCAGTGCAATTCTTGTCCTTGTAAACCTCAGAAAAGTAAACGAAGAAAATGCATTGTTCTAGCACGAGAATTCCAAAAGAAAAGACATAAAATGGGCATCCTCTCAAAATATTTGCATTTAATATAGCTGGTCCTGTATAGCCACCTCACTAAACTCAGTGGACTCAGGGCTCCAAGTAGTATAGTTGTGAGTAGCACATTCATGCTAAGTGTAGAATATACTCCGTGATAAACGTCTTCAGCCTGGGAACAGATGTGTTTTGCTTTATTCTAAATGTTGTGAGGGGAAATCATTTGTTTATTTTATTTTACAGAACTAACTGTACAAAATACAGAAGACAACATGGTCCTTGCCCTGAGACATTTCCAGCCAAGGAGAAAGACAACCGGCAACTCACTGGGAGACTCAAAGGAAAGTTTGATTTTAGTGTATCCTCTTTTTTTAGTGTCTTGTTAATGGTTGGGTGACAGTATCCTTCACTGATACGAACTGATCTGTGTGGATTTCATGGAAGAAGTGTGTTTTGAGGAAAGATCTGAAAGGCGAGAGTATGGGGGCATGGCACACTGGGATAGGGAAGGAATCCTACAGGCATGGAAAGGAGAATGAGAGAAGACTGCAAAAGAAAATAGGATTGAAAGGACGAACCAGGCTAGACAGATTCTCCAATAGTTACCTTGAGCTAGACCACATGCAGGCAGAGGCCCTGATTGAGACACTATAGCTAGGCCCAAGTTGGAGAATTTGGATCCAGATCTGTACTGTGAGCACTCTGTGTAGTGATGTTAGCATCTGGGATATGGGTTTGCCCCATTCCATTACAAACAGTACTAGCTGTGAAAAATCAGATCTGGATCTAGGTTCTGAATCTGACCAAAACCACAAAATTTTAGTTTGTGTTCATGTCCAAGGTTTTGGCCCTGATCCCATCTCTAGACAGTGGTGCAACAGTTCATATTTCCTATACACTAAGAGCAGAATTTAGGGACTAGACGGTTCAGTCTCTAGTTCAGTTTTAAGCATCAATTAATAATAAAAATCACTTTGGTAACTGGAAAGGCAGGGAGCCCTTGGGGAAAAATAATAATAATAGGTTGCCTTTCTATAGTGCTTCCCACCCAAAGATCTCAAAATACTTTGTAAAAATTGATTAAGTCTCACATGGTAAGTATTATTCTAATTTAATACCCATTTTATTAATATGGCAACTGAGGCACAGAGAGTTTATTGGAAGTCTGCTACAGGAAGGCTGTTGCAGTTCTGGGAGTAGAACCTACATCTCCCGACCCCTGATCATCTGCTTTAAGCATTAGATCAGGGATCAGCAACCTCTGGCATGTGGTCCATCAGGAAAATCCGCTGGCGGGCCGGGACAGTTTGTTTACCTGCAGCGTCCGCATGTTTAGCTGATCGCAGCTCCCACTGGTCGTGGTTGGCTGTTCCAGGCCAATGGGGGCTGCGAGAAGCAGTAGCCAGCACATCCCTCAGCCCGCGCCGCTTCCTGCAGCCCCCATTGGCCTGGAACAGCGAACCACGGCCAGTGGGAGCTGCGATCGGCTAAACCTGCACACGCTTCAGGTAAACTGTCCCGCACTGCCAGCAGATTTCCCTGACGGGACGCATGCCAAAGGTTGCCAATCCCTGTATTAGATCATGGTTTCTCTGAGGCTACGGCTACACTATGAGCTAAGGGTATGACTCCCAGCTTTCATAGACATATGCTAGCTGTCATCTGAGCTAGTATGATAAAAATACTAGTGTAGCCACAGTACCATGGGCCTCAACAGTAGTAGTACAGGCTAGCCAGCCCCAGTACAAACCTACCTGAACCCCGTGGGGGTACATATTGGGGCAGCTAGCCCATACTGCCGCTGGCCGCGTTACCATGGCTACACTACTATTTTTAGAATGCTAGGTCAGATAAGAGTTAGCACATGTATGTCTATATGAACTGGGAATCACACCCCTAGCTCCAAGTGTAGACTTAGCCATAGTGTGAACAACTAACTCATGTATCATCAAAATTATCTGGCATATTTTTATTCCTCTTCCTCCATTTATTTAAAAAAAAAAAAAAAAGCAATAACTGCATTGAACTCCTTGTTATCAATGAGAATATCTTCTGGTCCTTTATTTTCATGTTGTTCAGGAGAAAATCTAAGGAACTTGTGAGCTATAAAAAAATGGGATATATATTTGAATCCAAGCCTTACCTCAAGTTCACATTGATTTCAGTGCAAAAACCCCCATCTCCTTTCAGAAGGACAAGACAGGAATTTCCCATCAAAGGGAAAGTGAGATCAGAGTTTACAGAGTTGTTCCTGAAACACAATTTGTGCTTGGCATTACTTCTTACACCCCTCATTTTTCCCCTCTCTGTTTACACAAGACAGGCCAAGCAGTTGTATCAGTACAACCCAACCATGATACTCATTGAGCAGTTAACACACACACACACACACACACACACACGCACACAAACACAAAGAGGAAAAAAGTGACAGTCTATCCATCTCACTTGGCATGTTTATATGTCCTTTAAAAAAAAAAAGTTTACAAAGTGAAGTGTCAGTAACATTGTGTAAAAGAACACTTATCTGAGAAACTTTGATCTTTTCCTGAAGACCCATTACTCTGAGACTGAAAGGCTAATGGCTCTTTGGGTGGGAGAAAAAAGTTTTTCGACAAGAAAAGAAGAAAGTTTATTGTGCTATCTAGTGGACACATATAGAAAATCCTACACCTCAAAAATAAATTGTGGCTGTGCCACTGGCAAGCTAATCCCAGATCCCACAGGCTGCTGTACAAGGATACAAGCTGTTGAGGCCTAATGTAATGGGATAGTGGGGAGCTTGTTACTCTAGGCAGGTCTATGATCTCACTCATTTAAGTAATGGATATATGAATAAAATTGAGAGCTAAACCAGACATGTGGCCTGTCTATTGGATCTAATATTTTTCATTTACAAACCCTGGGCCAGATTCTGCTATACTTATTCATGTGTCTAGTTCATACTTGGGTGGGTAATCTCATTGGCTTTAACAGCGCTATATGCATGGGTAAAGACTACTTGTGTCAGTAAAGGTCACAGGATCAGACTCTAAAACATCTAATGACAGGCGAACATTAAAAGGGAAAATGTGGATACTCATCTGAAGAGGATCCTGAACCTCTGCGGTCTGAAAATTAGATTGAAATACACACACAAGTTCAAGAACTTCCTGCTTTCAGGTGGGTCAGGAATACTGTGAGAAAAGCCTCATTTTAAGTATTTTGCAATTTGCAAAAAACAAGAAGTGCAGAATCCTGCCCAAGGTCATATTGTTTAAGTTTCCAGATCCTCCCTAAAGAGTTGAGGTTCATTGCCATTCCAATTACGGACAAAGATTTGGGTCAGTTGTTCTGATTTTTCCTTATTCTCTCCAAAAGAGTTTGCTCCTTCCTGGAAAAAAGTATTTATTGACAAGGTAATATAAAATTGAAAATTAATACTACAGATCTTCATCCCAAACATCAACAATGCCTTTGGAGGTTGACACAGCACTGGTCCTAGCTTATATCTGTCCGACAGCCCTCCATTCTGTTTTCCTGTGCTACACCTGTTGCTATCTTGACCTCTTACATCTGGCCCCTAAAGGCCCAATCCAAAACCCATTGAAGTCATTGGGAGTCTTTCCATTGACTTCAATAGGCTTTGGATCAAATCTAATGGCCGCACCCAACAATGAGCTGAGCATCTCCTTCAGTGGGCTGAACATCCTCAGCAACCATTGACTTATTTCTTGTACATTATTTCACTACGGACTGAGGTTACTATGACACATTTATCTCTCAAAACATTCACACCTATTGTATAAACATATATATCCTCCTGAGTACTTTCACAGAAAGACACAATATGCAGATAAGCATGTAGCAGCCATCTTTTAGAAGTTGTCTGTTCTGTCAGAGAAATCAGTTTAAAGATGGACTTTAAAACATGAGTTTGGTGTGAATGTGAATCTGTGAATGTGAACAAAAACCCTGCAGGTTCAGAAGAGTGTGATTTATAATAAAGAAAGGGAAATAATGAGAAGTAGAACAGATTACTTCAGTGAGGTTCTAACCTGCAGCTGGTTTCCTTATTTTGCCACCTTCTGAATGGCAGTGCCTAATCCTATGTACAAAGTATTTGTTTTAACTCAAATCCACTAATGAATGATACATCTGCTCTGCCGCAAAATTGTACATTATGCTTTCCTTTAACAAAAAAAAAAAGGCTCTTGTTGAGCCACCATATTTTTTGAGAGAGATAAATAAGGCAGGTGTTATTGCACAGTGTTTAAAATAGATGATATCATGCTCAGGAACCAAGATGAAGTACCCTTCTATCTGGCATAGCCTTGAAACATTTACAGAGAGCTCTTTAATGGAGATTTAGTGCATATATAATAACAACACAGAATTTGATACCCTCTAGGAAAAAAAATCCCCACTGCTCCCTTAACACCTGCAATTACTGCACAACTTGTTATTTCTAAAGTTAATAAACTGGGATTAAGGTCATGAATAAAGTTTATTAACCACGATGCAAGACTGTGAGAGTATGGTCTGTTATCCTTGTGATCATCTATACACACATACCAAGGCCTGTTTGTTAACCCCCATCTTTCCCCCTTTTCTACCCTTATTAGGTCACACAGCTCCAGTAGTGATTTAAACATGCTTGGACCAAAAAAGAGAGAGAGAGAGCGAGATCCTCTCTTTTTTTCTTGCATCATCACTATCAATAAAGAAGCTGCACAGCCATCTACAAAAAGGAAAAAAAATTAAAGGCACCCTGCTAATAATATGAACAGCGACATGTTGTCAATACACATTCAGCACCCAAGCAGTGCTAGTGACATCTTGTGGTAGAAGAGAGTGACAGCCCTGCTTTACACCTTCTCTGTGAGAGCACAAGCTGTCCATAAACATCAAGCTGTGTCATTACTCATACATCAGCAAAGAGACATCTGGGATTTTGATAACTGCTGCCAGATTCTACTAATGCAAATGGCTCTAACTCCCCCCACCCCCCACCCAACCGTCCCCCCCGCCCCCCTTCTTGGCTGTAACACACCATTCACTGCATTGCCAGCTTCTCCCTCTCTCTAAAAGCCCTTGAAATGGAAACCACTTGTTTTCTTTGAATCAAGAGTGATACCTGTTAAGTTAATGTTGGAAAAAGACTATTCTTTCAAACAAATTTCAGTTTAGCTGAGGGAGATGTTATCTTCCATTTTAGAAACTTCTCTACAAGAGAAGAGTGAAGAAAATGATTTGCAGCAACACACATTTTCTCTCCATCAGAGTGGCAGTGAGGCTAGAGGATTGAGGGAAGGAAAGAAGGACATTCATCTCTTTTCCTCCTAATTTCTTATGGAAACCTACTTTTGATTAAAACTGGTGAAAATAGCTGGAGGAGAATAATACACTCTGTCCTATGCCTGTGTCATTTCTGGGTCACATAGGCTCAGGGGGAGATAGGTTTATTTAGACAAAAATGATGAGATATCGTTTACTGGGCTGAAATAATTACAGTGCATGTGGGTTTGGCCTACACAGTGTCTGTCCTCAATGTTTTTTAATTATTTTGATGCTAACCCAATTTTTTTCAAATATAGTGTTTGATTCATAGCCTGGGGAATCCAGGATGCGGGCTTCCTCTGACAGAAAGCCTGTATGCCAGAATGGGGTGAAGGTGCTGAAACCTCTGTCAGAATGCAGGCTGCAGGCCCCCGGTGCCCAAAATATTGGGGACCAACTCACAATCTCTGCTCTGCCAACAAATACAGCCCAGAAATGGAGGGGCTAGCTAGGGTGAGTGCCTCTCCTAATATAATGGGACATCTATGGAGACTTAGCTATTAATTATAACTGTCCTTTTTTGGTGGCATTACAATACTGCCACCTGCTCTCTCCAGAAATAAAATCTCTCCAGCACAGCATGGGGTGGTTACCCAACTCCTCTTCACCCACACCAGGGTGAGTTAAGCACAAGTTTATAAACATGTATATGCATTTATGCACTGATGCGTCTTTTAAAAGCAGTCTCAGCATATTATCTACCCTTAGTAGCCACTGTGGACCTGATTAGCTATCGTATTGCAGCTTGATAGCTTTTAAACAACTCCTCAAAGTGGGTGTTAATTCAGAATTCTCCATTCACACCAATGGTAGCATTTTAATCCCCTCCTTTGCACAGGTGAAAATGACAAGCTATAATGCAGTGGAGAATCGTGACCTACATGTATTGGAATATTCACTGCCCAAAAGCTTTGTCAACACAGAAGTAAGTTTGACCAGTGCTACATACCCTTCCAGAACACTGAATGCATCTACACTTAAACCTTTGAAAACCAGGAAATGCAGAGTTAAGGTATCTACCAGCGCCACCCTGCAATCTTAACTCTGCCCTCTGGAGTTGGCAAGAGCCACTAGTGATGTACTGTATGGACACTTCAGCCAAGGCTGCCCTATAATAAACAGCCACATGGAATGACTAAGTAAATGTGCCATTTTATGTGGTGTGTTGGGTCGCACAGAATTGTATGCCCTCATTCATCTGCATGCTCGCCAACTGCCCTTCACTGTGCTAGGAGAAGCAGTATTGACTAGCGCAGGGATTAGTTTACTGCAGCCCACATTATGGTATAAGGAGAGGTGTAGCTTCACCTAAAGGGCTCATAGATCCCCAGTTTCTGTGCTGAGTTATGTGCATGTTCAAGTAGAGGAGCACAATAGCTTATTCTTGCAGAGGGGATTTGTAGCAATCTGGTAGCGCACATGACAAGTGCACCACAGGGTAGAAGGGCATGCAGGCAATGTTCCAGAGGGAATCCTTACAAAAGGGGCCAAAGAGTGCTAACATCTGGCAACTCTGGGGTGGTTTGTGCAAATTAGGTGAAGTGGTTCAATACAGGCCAGATGTAGCCAGCTGGTGTTCATTAATCCTGCCCTAAATGCAACTTTTCTCTTGCTGAGGACACAATCTGACAATTTCTGCTACTGTGCCGATGTGCTGTACCCCCACGGTGTTCCATATCATCTAGAACAGAGGTTTCCAAACTTTTCTTATTGCATACCCCCTTCTATATCTACTAGCTGCCCGCGTACCCCCATCCAGATCTACCAGCTTCCTATGTACCCCTAACCTTCTCATCACTGATACTTGGTGTGTTGTTCTTAACACTACCTGTCTTTAGTCATCTGTCCATATTTCACTGTTACATACAGATGTAGTTATAGTACAATGTATACAACCAGAAAAAAACCCTGACTAAGTTCTGAGCTCAGTTAGATTGGACAGTTGCTGGGCAACTGAACCTGTGCTCATAGGCGGCAGGTATAATAGGCCAGGGGAGGCCTCCCCTGGCACAACTCCCGCCAACTCACCAACGGATGCCTGGGCCTGCGCTCCACCTCTTCCTGTCCCTGTTCCGCCCTTCCCTGAGGCCCCTCCTCCCGCCGCTGCATGGCTGAGTCCTTCCTCCCCTCCCCTCCGTCACCCACTCCCAGAGACCCCCACTACTTTTCACATCCCTCCTCTCCTCCACCTCCCTCCCCTGCAAGCCCCCCACCACCAGCCACTCCCTGGGTCCTTCCTCTCCTCCACCCCTGTCCCTCATGAGGCCCCTCCCCACCCTGCTACTCCCCTCTTATGAAAAAGGTTGGGAACCCCTGATCTAGAAGGACAGAACACTAGGTTGTCTGTCAAAGTGTGGGATAAAGCACTGCTCAAAGAGGGCAGAGTTAAGTTTGCAGGGCAGGGCTGGTGCATACATTAGCTCTGTATTTCCTGTTTTTCAGAGGTTTAGGTATAGGTACATTTGGTGTTCTGGAAAGATATAAGACACTGATAGTCAACCTTAACTCTGTGTAAATGTGTAAAGTTTCAGGGCAGTGAATTTTCTTTGTTTTTTGAGGAAGTGGTGATAGGGAGTGGGGCATGATGGGGGAGGCACATGCAAGAGGTCATAAGAAAGGTTCATGGGAATACCTCAGTGCCCTTCAACTATGAACTCTGGCCTCCTTCTGGCCCTTACGTGGTCCCAGCAGGGCTGGAGGGCCCTGGGAAGGAAGGAAGGTGGTAACCTTGGGGCTATAAGGAGCATCTCTAGCAGCTGTAGGAAGCAAGGATGAGCGAAGGGGAGCCCCAGGCTACACTCCATTGCAGGGGTAGTGTAAAAGAAGCTCTGCACAACCCTCTGCAACATGGGAGGATAGCAGAGGTATAAGGTGGCTTATTCAGCTCAATGGGATGTTCTCAGATGAATCAGAACACTCTATGCAGATGAGTACAGCCTGGCACAATAGCCCAGAGAGATGTGAATGGCCTTAAGGGATATTCTCCAAATGTTTACCCCAGCCCTTATTGGAATATCAGTTTGCAAGAAAATTTCACTATGTATATGGGTTTTAGAGCAATTTGAATATTAAAATCAGCTCCTTATTGGTGGGGCTGTATCTGAGGAACCCTTGACCGAATAGCCCCAACGTGCTCTACTCATGTCCTAATGTGATACAGAAATAAGAGGGGAGGGGGGTAGAGCCCTAGACTGCATCAGGATATCCATTCTAAGAGGGCCTAAATATTCTGTCTTTTGTGCTAGCATATCACTTTAAAATATTCATTGTAGAATGTGTCCTGCTCTGTGTGTCTATGGCAGTTTGCGGGGAATTATTAACTATGACTGTTTTAAAAAGGGTCAGGAGACTAAAATGTTTCTAGTGTTTAACATTTCCTTTGTCCCCCTTTTATAGAGTAAGATCTATAGCACTTTGAGGGGTAAAACTGACATGTGTGAACCCTTGGATTGTGGAGATTTGACAAATTATTGTAGAAAGTTAAGATTTGTTTTTTGTGTTTGTTTTTCATGGTAAACATAAATTATGGTTTTGATGCACAGCAGTTATTCTGACACCACATCAGTGAATGTTGACCTTACATCAGCTCTTAGAAGAGTGCTCTCAACCCCTTTGATTATGCTGTCACTGATGAGAGTTGCAGCTACATGCTTTTCTTTGGTCTTGCTCAGTGCCAGTGTTCAGGAAACAAGTGAGGAGCATCAGGCATGGTTATGATACCTTAATGCTGATGCTTACTAGGGTCTTTCATCTTCCCTTCATTTAATTAATGGTACGTTCCTTGACAATTCTTTTTAAGCAAAATCTGAGTGTGCATCTGGATTTTACAGCATTTTAGTATATCAGCACTAAAATCAAAAAGTGAGCTCTCAGGGCTAAATTACCAAAAGGAGCCTCTGTAGAACACAACTCATGCACATAACACAGATTTTTGGAAAGCTACTAGAGGCAGGAACTGAACTAACAGTGCAGGAGTGCTGGATGGGTTTAATGACTACAGCCTGAGCCACCCAGTTACTCTAGCATCAGTCTGCCTGCAGACACTCTGGCTTTCAAAAGGGCACCAATGTTGCTACATATATGCAAATGACCTTTTCTTGTTCATCAGCTCAATTTGAGCCACACTGTAGATCCAATCTTCACCCTGAATAACTTTTAAAATATTGCTTCCCCAAAGGGGCAGTGGCAGACACTGAGGTCAATCCTGAGTGGGGGACAGATGTTTGGAGAGGATCAAAGCTCTAGTTTGATTTTAGAACACTTATAAAAATTGATTAGTAAAAAGTCTCAACTTGAACTATACTGCTGCTACCACCCTATTAACATGTTTATTTATTTCATTCAAAAATTTTAAAATATATTTATTACTGCCCCTCCAGTGCTCTGAGTGCCTTGCCATAAATTAAAAATTGCAATATAAACACAGACAAAGAACCACCCATAAATATATCCCCCTCAATCCACACCTTCCTCATCAGCCTTACCACAGAGAAGGAAAAAGATAGGCCTGCCAATGTTCTCGGAAAGTTAACAAATCCAGGCTGTGGTGGATCAATGAGAGGAGTAAGTTACAAAACTAGGGACCCCTCACAAAGAATGACATGCTAGCAACTGCTTTTCACTTATATTGAGTGCATGCCAGCTTGAGCACCTTCGCTGATCTCAACTGTGGAAATACATCACAGGAACAGAGGCCATCGGTTACATAACCAGGCCCCAAGCCATTTGAGGCTGTATAGGTGAAAACCAACACCTTGAATTCCACCTGGAAGCTTACTGAAAATCAGTACAGACCTCCCAACATGCAACTCCACTTAATAAGTGACAAAGAGCATTCTGCACTAGCTTAGGCTTCCTAATGGTTCCAAGGTATTGGCCCCCATAGCGTGCATTACAGAAATCTAATCGCAAGGTGACAATGGCATGGATAATTATGCCAGGGTCTACATTGGAAAGAATAAGTTGCACTTGTCTTGTCAGGTACAGATGGAAAAAAGTACCATTGGTCACAGCTGCTACAAGGATGTCTAGGAACAGTCCAAAATTATGCACGTTTTACAAATGGTTTTACAATTCACATTTCCTCTATGAGGGTTGCCAAGATTAGTTCCATCAAGTCTTCTGGCTGTTTCCCCCAACGTTATCTCAGTCTGGATTGAGTCTCATCCGAGCCCCAAATTCACCTAGGCAATGGGTAATTCATTCCACTGCTCTGGCTGGATGAGACATAGAGCTAGGAAAACATGCTTCAGAATATCCTGACCTAAATTAGGGCTAGACTAGGCATCGGACTTGGAATCTATGTCACTGAACTCTTGTGAGAGGTTTTAGTGACATTTTGGCAAATCAGCACCAGAAAATAACCGGATTCTGATTCTGGATCTGAGTTACAATCAAAACTAAAGGAGCAAGTTTAGGTGTAGGGATTAAACTCTGAATACTCCTGAAATTTAAAGTGATTGAGATTCAAAATCCTGGTTTAGGCCCATCTTTAATTATAGTGAACAAAACCCTGAATTCCTTACTCGGCTCTTATGCAGCCTATTGACCTCAATGAGAGTTTTGCCTGAGTTTGGTACTGGCATTTTTGGCATCTTGTGAGTAATCACACCAAACAAACAAATATCCCTTTGTTTAAGTAACATTTAAGTTCTGACTTAAATCCATAGACTCAAAGGAATTCATAGCTGAAAATCCAATTTGATTGACATGGTCTTTAACACATGCCATGGTACCACAGAATTGCAAGCAGCACATATAATGCATTAAGTGAGATCACACATGCTTTTGGAAACCTTGGCAGATGAGAGTGGGGGTAACAAAGTGTCAGATTGGATTTTCACCCTTACCGTCTTGATATTTTGAATTTTACTCAGTCCCTGAAGGTTACTTAACTTTCATGGTTTAATTTCTTCCCTAGGCACTGGTGCATATTTACCAGTAAACTATAATAGCTCCCTTGAAACTAAAGAACTTTTTAATATGCATATTATGATCCTTTCAGAAGTGTTGTGATCTAATTAGTAAGCATGTATGTAGGAACTTTAAAAACTTTTCAATATTTTTAACTTGAGGCAGGCTAACGCACAGCGTACAAATATAAACTCATAATTGTTCATATTTGTGTAAACTGATCTATTCTACAGAGCCAGAGAAAATATATGCATATTTGAAAGTTAACTGAGCATTAGCCACTTTTCAAACCATAATAGCTCTGTTGCCTTAAGTACATAGTAATAATAATGCAAAATTTTGTTTGTATAAATCAAAAGGCATGTTTGAACTATATAGGAGTCAGGGAAAAGATAACAAAATGCTACTTTTCCTTTTTGTTTTGAACTTTAGATATGAGGAGCCACTATTCCCATCTATTCATTTTCTTCATATCGGAAAAGGACTTCTGTGGTAAACCATCACCCCCTAAGAAAAGTTTCCCCAATATGATTACATTAGGATAGGCGAGGCCATAGCTTAGGTGGTGGCCTTCCTTTGGGGTAGGTGAACTCCATCTACTCTCTACTGGAATGCTATCAGCATAACAAAGTCACCACACAATTCAATACAATAGGTGGTTTCTGCTATTCTAGCCTGCACACACACAGTTCCAGCTCAAGGATTAATGATGAAAACAACTAGCCATAGCTGGGTAAATGACAGAAGGAACTAGGGACAATTTTGTAAGTGATACTATGATAGCTACGTGGGATGAATGTTTCAGACAGGCTTGACTATAGGCAGCTCAGTTCTGACATGTGATGTAGACTATGTATGAAAGGGGACTGAATTTATACAGTGACTGCAGAAGAGCCGCAGGAAGTTTGCATCTGCAATGTGAATACCTTTTGTGAATGTGAATACCCCTTTGTAAAATAATCACCAGAAAACTTTCTCCAAAGATATTTTCTAAGGAAAGAAGACTGTGTTCTATTAACTCCTCCTAATTAATCATTTTCCATCCACCGTTGCTAACTTTCATGATTTTATCCTGAGTCTTAAATCCCAGCTCTTAGTCATGTTATTACATGAGAATCTCAGCTCTTTTTTTAAAAAAGTACATTTCTAGCCTTCATAGTTGCAGAGTACAGCTTGAAAACGTGAATGCTGGAGATTAACAAAAACAAAATGCAAATAAAAAGAACCCAAATTTTGCTATTCTAAAAAAAACACTCATGATTTTAAGCCAATCTCAAGATTTTTAGGGGGACCTGAATCATGATTTTTCCCTGCTTGAGGTTAGCAATACAGTCAACATATTATTTATCAGTTAGCCATTTGCCTCATTATCACCTTGATCCCAAATGTTCATTTTACACCAACCCCCTCCCCACCCACCCACTCACAAACTTGAGAATCCTTCTCATTTTCCTGTCAAAAGTTTCTGACCTGTTGAGAATGGGGTGAGAATGGAACCTTGCCTTATGTCAAGATCATATAAAATTTAAGAGGAATTAAACCAATAGATTTCTCTAAAACTGACTCTAAAAACCTTTAGCATTTAGTAGCAATTAGTATCCTTTCTAAAGCTTTTGTTTTCTAACTATCCTATGGAGTTCTATCGTAGGGCTACAACTTTTCTACTGAATTCCACAGCATGCTCCAAAACATGTAGAAAATATTATTGTCTGTAAAATTCTTCAGGACTTTTCCATAGGGGTGTCATTCCCAGGCAATCACTTCACACAGTTCCTTGTTCTTCCCCTGCCCCATTCTCTCATGAGTTGTTTACTCCCACCTGCTCGTAGTGTACCTTATGTCCCACAAGGAGGAGACAGTAGGAAGCATGGAGCGGCATTGATGCTGCTTGGAGCAATGTTAATACCTTGGCAGATTACTTTTTGGCAATCTGTTGGTTTAGTGGGTAAGCATGTAGAGTTCAGAACTGTCATTCCCCCTTCCATGCACTTCACACCATTAGCACCCCTCTCTGGATATTCAGTTTTCAAAGGCAATCTAGTGACTGTGGGTGCCTCTGTTTTGGAGTGTCCAGCTGGACATGGCTTAAAGGGGATTAGTTATCAGAGGGCAGGTGCTCAGCACTTTCTAAAAATCAGGCCCCTTTGAGGAATCTCAAATTGCACACCCAAAAACTGAAGCACTCAGAATCACTAGCCACTTCTGAAAATCTTGGCCCCAGGCTTTTAATTTTAACTAGTATATGTGTAAAAATGCCACTCGGTACCCCACATGGATACCCGTTTATGATGCCATAACCTTTCCTGCCAAAAGATTCCTGTTTTAAATGCCCTCATTGTAAGTGTAAAGTCAAAGAAACATACAATAACAAAGAAAGGACCATGGGCCTATTTTGTAGGCCACATTTCAAAAAGAGATTTATCAGTACTATAGAGAATGTTAACCACTTCAAGGAATAAAAGCTATTTCAAAATGTCTTCAGCTAATGGTCTTATAGTCTTTATGTTGCAAACCAGAGTGAAAATACACCCAAGACAGTTCATCTACCAAGAAATTTACCACCAAGTATGACTATAGAACTTTAAAAAACAAAAAACCATGTAAAGGGTTTCGGACACCTCACTTGATCGAACAAAAGGTGACCTTATGGGTCTTCCCTCTGCTGCAACCAGAAACACTGGCAATGTACCACAGGGGTACCACATGCAAGAACAGACACTCTACAATAAATGGCAACTAGGTAACAACTATGTGAATACATATGAAATAATAAAAGTTAGTGTAATCGCATTATTTTTTTCCTACTAAAGGAGGGAGAGAGTTGTTTGATGATTATTTTTTTAATGTGTTGCTAGGTTTTCACATTACAAGCATATATCTTGCTCCCTATAACAGGGTGTACTGGCCCACTAACCGTAAGGGGGAGTCCATTCCAGGGCTGCTGGTTTGAGCACAGGTTCAGATACCAGCTGAAACTGGAACATAAATCATAAAAATGGCCATACTGGGTCAGACCAATGGTCCATCTATCCCAGTATCCTGTCTTCTGACAGTGGCCAGTGCCGGATGCTTCAAAAGGGAATGAACAGAACAGGGCAATTTACTGAGTGATCCATTCCCTGTCGCCCATTCCCAGCATCTGTCAGAAAGAGGCCTACGGACACCTAGAGCATGCGGTTGCATCTCTGACCATCTTGGCTAATAGCCATTGATGGACCTAACCTCTATGAATTTACCTAATTCTTTTTTAAATCCAGTTATAGCCTTCACAACATCCCTGGGTAACAAGTTCCATATGCAATGTAGGAAGAAACCTGCTGCCAATTAATTTCATTGGGTGACCCCTGCTTTTTGTGTTATGAGAAAGGGTAAATAACACTTCCCTAGTCGCTTTCTCCACACAATTTATGATTTTATAGATCTCTATCATGTCCCCTCTTAGTCATCTCTTTTCTAAGATGAAAAGTCCCAGTCTTTTTAATTTTCCCTTATATGGAGGCTGTTCCATATCCTTAATCATTTTTGTTGCCCTTCTCTGTACCTTTTCTATTTCTAATATGCCTTTTTTGAGACGGGGCGACCAGAACTGCATACAGTATTCCAGATGTGGGTGTACCATGGATCTATATAGTGGCATTATGATATTTTATGTCTTACCTATCCTTTTCCTAATAGTTCCTAATGTTCTGTTCACTTTTTTGACTGCTGGTGCACATTGAGCAGATGTTTTCGGAGAACTATCCACAATGACTTCAAGATCTCTTTCTTCAGTGGTAACAGCTAATTTAGACCCCATCGTTTTGTTTCTATGGGGGATTATGTTTTCCAATGTGCATTACTTTGCATTTATAAACATTGAATTTCATCTGCCATTTTGTTGTCCATTCACCCAGTTTTATGAGATCCCTTTGTAACTCTTCTCAGTCTGCTTTGGACTTAACTATCTTGAGTAATTTTCTATCACTGAAACCTTTGCCACCTCACTGCTTACCCCTTTTTCCAGATCTTTTATGAATCTACCAATGCAGATCCCTGGGAGACACTTCTGTTTACCTTTTTCCACTCTGAAAACTGCCCATTTATTCCTATCCTTTATTTCCTGTCTTTTAATAAGTTACTGGCCCATGAGAGTACCTTCCTTCTTATCCCATGACTGCTTACTTTGCTTAAGAGCCTTTGGTGAAGAGCCTTACTTTTCCTAAGTGTGTTTGGAAGAGAAGCGGTGATGCTACAGAGTTAGAAGTTCAATGGAAAGATCCCAGGACACTGTCACTTTAAGGGCCTGGGATTCAGAGCCATGTAGTATAGGATGGTGCAGGGCTGCCCTCTCCCCCAGCCAATCGGGAGAAGCTTTCAGAAGGGTAGTGTATATGCCATCTTCGTTCTCAGAATAGGGCACATGCAGGGGCGGCTCTATGGTTTTTGCCGTCCCAATCAGGGCAGTCAGGCGGCTTTCGGCGGGATGCCTGCGGGAGGTCCACCAGTGCCGCACCTTCAGCGTCCCCGCCGCCAAATTATCACCGAAGCTGCGGGACCGGCGGACCTCCTGCAGGCATGTCGCCGAAGACAGCCGCACTCACAGCAACCAGCAGGCTGCCCCCCTGCGGCTTGCCGCCCCAGGCATGCGCTTGCTGCACTGGTGCCTGGAGCCGCCCCTGGGCACATGTGAACAGAGGAAGGAGGCCTGAGCCAGAAGGCTAGGCTTCTGCTGAGCAGAATACAGTCTCTGTGGACAACAAGAGCATTGGAGATGGATATGAACCTGGGATTACTATGAGGGACTTTGTGTTTGGGACATTGGGGACTATTTTGAATGATGTTGGGATACTGACTCAGTTTCAGGAGAGGGCTGCTGATAGCCCTGAGCGAGGTTATATGACCCTCTCAAGGGTCCCCAAAGAGAAGGAGCAGAGGGAGGGCCCTCTGGCCACAAAGAGGTGCCTGGAAATGGGGAGTCTGCTGGACTTCTGTTGAAGTCAGTTAGAGTTTTGCCACTGACTTCAATGGGGACAGGTTAGGACTCATTGAAACCCTGACCCAAAGCTCACCTAAGTAATGGAAAATTTCAACAGACTTTGGATCAGGCCCTTAGAAAAGAAAAGTTTGGGTGGGCAAACATCTGTATATTGTTGTGCCTACCTTTGAATTTGCATTCCAAGTAGGTCCTATGAGATCATGCAGAGGGATGCACAGACACTTTAGGCTGAGGCCACAATGTAGCTGTCGGTGATTTCAACCATTTTTGGACAGTTGAATGTCTATGAAAAGATCAGGATGGCTTTGCTATTGCAAATTTTAAATTCCAGATGTGTTGCTTAGTTGTCATTGGTCATAACATAAGCCACATGGTATTGTTTTTGTTCTATGATTTCACAAGTGTGATTCTTATAATAATAGGTTTCAGAGTAGCAGCCGTGTTAGTCTGTATCCGCAAAAAGAACAGGAGTACTTGTGGCACCTTAGAGACTAACAAATTTATTAGAGCATAAGCTTTCGTGGACTACAGCCCACTTCTTCGGATGCGGGCTGTAGTCCACGAAAGCTTATGCTCTAATAAATTTGTTAATCTCTAAGGTGCCACAAGTACTCCTGTTTTTATAATAATGTTTCTTATCCAAAAACTGCACTAGAACAAAAGTAAGATTTGCTTTCCAGGAATACGAGTGCTTTCCTGTGCAAGCTCCAAATCTGCTTTCCAACAGCACTTGTGCCAGTAAAATTCCATCACACAAATGTTCACAGAAAGCAAGCATCAAAGTGGCACTAATGCAGCTGAAGTTAATTCCATTAAAAACTGGACTGAACATTCACAAAACATATTTTGCATTATTTACCCAGTACCAACATATATAAGCAAGAAAAGTCTTATGGATTTATACTAGGTTTGAGAAACCATAAACCAAAACCTCATATTCCAAGAATTTTACTCCTTTTTAGTGAAAAGAAGAAACTGAGTTTGCGAGGTTGTCATGAAAGTTAGTAACAATCATCACAAGTTGCACAGTGGTTTACACATTCCCTAGAGACATTAATTAATCCTCCCAACTACCCTGTCAGGTAGGTAGGGTAAGGATTATTGGCCCTATTTTAAGACAACTCAGTCAAAAAGGTTAAGACTGTATGGGCCTAAAGATGCAAGTACTGTAGATGTCTAGTGAGACTTTCTACGGGCTTTTGAAAATCCCACTAGACACCCATCTGCATCTTTAGGCATTTAAATAACCTAGAGTCAGATTTTCAAAGGTATTTATCTAAAGCCATCCAGAGAGTCACAGCCACAGAGATTAGAACTCAAACTACTGACTCCACACTCATTCTTCCAGATTGGGCTGTTACCCTAGCTATAGTTGTCTAACTGTAATTAACTCATCCCTTGATGAACTTTCAACAGCTGATATGTTCATAGGGGCAACTACATGCAAATATTGCTGAGGAGCCAAGGGAGACAATTTTATTAAATATAGGAAGGAAAATTGAAATGAGGGAACATCCCAGGAAAGACCAGTATTTTGCTATTCTAGACTAATTTACATATATCTACTTCCTAATCCTCACTTTGTCTCTGGCCTTCCCCCTCCTTTCAATTTTTCATTAGCAGATTACTTGTTCAGGCTGTCTCTCCATCTCTGCCAGTCCTTGAGAGTCTTCTCTTTTCCTGTATTATATTTTCCCCTTCTATCCCAATTCTTTCAGTCTCTTTCCTTCCCTCTCTTTCTCTTCTGTCACACATTTACCATACCCCTCAATTTTAACCTCGTTTCCCTTTTCCTGTGTTTCTTCCCATAACCTCCATCTTCTCATCCTTTTCCACACTCCAAATTTCACACACACACACACACACACACACACACACACACACACACACACACACACACTCCTACTCCCCCAGATCTTTCTCTTTCACTTGCTGACCATTTCCCACACTGGATTTCGAAGGAAATTTAAATATATACAAATGATTAGAGGGGGTGCTGTTTAGTGATCTGATCACAAGACTGGGAACCAAAAGTGTCTGCATCCTAATCCAGGCTGTGTTATTAACTCCCTCTAAAACCTTGCACAAGTCACAACCTCTGTACTTCATTTAATCTCCTGTAACATAGGTACTATAACTTAGTTACCTACCTCACAGAAGTTTTTGAAGGACTAAGGAGTTAATGTATTATGACAATGGTAAAGAATCACTGAAAATATTCACTTCTGTAGTAGCCAGGTGCTACTATAATGTGCCAAATTACCTTCATTGAAAGCCCACTAAAGTCAATAGGATTCCTTCCATTGACTTCAAAAGGATTTGGATCACATCCTTACACTGATTTAACTCCAGGGGTATCAATGGAGATGAGCCGTTGAAACCATGAGGAAACGTTGGGCCAGTGGGTCTGCCAAAAGTAAAGACATTATAAATGGGAAACAGCAGACTTGGCTGTGGTGTTTTCACTTTTCCTACGTGCAAGAAGAGGCTGACATTATGACACAGTTGTTGAGCTTTAGTAAAGATGAGTATCGTTTTCTTTCTCTTTTTGCTCATTTTGTTGGCCACTGCATTCATTTTCTCCATGATACTTGAGGGATTGAAAAGGGCAGAACCCAAGTAGTACTAAATGGGAAATGAGCTTTTAAAGATAGTGAAACAAAATGGATACAAGTAAAATAATCCTAAAATGATGACAACTCTCTTTGCTGTAAAAACTGAGAGGATGAAATGGATTGTAAAACTGTTAATTGCTTCTTTTTCTACACCATAAAAGACGCTCTCCCTCAGGGTCCTGCAGTAAAGCCAGGGCCAGGTAGAGCTGACTGTTAAGAGTTTCATTCTGCACCCACAACTTTTGGCAACAGAAGGAATGTTCCAGAAAGGAGAAGTTAAAAATTAAATGACCTGATTCTCCTATTAAACTAGTGTAAAACAAAAGTAAGTCATTGGAGTCACATTGGTGGAAGGGGGTGGAAAATAAGACCTATACTCCTTCAAAAGTGCAGGTATTTGTATTCCACATCATTGGGAAGTTAATTTTAGTTGCACTCATACGATGACCACACAGGGAGAAGAGAAAGAAAAGGTAAGCAAAAATAAATGGTTGGATTTGAGAAAATTTGGTTCAAAGCAGTAGTGTCTAGAAGCCCCCCTCAGGAATCAGGACCCCCTTGCACATACATATAACAAAAAAAGAGTCCCCGCCCAGAAGAGCTTACAATCTAAGTATAAGTCAAAAGACAACAAAAGAAAACAACAGAGAGACAGGTGGAGCACACAGCAACAGTGAGACAACTATGAGGCTGTGACACAAGTCCTGAAAAAATCAGCCAGATATGTGAGGCCAAAATAAGTGATTATTTCAATGACTTTGATACTTTTGATTTACTTCGAAGCTAACATGTCAACCTGACAAAGAATTAGTTATTGAAGGAGCTAAAAAACTGGGATGCAAACAGCAGCATGCACTTACTAGGAAGAGAGTGACCTCACTCATGAGATCATGCAGAGTTAGTATGGGAGTGACTATAATAATACCTGTGTTTACTCTCTGAGCATACTCCATTTGAACTAGATATTTCTGGAAACCTAACTTGATGTCCTGAGCAGTTAATAAAAGGGCTTTGCCTTCTCTCCAACCTCCCTAGCACCTGAGTACTTACTAAAAATTGCAATGCAATCACCCAGTCATTCCGTTAACGCAAACTCTTCAGAAAATAATGAGGGGTTTCCAGTCTCTACTGATCTGGTCTGGGTTTGCACCGATACCTAAATATGAAAGGCTCCATATATATAATAGGAGCTCAGATGCCATGGTAATGAGTGTGGTATTAAAAAATGATACATATGATAAAAAGATGTCTCTCAGCCTCTCTCTTTGGGCCATCCAGTCCCCACATGCATAGAGCGCACCCTTGCAGGTTGGTTTAAGGCAACAAAAGTTTTACCTGATGGATTGAGCATTATATAAACACGTAAATACAGAATAGTTCTATACATTTTATGAGGAATGCATTTTAAGGCCTGATTTTGGACTCCTTACTCAGGTAAAATTGCCACTGAAGACAATGGTAGTAATGCCTGAGTAAACATAAGTGCCTTTTACAAATAAAACATCTGTATAAAATTAACTAACTAAATAGTAATGGGATGGAATTAAGCAAAGAAAGAATTAGGCTGAATAACAGGAAAAATTCCTGAACTGTGAAGTCTATTAGACTGTGGAAGGGTCTCCCAGTGGACCAAATGCTGCATCCATATACTCTTACGTGACCAAATCCCAAGCAAGCAAGAGTCACACAAAAGATTTAAGATGGTTTTGGAGGCAAGCCGCATAGCCCAGTAGTCTGCTGCCATGTTTAATGCCCAAGGGCTGAAGTTGCAGCTTGAGGCATTCCGTGTATATTGGTGGCTTTGTCTAGGCCGATTTTAAATCAATTGGAGTCAGGCACCTAGGGATTTTCAAAAAGGCCATTAGGAGCCTATCTGCACCTGTAGGCTCCTAACTAGTTTTTAAATGGTAAAATTCCATCTCCCACAGTGTCCTTAGGCCACTCCACCCCGCCTTCCAGCAGCTACAGCAAGATGCACTACACCGCAGAGTTCTGCACTGCACAGAACATATAGCACCTCCCTGCTTGGCCTTTCAATGTCCTGCCCTTCCTAGGTGCAGTGGAAGCATAGGAGGAAAGGAGATAGAAGTAGTGACAGACATACTGCAAATCATTTCAAGTAAAACTAGGCTAAACAAAGCACTGGGGAATATAACTGCAGCTGCATGGCAGGAAGATGGACAAGATGACCACTGATAATTGCTCTTTTCCATCTCTAATTTCTCTGACAAGGTATGAAATAAAGATTTGCAGATCACTAGGACAGAATTGTTAAAATTGCAATATTCATTCAAGAGCCCAGCTCTGTCTCTGGTTGGATTTTGGGAGAATGTCCGGGATCCTTTTCTACAAAGGCCCAAGTGGAAATATCATCTACTAGCAGGGGATCTATGCTTTGAAATAAAATAATAATAATAAAATCTAGCTCTTATATACCACTTTTCATCAGTCGATCTCAAAGCACTTTACAAAGGACATCCTCATTTTGCTCATCCCCCACAGAAGACACAACCCTCTACCTACCTAAAGATCACAACTTAGCTTAACATGAAAGCTTCGTTCAGCATTCCAAGAGGTTTCATCCAGACCCTGTAACCCAACAAGTTCTGAAAAACAAGTGTTGATTTTAATAGCTTTACCCTTGTATAGGAGTATTTACTATTTCATCCTGTTTTTTTCCTATGAGTGAATAGTGAAGTATTTGCTGAAATATTAAAAAGAACCCACTGTTTTATATTTGAATTGAAGCCAGTACATACTGTACACTACACTCCATTTTTGCTCTGTTTAGGTGTAAATAACACTTGATGTGTACACCGCTCCCCCTTTCATATTCATTACTGTCATAGATTTGAAAAGAAAAAAGCAGAGGTCATTTATTAGAGGTTACTTTTCATGCAAAACACCCTGTGGTTGCTGTCATTCAGAACTACTTAGTCTACGCCCTCAGTCATCTATTAGCAGGGCTTCAGGTCATAACCTTTTGTGGCATTTGGAATTCCAGAACCTCTGATTAGTGCAATATTTACATATCCTTCAGTAAAAATGTTCCTCTATAGAAATGCATGAAGTGTTGTAAATTTGTTTGGCCTTTTGTCTGGAATACATATGAACTCTGAATTCAAAGTAGGATGCATTAAACTGTATTTGCTTGTCATGTTATAGCTTCTCTATTAATGTGGCATCAGTTAACCCATTAAAGACAAACTGCCCTTTCAAAATGGATTTATAATGGGAGCACAAACAAAAGGTGGTCTCTGATACAATTAATAGGCACAGATTACGTGAACTACCCTTAGCGCAGTATCCCTTTTATAGTCATGCCTCTACTAGGTTTGATTTATTGGGCTAAGCAGGGATCCAAATGGGGAAAATTTATTGGAAGTTGTAAGAAAATTATTGAATTATTGCATCAGTACATGCTAGGAAGGTCTCAGATAAAAATAGAAATATAATTCATTTGCATTGCAGAATCAATATATATTTTTGTTAGAATTTGGAAATTAAGCCAAATTACATTTTTCCTCTGGCAGAAACAGCAGTATTGAGCCTTAATGTGACTGATTGGTTGATCATGAAGGAAGGCTCTGGCTCATGTGGAGTCGTGAACTGCCTCAACGAACTCTATTCGCTGGACTACCGTTAAAATGGATTTTTTTCTTATTTATTAATAGGCCCAGATTGCAGCAGGTGGAACGCACCAATTAAGGCTCACTTGCACTTGCTCCTGAGACCTGCACTTGATGATCCAGTCGTCGAGATACAGGAAGGCCTGAACCCCTTGACATCTCAGGTAAGCAGCCACTGGCGCCATACATTTTGTGAACACCCTGGGGGCTGATGAAAGGACAAAGAGCAGCACTGTAAATTGAAAATGGCGTCCACCCACTATGAAATGTAGGAAACGTCTGTGACCTTGGAATACGGAAATATGAAAATAAGGCGTCCTTCAAGTTGAGGGCGGCATACCAGTCTCCCAAATCCAGGGAGGGGATGATGAAGGCCAGGGAGACCATGCAAAACTTCAATTTTCTGAGGGATTTGTTGAGGCGATGTAGGTCCAGAATGGGTCTGAAGCCCCGTTTTGCTTCCAGGATTAGGAAGTAGCGGGAATAGAATCCTTTTCCCTTCATGGAGCAGGAGGTTCTTGACTTCTTGGATGAGGAGTTGCTCATGAGAAGGGTCCCTGAAGAGGGATCAGGAAGAGGAGGGGTGGGAGAGAGGGACGTCAGAAAATTGCAGGGGATAGCCCTGCGATACTATGTCCAGCACCCAGCGGTCCGAGGTGACCCATGACCAGGCTGAACAGTAGGGACAAAGAAGGTCGAGGAAAGAACAAGATGGATCTGGGGAACTGACTATGGCATCGCTCTCGAGTGCACCTTCAAAGACAGTGCTTCTGGTCCCCAGGATGCTTTGCCAGGGCAGACTGTGCGGGTGAGCGGGAAGAGGAAGGGCAGCAATGACTAAAGCTTGTGTCTCTATCCCTTCTCCTTGCAGTCCCTTGACGAGGCTGCCACAGCCTTGGCAGCGGGGGCGGCCAGAACTGCTTATGAGCAGACTGCAGCATGTGCATGCCCAGAGAGCGAAGGGTGGCCCAAGAGTCCTTTAACCCATGCAGTCTCGCATCAGTCTGCTCTGAAAATAGACTGTTCCCATCAAATGAGATGTCCTGGATAGAAGTCTCCATCTCCTGGGACAGGCCGGCTGTCTGAAGCCAGGAGCTGTGCCTCATGAACGCCACCAATGTAACCAAGTCTGCTGCATCCCATGCCATTTGGAGGGAGCACCTAACCACTGCAGTGCCCTCCTCCACCAGGGTGCCAAATTTGTGGGCCAGACCCTATGGGAGGGACTCCTTGAACTTACGGAGGGAGTCCCTTATGTTAAAATTGTACTGCCCAAGAGGGCCTGATGGTTCACCACCCAGAATTACAGGTTAGCTGTTGAATAAATTTTTCTCCCAGAAAGGTCAAGTCTTTTGGTCTCTTTATTTTTGGGAGTTGAACTAGTGTGCCCCTGGTTGTCCTTTTTGAGACCAGAGGTGGGTGGGTATAAAGGTACTCGAACCCTTTGGCCGGGACAAAGTATTTGATTTTGTCCCTTTTGGAAATGGGAGGGATGGACAAGGGGATTGCCAGAGGGCCTTGCGAATTTTCAGGACCCCATCATGCACTGGTAGTGCGATACGTACTGGGGGGGAGGCCAAGAGTACATTAAACAAGATGTCCGCCTGCTTGGCCATCTCCTCCACCTCTAGACCCAAGTTCTCAGCCACCCATCGAAGCAGGGCCTGGTGTTCCTTAAAATCATCCAGCGGGCTGGCCCTCAAGGGTCCCACGACCGCCTCGTCTGGGGATGAGGATGACGACTGAACTGCTGAGAAAGGCTCAGGGGCATCATCAGGGGTGGGCCTCCAAGCAGGTTTCATGCACCAAGCCCGGTGCCGCCAGCTGTTGCTCCGAGGTGGCAGCATATGAGCAGTGTGAAGGGGGCATTGCCATGACCGGCACGCTCCATGTGCTCCAATAAGGCCACTGCACTGGCCACTGGCCACGCTGCCAAGGCAGTGCTGTCGATGTCAACACAGCCTCGGGTGCCTAATCGCACCGGTGCAGTCTAAGCGAGGGGCTGAACTGCCCTCCCATGCCGGAGGAATCCTCTTTCAGAGATCACGGTCCCCGGAGCGAGAGGATTGGTGCCGGTATTGAGGAGACTGGTGTTGGTGCCAGGGGGGCCAGAGACATGACGGGGAGCACTCCCACGGGGCAGGTGACTGAGATCTGTGCCAAGAGAACAACGGGCAAGAGGGCAAATGGTGCCGGTAGTATGCAGACCAGCACCTCCCTCTAGGTGATCTGCATCGAGATGGCAGGGACCGTGATCGCGGTGCTGGTGCCTGTGAGCAAGCCCCGGAGGGTCTGGGCTGCACCTCTGGCCATCTGCAGTGCAGAGGTGGAGAGCATTGTCTTTTCTCAGGGAATCAGCGGCGCTCCACTGCCCTCTGAGAGTCTTAGCGGCTGGCTTGCCCTTGTAGAGAGCCTTTACTATTTCCTGCGGCACATGCTGTGTTGGCATCACAGGCGGAGGCTTCTGCTCTCTCGGCACCAGGGGAGCTTGGGAAGGCTTTGGTGCCGTCAGGGGTTTGGGTCCCATACCACTCCTGGGAGTCAGTGGTGGACCTTTTGAGGGGCTAAGGGCCCAACCAGGGAGGGACGGATGCCTGACCGGGCAGCCCAAACTGGGTCCCTTCCTATGGCCCTTCTTGCCTGGTGCCGGGAAGCCATGCTTTTTTGCTTTCTTCTTGCGCACCAGCAATGGGGAGCAGTGCTGGGTGGAGCCTGGTGCTGGGGGCGCATTGAGGCCAAGGTACTCGGAGAGTCTTGACAGGATGGCTCGGAAGCCGGACAAAGGGCACACTCCATGAGGAGAGCCTGCAAATGAATAGCCCACTCCTTCTGAGTCCTGGGCCAAAAGTTATTACAAATACGGCACTTGTCCTTCATGTGTGATTCCCCCTAAGCCCTTGAGGCAGCTGCTGGCATAGGGCTGTTACTGGCCGCGCAGGGCTTAAACCTGGGAGACTGGGGCATGCCCCACCTGGGGCAAAGTCCCCACTGGGACTCTAGCTTCTAACTACTAACTAACTACTTAACACTAACTACTATAAACAAACTATTTACAAGGCTCTAAGGCTCAAAGTCAGTAGAGATGAAACTGCTAGCCCTTGCAGTGCAAGGAAAGGCACTCCAACTAACCACCACGGGTGGTAAGAAGGAACTGAGAGAACGTAAGGCTGGTGCTGCCTCATATACCAATGCATGGGCATGACACTCAAGGGGGCACCACTGCCAGCCCTATGGATACTGCTAAGGCAAAAATCTCTGACAACCATGTACATGGGTGCATGCACACCTAGGCTGGAATTGATATGAGCAAGTAGAATCATAGAATTGGAAGGAACCTCAGGAGGTCATCTAGTCCAACCCCCTGCTCAAAGCAGAACCAATCCCCAACTAAATCTCCAAATGGCCCCCTCAAGGATTGAACTCTCAACCCTGGGTTTAAGCAGGCCAATGCGCAAACCACTTAGCTATCCCTCCCAGTATGTGAAGAAAAACTAGACTTCTGTATTCCTCTACAGAGTAGTCACAGTACATGTAGCGTCAATGCACATTTCTCCATTGTTTCTGAACCTTTGCCCAGCCCCAAGACTATTCAGCCCTTGGCTTCTCTGCTGAGACTGCCAACAAGAATGCCATAAGTGCCAATCTGAGTGGTGTTTTTTGGGATATAAGCACAAAAGGAATTGGACTGACATCACCAAACCCATTTTGCCTGGGACACCAAACACCAGCTGTAAACATTTATAATGGAAGAGCATTTCCTTCACTTAGGCTCTGATCGTTTTACTCATTACTTAGTTTACATAACTATTAAACTTATAAGGACTTTTAATAAAAAGTTTGTCAGCATTAATATATTTAATCTGCTAAGTGATATAGAAGAGTGTCTGTCTTTGTTAGTTAATGTGATGAGCCATTGGTGAGGTCAGACCTGAAAAGAGCAGCGAGTAGGGTCCCTCATGTATCGGATCTGGGATGCACAGAACTGTCATTATGGTGTTTTTACTGCATTTCCAGTCTGATTTAATTGCTGCTATTGGTATCAGAATCAAATAAGATCAACTAAATAAATAAAATAAAATAAAATGCAATTTTGGCCAACTTTCCACTGCAAATGAAAAATACCTGTCTTTAGTAGTAGGGACTGCACTATAAAATTAGGATCTATTGCTGTCTTTCAACCCTTCCCAAAAATATCTGAGTTTTTAAGATCTGAGGTTCTGAAGCAGGACTGGCATTAAGATTCATTCCGGGCCTGGGTATAGTTCTGAATCATCCCCTCATGCCAAAGCTCAGTAGGGGGAGATTTTGGTTTTGAAGAAGCTTCTGCTTGGACTGAGAGAGTCATACTTGTTACCTCAGAGGACAGTCATCCCACCTAGATGCTGAGAGATGATATTGAGTATATTGGGTTACAGATATCCTCCTGAGGTGATTCATGCAACAATAGGGGGATCGAAGGACCTCCTCACAATAGGTAATTTTAAAAAACCCCAACACCTAATAATTATCCAAGACCAATCTATCTTTTGTACCTGCAATCTGGGATGCATCCAGACTTAGGGCTGTAAGAACCTGGCCTTACACTCAAAGCTGCCAAGTGCAAGAAGCAGGGAGTGTCTTCATAGGAGTACTGCTCTGCTTAGAGTTGCGCCACAATTCTTGGTGAGACATGAAGGGTTTTTTTTATTTAGCAACCCCACTTAGCAGACCAGCCTGTCCCTGATTTAATCAGTTTTTGCACAGTCACTCTCTGAGACCTATCACAGTCTGTTGAGCTGCAGAAGATCTTGAATGTTTTCTGCTGGATAGAACTTTAAATTTTACTCTCTATGCTATTTTAAGGGGTTGTGAATTGATATTCTCAATTATTGCATTGGAAACAGCATTTTGAACACAGCAGTTTTACTAGAGACAATATGGTCCAGTGGGGACCTGGGCTATATTCCTGGCTGTCACTGACCTGCTGTTTGACCTTGGGAAAATCGCTTCACCTCCTTGTGCCTGTGTTTCACCTACCACACTTTGTCTGTCTTGATTATTTAGACTGTCAGCTCTTAGTAAGAGACAGTCTCTATCTCGATGTGTTTACACAAGACCTAGTGCAATGATCTGATCTTTGTTGAGGCCCTCAGGCACTACCATAACACACATAATTTTAATATTATGTACATAATGCTATAGTGCAGATATGGAGGCACTTTACAGACAAATAGAACAACAGATCCCTGCCACATGAAATTTACAATCAACATGAGATAAGATTTGAAATGACATAGGTATAGATAAGAAGGGGTTCTGCAATGAGGTCTGCACAGGTGATGATAGCCAGGGCAGGCTCTAGGCACCAGTGTTCCAAGCATGTGCTTGGGATGGCCCTTTTCAAGGGGCGGCACTCCTGCCTTTTTTTCCGCTTGGGGCGGCAAAAAACCTGATGGTAGCTGTGCACATCCCCATTGACATCACCACAGGACAGCTTCCTACAAGAGAAATGAAGCAGAAAGTGATGGCCAAATATGTTATTTTTAACACATAAGTGCATTTGTAATTTGTAGGCATGTGCATATAGTCCATAACTAAGTTCTCTCTCTCTCTCTTTTTTTCATTTTACTCAAACTTTGTGGTTCGCCTCTAAGATACCTTAATAATAATTTTTAAACCTATTATAAGTGTCAAAAGTAGTGAAAATATCTGCTGGGTTATTTCCATCACTAGTGTCTCCCCCTGAACTTTCACAGTAAAGCGTCGCATTAGAGAACACAGTGACATTCTTAGTTGTTGTCCGATTTCCCAGTTGCTGTAAACAGCCATACTGTGCCTTCTCCTACAAGAACAAAAACAAGAATACCATCATTTCGAAGTTTACAGATCTCTACTTTTCAGACAAAACCTATGCCACAGCAGGCCTTTTTTGCATAGAGCGGGAATAATTTAACTGACATTTAGTTTCGTCTAAGAGGAGAGGCAGGAATAATATAATAATATATATTTAAATCCCATAACTCATTTCTAATTACTGAGGCAGTGTTTGTGTTAAAGGAGAAGGGGAAACTGAACACTTGACAGAAATACATTCTACGATGACACTGATCTTTAACTTAAACAAAAACTTTCTGCAGTGTACAGTGAAAATTCCTTCATTCTCCTAGATCCATTACCTGTGGGCACCGTTTCATGGACTGTTTCCTGAAGCTTTCATGAAAAACAACAAATCCAGTCAGTCAGTACAATCTATTAGCATTTGTATGGGCAAACAGGCCATGACTAGAACCACTGTGGAACCTTGCTTGCTTGTTCAGAAGTAAGGGTCAGGTCCTAACCCTCAAAATGTGTCCCTTATGCTGCTCCAAGAGTTCAGCTGAGGATTCCCCCAGGGCAGGAGAACCTTTGGTTGGCACAGAGCTGGTATATGAGATAGTGGAAAGCATTTCTAAAAACAAGAAAGCATGGTCTGAGCATGATGTTTGGAAGGTGTTTGACATATAGGAGGGAGCACATTTATGGATGAACTGCAGTAGTTATTTATTCCCTACACCAACAGAAATCAGAAGTGGAATATAAAGACTAAGGCAGTTCTAGTTGTGCCTATAGAAAGCTCCTGTTTTGGCACCCAAGCTGTCAGCCCAAGTTGATGCGTACCATTTCCCTTTTTCCTTCTCCACCCCTATTTAAACTGGAACCCATTCAAATATTTTCCTTAACCCTGTAAGTATAATTCCTTATAGGGTGACCAGATGAGGGAAAGAAAAAATCGGGACACATTGGGGCGGGGAGCAAAAAAAAAGCCGAGTCAGTCCCTGCTGGCGGAGCAAAAAAAAAAAGCACTGCCGGCAGATATCGGGACAATTCGGACGTGGGATACACCCCGAAATATCAGGACGGTGCCAATTTTATCAGGCGGTCTGGTCACCCTAATTCCTTATAGCCCTGCTTTCAAATGAAAGTGCCCAATTCTATGCAACATATGGATTTGATAAAGGTGGCAAGGCATTAAAGTGAAAAAGAAAGAAAAAAGGAATGAAATGTATTTATTATTTTGTACAATAAATGGGAAACCCGTATGGCTAATGCTTGACAAACCACTTTTTATTCACGAAAATTTTGATTCTTTCATTGAACAATTATGCTAAACTCTTTTGCCACAGAGAAAAATAAGCCTATGTAATATTTTATATATATATATCTATACACACACACACACTCCTTTCACTGAAAAATTTCCTAGACCGATCCTTGATAGTTTTAAAAGCAAATATGAATACATTTGCTTAAAATAACAAAACCATACACAATACTTAACTCATTAGGATGATTTAGCAGTGGTTCGATATTTCTTTTGGCTGAGCACTCTGGATGAAATCCCATGTATACAATCTTACATTTTATACTGATACTTTTACTTCAGGTTATAAAGTAATCTCTGTCAGAGACTGTGGCCCAAGTAGTACGAAAAGATAACTGCTCATGGAATGTTCCTGTCAAAGGGACATGTGCAAGATAGATTTTAAAAATTAAACTTGTTTAATGCATTACATTTTATGTGTGTTATTACAAGGAATGAACCAGGGTAGTAAACTCAGATCCCTCATCATATTTAAAGATGAACACAGACAGTTGCTAAGCAAAGGGATGTAACCACAACTATGGCAAATAATTATACAACTATTACAGAGAAACTAGATCAAAATGTGTCCCCTTTCCTTTCTCTTCCTCCTACTCTCTTCAACCCATACAGAATTGAAAACTGCTAAACTGTAAGGTCAATGAAAGGAAACCATTATAAAAATATACTATTACATCTCTGTGAATACCCTTCTGTTCCAAACTTTTATTGGCTTTTTTATTTTTTGTAACCCAAATGGCCTTTTGTAAAATCCCCCCATAAATATCTTTAAATTATGTCCAGTTGACTTGTGACGTACACACACCTAGCATTCTTTCCTCATGTTACTGAAGTGGCTGACTGTGTGATGTAAGTGCTGTTACTCTGATGGTACAGAACAAGCTTTTCTTGTATTAAATGTACTACAGGCCAGATTCTGCCACCTTACATGGAACAGTACTTTATTCCCTTGGTAGTTCCTCACATGGAACAGTACTTGTCAGTGGGACTACTCTAGAAGTAAAATATTACTCCCCATAAGTAAGGGTGGCAGGCCCCAAGTAGGCGCATGCATGCATAACCCCCTGCAGTCCTTACACAGACAAAACTCCTACTGATTTAATAAGGGCTTCGGGATAGGGTTCTAATTTTGCTGATGATCACAGATGATTATCCTCCCTTTCTCTGTGTTATGTTTCAACAATAAAAGGCCAAGGGTGAAATACACATCAGAAACTAAGTTATCCTTTTGTCAATGTAATGGTTAGCTGATGATAATTTCTTTGTTCAGAACAGATACAGAACTATTGTCTTGGCCATTTTAAATTGGTAAGCCTTACCCCATGCTGTCTGCAAATATCAGTATGAAGCCATGAGGAGATGCTGAATATACTATATAACGGAGGTCTTCCTGTCTAACAAGAACTCTTTTTTTTTTTTTTTTATAATGGAAGAGAAATAATGAGACAACCTCACAGCATTTTTGTCCATATTGCTCTATCTCCTCCCCATAAAAGGTCTCAAAGAAATGCAAAGCACCACTGAAGAGTTCAAAGACATACCTCAGAATGTGACTGCACATTCAAGGCACACTGACATATTCAAGACCGGAGAGCTCTACTGGCACAAAATAAAAACAATATTAAAAAAAAGAAAGGAAAAGGCTCAGCCTACAAAATACAATATGCAATATTTAGTTCTATTGTGTGGAACTCATTGCGTTCATTTTGTTCACAAAGTAAAGTAGGTCCCAGAGTATAACACATACAATAAATCTATCCTGTTCTTCAGAGGCACTGGTTTCTAGAGAAGCTAACAATTACTTGTTGTAAATGATGCAGAGGCTGATGCAGCTGGATTTATAAATTGAGTTGAAAAGTTTGACATGCTGAATAAGATTATTCCATATAATGCATCACTAAGTAATTGATATGTACAGAGAGAGACCAGTTAACTCCATTCTTTTTTTTTTTTTTTTTTTTTTTGCATCATTGTGTAATTTGGCCATGAGTTTATTGTCAATTGAACAAAATTTTTAAAGAATTTCCCCATTTATTAGATGAATAAAAATGTAACTTTTTATAGTGTGGGGACTTCTAAAAAAAACCAGAAAAATGGCTGAACACATATTCAGGCATATTAAAGCCCTTATAGGGAAATATTTTTGAAAGTTTCACTTTTTTTTTACTGAAGAAATGCCAAAGCTCACATTTAAATGCATAATAATATTAGCACACGCACACACAAAGAATCCTTAGATTGTCAGTCTCCTCTCAGCTAAAAGAAAAATATTTTGAGAGTTCACAAAAGGCCATTGGGAGCAAAATAAGAATCCTTCAGAAAAGAAAATCTCAAATTTTCAATAGCTATTCAATTTATTTCAAGCCTTGTGGTGATGATCTGCATTTATTTCAAAAGAGACTAAAGTGTTCCCTCTGTAATTACTAGAATGTCTGCGCAGCTCCAATACTGATTACAGTTCAGAGTCTTAAATCTCCGTAATCTGTCTGAAATGTTATTAAATATTAGATTTTTGTATGATTTGTTTTCTTATCACTTTATGTGTAACTTTACTGCCACTCACCGCCAAGAGACCTTGAACATGAGGATTTTGCTTTAATCTCAATTTATTATACTAAAAATGCAAAAATTAAAGAAAAATGAGGAAAGTTTAATATTACTAGAGAACATGATTGATAACATTGTGTCATTTTTTGAATTTTAATATTATAAACTGAATTTTATGTTACTCTACCCTAATAGTGACATATTTAACTTTTTAAGACTGGATATAATAATTTTATGGTTCAAAATGTGTATTATTAGACTATTATAGTGTAGCACTTTGTCAAATGCTTGTATATTCAATACAAAAAATCCACAATCTAATAATGGTAATAATCTGATTTCTACTGAGAAAATCATCATAATCCATCCTTAAATTTCACCTTTGACTTAAGATATCCCACAGGTGTCCAGTCAGTGTGAGTTGTAATGTACAGTATTTTCTGCACTACCTAGACATATGGGGGTCAGGACAGTGAGAGTTTACAACATAGTGGCAGTTTTATTTTGAGGATGACAAAATAGGAGGCTTTTTTATATCCCTGCAACTTGTGCTTTGCTTGCAGGCAACTCCAGTTCAACGTATGCCATCAGGTGCCCAAAGGATGTATATCAAAGTGGGATAAATGCCAGGCTGCCTTGAAATAGCTTGGAAGCAGCATGATAGGGATCACTTATCTCATGCATTTTCTGGTTGTGGATAACTTCTTTAAATGGAGACTTTCTCTTCCTTCTTCCATACATGGTTTGTCCTCCCTGATGTCATCAGCAAGGCTCATATCCTCTCCGCTTTTAAGTCCCTCTTAAAAGCACACTTCTGAAATGCTGCTTCATTGATTTGTATAAACATTTCCTTTTCTTGTTCCCTTTCCCTAACCTCCATCTAAACCTCTTTGTCCATACACGCTTAGACTGTGCTTCTTGGGGCACTATATACATAAATACAAATGAAATGGACTTTTGAACCAACCCACCTATGCATTCCATACTCATGCTGATATCTATACAGGCATACATACATAGTTATAAAAACAGGCACGTATTTATTTTTTTAAAGGATTTTTTCCCTTTTGGACTGACAATTTTACTTTCTACTTGGAATTAATTTTTATGGGAGAATTACTGATTCCCGACTAATGCCCAACACTGAAAAAACTCCAGTACAGCAACACCAAAGGGTATTACTGCATGCTGTATAGACATGCCACAAACTCCTCTGTGTGTGTAATTATATATGTGAGGTGCATGGGGGTGACACTAGTTTCACAACTTGTTGCAGCTATGGAAATTCTCAAATTTTTGTACAAACTGTGCAGTTTTATTGGACTTCGTCTGCCGGTGTCCTTATTAACTACCATCCTAGCAACATTCCACCTTAACAGACTATCCTTAAAGTGCATGTAATAAAATGAGGCCACTGAGATTTGTACATGTCTGGCTCTCTCCACTGATTATAATTCACTAAGTAGAAATGCTGCACAAGGTCAATTTATGTGGAAAAATCCATATCAGCAGCACACGTTGACCCTCTTTTCAGGACAAAATGTTAAGATTTGGACTATGATTTACTAGTTAGACAAATAGGGCCCCATGACAAGAAAGGTGCTTGAAAAAGAGAATAACACAAAAAATGTACACACAGTAAATGCTTTTCAATGAAGCACCACAAATGTATTATTTACATAGGCTTCTTGGGGGAATTTACTATTAGGATTGTAAAGATCCCCAAATTTAGAAGTTCCAGATCACTGAATCAGCAAGAACATGAGATCTGAAGCATTTTTCAATGTATTCTAATTACAGGGAAGAGTTAAGATTAGGAACCCCTAGGTGTAAATTACTATATTTAAAAGATAATGTGGCTGCATTTGGCACTCATGAAAGGGTTAATTTTGAAATAGGCAGTTTTAAGAAGCTGATAGAAACAGTGTTATAGCTCCAAGGAATGCTCAGCCAATGAGCTGTTGTTCTGATGATGTAATGCTTGTAACAGGAGATTTTATTGGTTAACTGTGAAGTCAGTTGCTATCCTGCTGATGAGATTTAGGGGCAGAGTTCTATGAAGATTCTCTCCCCCAAAATGCAGTTTAGTTAAATTGTTACTAAGCAAAGTTAGGATTTACATAACCCACCTCTTTAAGTGCTGACTCTTCATTGTAATTTTTCTAAATACAATAAATGAAAATGACTAACTAAACATCTAAGCACTCAAGATCTATGGATAGTAACCACTTACAAGGCCAGTAGTAACTGGTCAGAGATTGTGATAGTTGAGTAGCAGCAGAAGGGAAGGGGACAGACTCTGTCTTTATGGGTATGTCTGCATTGCAAAAACAAAAACAAAAAACCCAGGTCAGCAAGTCTCAGAGCCCAGGTCAGCTGACTGGTTTGTGGAGCACCTGCTATGGGGCTAAAAAAAAGCAATGTAGATGTCCCCACTTGGGCTGGAGCCCAGGCTCTGAAATCAAGCAAAGAAGCAGGGGTCTCAGAGCCCAGACTCCAGCTGGAGCAAGAATGTCTACACTGCTATTTTAATTCCATAGCATGAGGCATGCAAGGCCCAGTCAGTTGACCCGGGCTCTGAGACTTGGTGCAGTTTTGTTTGGTTTGTTTTGCAGTGTAGATGTACCCTTAATGCCTTGGTTGCCATAGTGCTGCTCTTATACACGATCCAGTTGCAAAACAGTTCCCATTTTCAGAGAGATCTAAGGGAGAGTCAGATGGTGTATTTTTCTCCTTCTTTCAGCTTCATCAGAATGCTGTTGCACACTCTTGCGATTTTATTATGAGTTTCACAATATTTGGTGTTTTCCTTCAAGACCCAACCGCTGGAGTCAACAGATTGCAGGAAAAAGTCATTTTTTTCTTTTAAATAAAGTTTGTAGCTTCCATAGTTTCACAGAAAAGCTTGAAAGCATGAAATGACTGTATCCTTAAAGGCTCGGAAATCAGGAGACAAATAAAAAGCACCCCAAATGTATTATTTTTTAAAATATCATTTTAAGTCAATTTCATTATTTTGGTGGTCCAATCGGATTTTTGAGTGCTTGAGGTTGGCCATATTATTAGTGTAAAAGTCAGACCAACTGAGAATTCCCTTCAACTTTGACACAAAAGGCCAAATTCAGAGGTGGGCTTAAGTTTCATGTTAGTAAAAGGGTGCTAGTGATAGGAAGTGTAAATTGCTGAAATTAGTAATTAAGAGCCCAGATGAAGGTTTTAATTACACCAGTTTAGATTCTGCATGCTCACCTCTCAATTTAGCCGGAGGAGTCAAAACCAAAGAACTAGAGAGTGCCAATTCCATGACTGACTGGAAATCCATTTGTGCTTTATAATAGAGATGCCTTATTAAAAATCACCAATGTAATACAATGCAAAGGTCACCAATGTGCAAGTGAACATCTTCTCAGAGATGCAAAATCACATAGGTCAGCAACATGACCCAAATAGAAATACAACATTAAGTATTCATGTAGCCAATATAACCATCTCTATATTCCTCCCCCAGATTAACCAATCCTGTACCTCCTCAAAACAAAAACAAAATTATAAAGAATTTAGCATATCCCTTTCCACAGCCACTTCCTGAAGAACCCAGGGCCTGTTGTAATCAGAGAATCTGGTATTAGTTTAAAAGGAAATATTTTAAATGAATTATGAAGCCACAAATAGCCCGTTTTGTTCATAATGATTCTCAGAACTTCTAGTTTTCTGTTCAATCTCTTTGTGATGTTACAGTAATAGGTCAGAGGATGGTCATGTTAGATTTATGCTTTCTCTAGTTAAGGCCCAATCTTTCAAGCCTTCTGTGCACAGAACTTCAGTTTGCTTCAGTGGGTGCTCCGTAAGCCGGGGTCTGCAAGATCAGTCCCTTACTTACTCTTCCTTAGAGTTATAAACAGCATAACATTGGCTAAAATTTCTAATCCTGGATGTTCCAATTTATCCTTTCTTCTTCTACCACTGCCTCAGCAAATCAGAAGAAACACAGTTGTGGTGCAATATCCAGCACCAAACTCTCAACCAGAGTGAGAGCAATCACACATCTTTCTACTAAATTTTGGAAGCATTCAGAACTTCAATAATACCATACCGGGAAAGTGCATTCCTGAGACGCCTTAGAGATTCTGGGTTCATCTTCAAGTTCTACTGCACCTTGAGGTTCTCCTGTAGAAGTCTCATATAGCACAAGTCTGAGTCAGATGCTGAGCCCCAATAATGGAAGCTCAAAGCTAAATTCTTCTCTGGTTTAAATCTGTCGATGACAATCAAGTTAAACCAGGGTTAATTTGGCATTTGATCTTCTATATTTGATTTAAACCTGTTATCAATATTGGCAAAGATTAAGTACCTCTGATATTCAGAAAGGCCCTGAGAAATAAAAATAATCTGCCATCCTGGGGTTGAATGGGTGGTGGGGGAAGGTAGTAAGAATCTTCCAAGTTTCACCCACAAAAATACGCTCTGCCTACTTGAGACACCAAAATGAGATACTGCTCTAAGTAAACTGATACTGTTCTACCTACAATGGAAATGGTGAACAATATCCAAGGACTCATGGGATAAAAACAGAAGCCAGTTTTGTTTACAGTGAAAGAGAATCCTCTTTTAAGAGCATATTCATAATGTAATTGAACAGTGATTCTGAAGAACCAGCAACTTTTACAGCAGGAGAGAAATAAAAGAGTGTAAATATACTGTATTTGCGGTTTTGAATCCAAAGCAAGGAAGTGGGACTGGGTAATCTGCTTTACATTTTGCTTTTTTCCTTCTTCTAAAATAAAGGAAATGGGGTTGGGAAGGATGAAGCTGAAGAAAAAAGGAAACATTTATCTGAGCTGGAAAGCTTCTTTTTAACCTTCCCTCCCCAGCCCCCCAAGATATCAGCAAATGTAAAAAAAATGCAGTAGCAATGGAACGAACAATTACAAATATTAGGAGCCACATATTTTGTATCAGGCTCAACTCCCAGCAGAGTTATAATACCTAACAAGGAGCAGCTAGCAGCACTGTGAAGGTTTACTGCACTGACGTCAGAGAATCCTAGTGGAGTTATTTTACTGACCTGTGAAACAGGACAACAGTACAGTCAGGAGCCATAGGAAATGGCTCAGGATGGCACACTGTTGAAATCCACATTGTCCACTAAGTATAATAGCATTTAAGTGAAAGGAAAAGTACTCTGTTTCCTTAAACACTGTGAGGTTCTGTTCTAAAAATGACTGCTTCTGACATATGATTGGTGCACCTTGGCTCTCTTCTGAATCAAAAGCAAAAGGATCATCCCTCTAATATATGAGTTTGTATTAAAGGAGCATTACGGTTTGAGCTTCCAATTGTCAAAAAAATATTAAGCAATCTATTCCAGAGCTAATTGCAGGGACTATTTTACATTATGACATGTTAAAGGCACAATACAGCCATCGTGTTTGGGCCTGTCAAAACAAATAAACTACTTTTTTTTTTTCCAAGTGAAATGCATTGCACAAAAGAGCTAAACAAATTATGGGCTAGAGGCAACCGTCTACCACACCATCAGCATTCAAGACCTGAAGAAAAGAAACGAAACTTTCAGGGACTGAATGCAAGAGTGGAAACGCTAATTGAGCACAAATGAACGGATCTATTACGGATGGAAGGGTAAGTAAAAGTACAGGCAGGACAATACTCTCATTTATGATTCAGCTACTCATGGGTAGTGCTGGACAGCTTTAAATACAATTTACAGTCTTGATTACAAATGACTATGTGCATCAACTTGGAAGGAATGCAAAGACTAGAAGAGAGAGAGAGCCTGCCTTGTCCAAAAGGGAAGTATAGGGGATAAGTGAATGTACAGAAGCATGAAATAGCTCTTTTTTTAAACTGGAGATGAATTGATTAGGGGCAAGAAGGACCACATTTAAAGTAACTGATTTGCCCAATGACAAGATTATAATGAGGATTAACGCTGGATAATTATGGTGATATTGGGGAAAGGGAGCTCATACTGCCCTGTGACTTTTGAAAGCCAAATATAAGAACACGAATGTAGTAAAGGCAGTAAGCACTGGAAATACAGAACGAGGGCATGTTCATGCTTTTATTGAAGTCTGTGGCCGCTTCTTCTTTGACTTCAGTAGGAGCAGAAACAGGCCTCAAGATACCATAGCAAAGGGCTATTTTCCATCCATAAGATGCCTTTATTGTCAGACTGTTTTAATTTTTTTCAAGTTCTTATGGACCAAACATTACCTCTAACTTTGTTATTTGTTTCTCCAAAGATGGAGATGATTAAGACATTCCATTCAAATGCTGACAGAATCTGTGCTAGATCATCTTCTACCGTACAGCTGGAATGACTGGGATTTAACAGATGATCACTGGCACTCCCCCGAGGGAGGACTATTAAGACAGCACAGACTCCAATGCTAGTAATACACAGATGACACCCATCTCTACATCACAGTCCACCATTTCCCACCTATTCCAGAGCCTGCATGAAATCAGCAACTGGCTGAAAAGTAACTGGTTGAATCTAGATCTGGATAAGACACAGGTGATGTCTGGGAAATGAAAATATTCAAAACTACCCAGCACCACCCTATCACACTCAGTAGGGAGTAATCAAGAAATCAGTATATTACCAGAGGGTCCTTCTGAACTCTTTCCTTGTGCTGGATATATTAATAGCAACAGATGCAAAACCATCTTCCTCTTTCTACCAAAGAATGTGTCTCTTCCTGACAGAAATGCCTTGCTCAGAATGATCCATGCATTCATGACCGTTGGGCTTGGTTATCGATGTACACTACGTGCTTCAGAATGAAACCATTGACACTTAAAAAGGTGCAACTGGTGCAACATGCAGCAGTCCACTTACTAAACAACAGTGCAATCACAATTGCCCTGGACCCCAGTGAATACCAGATTGAAAACCCAGTCAGAACTTTCACTTTAAAGTCTTTGATGCGGGGGGGGGGGGGATGGTGGAGGGGGACTATTGGATATCAGGAATTACCTCTCTCTTCACAACCAAGACTTGCCACATTGACTGTGCTCCTCAGGAAGAATGGAATTGTTTACAATAGTGCGACTGGGGGAAGCAGTAGAGAGGTTACGTGGTGGCTTCATAGTTGCAGAACCCTCACCTGTAAGCATTCAAGACGGCTATTATATTCACTGCACACAGGACACAATGCTGTTCATCTGTTCAACGTATTTTCCCCATCACAACTATACTTATAAAGGACAATAATGCTACCTGTGCTAAGGCCAGTGTTTATTTAGATTTCCTTTCGGATTTATAGGCTACCATAAGGCACTCAGAGCAATGCAGATAGGATAGATTGCCAGTACAAACAGTTCACTTACCTCCCAATTATTAATTTTAAAGAACAGTGTTTTTAAAAACTAAAACGGAATCAAACTCTCTGAAAGCCATTAAATACTGTCCTTACCTCACAGGGGTGCTGTGAGGAGAAATCCATCAATGATTGCAAGGTGCTCAGATACTTATATAGCCCCCCATCATTTTAGTATTTAGACATGTAGGCAGATACACCTCCACAGATACAGAAGGCCCTTTGGGAGTAAAACTTCTACAGTTCCACCAGCCCAGGGAGGAGGGGCGGAAGAACATGGTGTGTGTGTATAATGAACACACCTCAACACTGTGCTCTGCATCGCTCCACAGGATCTTCCTGATAGCAGCCTACACTGGTTCTTGGGAATAGGATGGGAGATGACTTCAGAAAGAATAGTGCTCTAAGATCCTCTGGACCTTCCTCCACCATGAACAAAATCACTCCAACCTGGAGCAGCCTCCTCACAACCATTCTGCTATGGCCTTGGCAGAGGATCCTTCTCCCAGCAGTCATCTCTGCATTCAGCTGAATCTTCTGTTGTTGGAAGGAAAGTGAATGTTGTAGGGATTCTTTATTTGCTCTGGCACTAACCAAAGATAACTTTGGGGCCATATACTTCATTTGTATTCTATGCAATATCATGGATAAACCTGGGTTTATATGAAATTTTGAGGTAATTCTTGAGTTTCACTTAAGTGATATTTTTCTCTGTGCCAGATGATAATGTATGAGTGCCCTCTTCATAGCTGCACATTGCCATCATGTAAATCCAGAGAAAGGTAGTTCCCTCAGTAAGGACCTCCATTGACCACAAGATGAGTTGGAGCAGGTCCTGAGGAAACTCTAGTGGGCCCAGGTGGTGATATTGGCTAAGCTTGATCATATGATGTGTTTTCAAAATAGGCATGACAGCTTTTAAAATACGAGAACTGAGCAAAT